>NC_071392.1:37751635-38061427 GCF_022682495.2 Desmodus rotundus
CCCAGAATTCTATACAATCTGATTAGGGAGAAGAATTTCTCTCCTGTTCGTTCCTATAGCCCTTTCACTGTCTGGGAAACAGCCTACTTTTTGAGAAGAATAAGCTTTGGGTTCACTTTACTCAAAGACCAATTTTACCCTGTTTTGAGTAGTTTCTATATGCTGCTATATTGGGCATACACATAATTTTCATCTTCCATCCATTTTTTAAATTTAAAATATGGGAAAACTGTTGCTTTTAGCAAGGTAAGTTTAGGTTTAGCTCATTTATCTTCTCTAATCACATCATTTTTCCTATTATAGTCAGAGAAATAAAAACAATTTAGTATTCTAATCTTTATTATATTTTTCCATTGCCATTTAGTCCCCTTATACCACCCTCCCCACCCAGCAATTACCACACTGTTGTCAATGTCCACGAGTCCTTTTTGTTCAATTCCTCCTCCCACCCCTCCCCCCACTGGCTGTCATCTGTTCTCCATCTATGAGTCTATCTGTGATCAAAATTAAACTGTCTTTATCCCAAGGCCAAGAGATATGGAAAGAGAAATGGTTAGGGGATGAGACTGCGAGCCATTGTTGCATTGATGGAATATATACACCGTCAAGCAGGGTTTTGAACTGATCTCAGTCCCCATCAAGGTCCAAACTAGTGTGTGTCCCAGACACCTGGACTCTCTCTCCTTCAGTAAAGGTGTGGAACATAGAACTGTAACTCCTTCCTGCCTCAGTACAGTGTTGTTCATTGTATTCATCTTTTACATTCTGTTATTTTTAAGTTTTTTTTTTCTTAGAACCAATACTGAAGATAATTCCCATACTTTCAATGCTCTGTTTTATGATTTAAATTTTTCTTCTTGGTTTTTTTCACTGTGTGAATGATCAGATATTTTTATCCAACCATTCTCATGGTAATTAAAACATGTATTATATTTGACTTAAATATAGAAAACTAAGATTTATCCAGGGATGGCATTTTAATCTCTCCCATTATTTTATTCCTATAATCATACTCATTTACAGTTAAAACTTATGAAGAATAATAATTAACCACAAAGATTAGCGTTAAGACCTTCCAAGGAATTAAGGAAAAGGGCACATTTAATAAGTACTAGGTGTAGAGTATTCTACCTCTGCACATATTTGTGTGTGTAGTTTCTTTTTTTTTTTAAATACGAATAAAGTCTCTATGAAGAAAGCATATATAGTGGCTCAAAGAGATGAAAAAAATTGTTGAGGTTCATGTCTAGAATTAGCAGAACTCCAAAGTCCAGTTTTATAACACAAATATGCAGTATCCTTCTTACTGAAACTCTCATCATTATTGGAAATATTACCAATCAGATGAGCACCACTCTAAACCGATAGCAATATCAAAATCTGTTGTTAATAAATTACATCATCTGCCATTTGGTAGGAGGGAATATCACTTTACTTCTTGAATGTCAGTGTTTCATTATATTTGAGATTTCCCTTTTCCACTGTTAAAACCTACTATATGATCTTTTCTGCAGCCTTACTTTAGTGGGCTTACCTTCCTCTGCAACAATATAGTGAGGTGTGTGGTGGGGAAAGGTTAAGAGCAGAATACTGATTTCTGATTGAATGTACCTCTAACTGTATTATATGATCCTGTCTGGAATGAGTTTGTTTTTAAAGAGAAGACTTTCACTTAGCTCTTAAATATTTAAAGGGTATTTTGTAATTTGACAAATACTGAATGCTTTATCTGAAATAAATAGGGGAGCATGATTTATCTGAAAAAGGCTGGAGAGTATAATGGGAAAAAAGACAAGTGAAATATAGATTAAAAAATGGAGCAAACATCAGCAGCAGCTCCATGACCAGTAAAAATGCAAAGCACTAATGGATTTTTTCCTATTTCTCAAATAATTAAGATGTTAACTAAGGTCTTGCCTCTTAATGTCTAGATGTTTATTAGTCCTGCTTGCCCCAAATTCATGTCCCATCAAAGTCTAAAGTCTTCCTCACAATTTCTTCATATTCCTGAAAGATGTGTTAGACGGGGGGAATGGGACAATGCAAGTCATTGTTTTTCTCTGTAGGCAGTGACTCTAAGCTAACTTTTCCTCAATTCATGAAAAAAATTACCATTTAGCTTGATTTTACTTATATGGACTTATAAGCCACATATTTATTCATATACACCTTCTTTTTTTATTACAGCCACACATGTTAATATTTTAGTATAGACTGGGCACTCAATTTGAGATTAAGTAGTCCCAGAGCTCTCTCCTATGTTCATTGAGTTAGTCTCTTAAAACTCTATTAAATTTAGTTAGCAATCAGTGTCAAGTCAGTGCAATTAATAATCCTGGGCATTAACTTCAGCTACTATGGGAAAAAAAAAATCTGAGAGTAGATATTTTGTAGGACCACTATTCCTAATATGTTGATCACAATAGAAGCAGTAAATTTTTACTAGAACAAGAGATCTAAAAAAAAGATTTCCCAAGTCAGCCTTAGGTATAAAAGCATGTTTCCCTAGAAACCAGGAAAAAAAAACACACACACATGCATAGAAATACGGATGGTTTAGACTGTCTCTTTTTGGCTAGGGGAATTGGGGATTTTGTTGCACTCTAGCAATTTCAGGTCTAGGTTTCATAACTCTTTGGTTCCCCCTTTCTCCCATGAGGATCTAAAGCCACTGGGATAGGTTGCAAATGCAATCTATTTTTATCTCTCAAAAGACTGAAATTATTGTCCTATAAATCTAAGCTTTGCTTTTTTAGCATCACTATAAAGTTCTTTTGATTCTTTCTGCACATATTTCCTCTTTGTGTCACGGAAAAATGAACTACATTGACATGAAGTGACACTTCCAACATTTCATTAAAAATCTTGTACTGAAAAGGACACCAAAAGATCCTCTTTAAGGATTTTCTTGCACCCATTTAACGCTTTGTGCATTTGTTTAATAAGGGAGAGAAATATTAGTCTTTTAAAAACAATACCACATCAAGCACTCACTCTGATTGCTAGACAGAAATACTGTCGTGGGGGGGGGGAGAAAAAGCACAGTTTAAAATCAGTTCTTTTGCAAGACCACTCATAAGCATGAATACTTTATGACTCGGGACAAAAAAAATCACACAAAAGATAGGGGCAATGATTTAATCCCAGTTTCCATCTGGCTTAAGAAAGCGGTTTTGTTTTTGTGTACTGCTGGCTATGAACATCACGGTTTTTATTGGAATGCATGATTCAAGTATTGCATTCTCCATTTTAGTCCGTCAGTTATTTGTTAGAAGGCCTGTTAAACTCAGGGACATTTCTCTTTTTCCCTTTCTTTGTCTACTCGGTGTTCCTATCTTTACTGTGGGCTAGCCAGTAGAGAATAATCTATTTTTCCCTCTGACCCAAATAATTTTATATGTGAAATCCAATTATGAAAAAAGATGTCAAGTACAGTCTTGAAGGAGAAAGAATTTAAATCTCACTGAGGCAGCAAAATAGGTGAATGGGACCAAGTCTGGGATAGGCCTATTTTTATTCCTACAGAGCTTTATCTACACCTCATGCTAAGGAATACTGCTAAATAAGAAGTGTTTAAAAAAGTACAAGTTAATTGGAGAAGGAGTTCTGGGATTTGTAGGTATAATCTTTGTTATGTACCAGCTATAAGTAACTATTAGGTATTACCTATTTTAAGCCTTGGGTTTTTAGTCTTATTCTGACTAAACTGACAGTCTTACTCTTAGTTCCATCATGCTACATCCTTAAGTTAATTCACTGGGCCGTAGCAAGGCAAGACCCACACACCAAGGTCCATCTTTTCACTTTCCAGAGTATTATATTTTTTTTTAATTTTTAACTGTATTTCACAACTGTTATGGTCTTCTACCAACCCCAGGGTCATTTGTGTCTCCTCAAGTGCTTTAGCACGTAGTCCAGTTCTAATTTAGAATAAAATGTATTTTTGATTAGAAACACGAATTTGGCCTAATTAAAGAAAAATAAAAGTGAGGTTTGTTAATGACATTGTTTACAAGAAAAGTGTTTCTCATTGTTTAATTTTGACCTGAAGCTTCTAATAATGGAAAAATAAAGGATTTATGAACTCTTTATGAATTTATAACAATAGTAGAATTCCCAAAACTTAAGGAATCTTCTAATGATTTTTTTTCTCATCTTCCCATTCTTCATTAGAATATCCAGCAGTAAACTTTGGGGATTTGGGGGGCTGGATAAAAGAAGGTGAACAAATTAAGCAAAAAACCCCCCATATATATATATATATATATATAAACCTATAGGTACAGACAATAGTGTGGTGATAGCCAGAGGAAAACGGGGGGTGAGGAGCAGGTGGAGGTGGGTAAAAGGGGGGAGAATAGGGGTGAAAAGGGACGACCCTTTGCTTTGGGCAATGGGTGCGTGACGCAGTGTACAGATGATGGTTTGCTGAGTTGCACACTTAAAACCTGTTTGGTTTTAATGAACCAATGTCACCCCAATAAATTCAATTAAAAAAAGAGTAGTGGTAAATTTATTCATTGGTGAGTATTTATTCACTGTACTAATATAAGAATTCAACAGATACCATCATGGTTGGGGAATAAAATTAATTACTGTGATTATATGAAAGAAACGGGTTTATCACTAAGACATCTTATTTTACCTAAGTAATTCAGTCATTTTATAGAAGAAATCCAGAAGTCATACAAATTGAGCCAAGTCACAGACATACTTATTAGGAGAACGGGTTCACCTTTTATAAAAGGACTTGCACATAGACTCCATTCAGCACATGTGGGCAACTATTTAGGTTACAAAAAAATTAATGATCATCATTTACCATGTAAAAGCACCAAGACTTTCCTTATGTTTTGGGACAAAAAAGAAGGAAGTAACACAACCTGCACTTTATTATTTTGTATCAAATGCAAAGCTTTTTCTGAACTTTAAATCCAACTGAAAGCAGCTGCTGGAAAAATATCATTACACTGTACCTTAAGCTGCAAAAACCAATTTAATGGTAACGTTTTATTTTGTTCATATGGTCTGCTCTTTCCTTCTGTTTAAACCAGTAAAGACTACGAAACTGTATCTGGATGAAATCACTGGTAGGTGAAGGCCCATGACCAAAAACATTCTTTAAAGATTACAAGGTTATAGTTGAATGGGACTAACAAGAGAGGTCTCCCAAAGACAGGAAATAATATTACATCATTCATATACATAGCCATGCTTTCCCCTTTCTAGAGATGGCAAGAAGGTTTATTATTCAAAAATATCAATACATAAAACATGGGCATTGCTTTTAAAACATATGGTATGATTTTCCGTTTAGCTTATTTCTGTTTTTTAAATGAAATAACCACTTCTCTAAACATTCAGTTTAAACATTTTTGTTAAAAATTTCTAAATTTTGAACATTTTATTTCTGTTTCCAGAAGTAAAATGAAAAAGGAGAAAATTACTTATACTTTCATAACATATTAATACTATCACAAACAAAACTTAAAAAGTAAGCAAAATTTGACAGTAAGGCTGACCTAGCTTTTTCAAAAATAAGAGTGTTTTACTTTAGAGAGACAGTTTTTGAGAATGAAAACAATAACTATTCTTGAAGTGGATCCAATACTCACAAATCTTTATCAGAAAAACCTTGGAAGCAGATTGTTTAATCTAACACCAGCCTTTCCTGAACAGAAAGGTAAGAAATCTCTTTGCCTCCTGTCTCACTAATTTTTCTTTTTTAATTTTTATTCTTAACTGATAACATGCTTTTGGTCATTCATTCACTCACTCATAACTTACACCTTATCTCTGAAAAGGACTTCCAACAAAATTATAGATAACAAAATATCATTGACTAAAACTGTTGATTAAAGCAAAGAGAGGGAGCAATCCAAGTTAGCATTGTTATTGTGATTTGAGTTTCACTGCATCTAAGAACCTAGCAAAGTGCCTTTGTAATGACCTTCAGTGCAGTAAACTAAGCACCTGCTGTGGATTGTAGTTATAACCTTTACATAAGTGAGACAAGTCTTGCTACTTAGGAATGGCTCCCAGGTGGTCCTAGCACAGCCTGGTCACATCTGCTAGGTCTTAGGAAGATGAGGGTGTTCTGTATGTTGGCACTGTGCCACATGACCTTGCTGAAAGCTTTATACAAATAAGGAATGCAAAAATACCCAAGATGTGGAGGGAGGGAGACTTCTAAATTAAAAATGCAATACTGGCTGCCTTCAACAAGTAAATCTTTTTCGGTGGCCCTAACTTTCCCTGGCTCTTAAATGAGCTTGTTGGACTAGATTATTTCCAAAGATTTACCCTTCTATCCAGAATACTTGGCAAAAATTTAATTTCAACATTGGTAGCCTGTGACCTACATGGAGTGCATTATTTTTTCATTCAACAAATATCTCCTCTAGGACTTGATGGACAGAACATAATCTCTATCTGCCTGAGCTCAGAGTTTTAGCAGGAGAGGCAGATATATAAACAAATTATAAGAGAATAGAAAAAAAATGCCGTAATACTGTTATTTGCAGGCATATTGAAGGAAGGATTTATACCTGGTAAGATCAAGAAAGCAGATGTTTTGAAAATAAGAGTCCAGGAGGTCATCAGTATTAAAGGAAGAAAAGCGGAGGACTATTTCTAGTATAGAACATGACCTGTATGAAGACAGGAGGTGAGGGAAGGTTGGTAAGTGAAAACAGTTCTTTTTTTTAAAGATTTTATTTATTTCATTTTTAGAGGGGGAAGGGAGGAAGAGAGGAAGAGAAACATCAATGTGTGGTTGCCTCTCACACGCCCCCTACTGGGGATGTGGCCTACTATCCAGGCATGTGCCCTGACTGGGAATCCAGCCGGCCACCCTTTGTTTCACAGGCGGGTGCTCACTTCACTGAGCCACACCAGCCAGGGCTGAAAATAGTTCTTAAAAGGTCAGTGATGTTGGAATGCGCTGAAAATGGGAAAGTGGCTTAAAAAGTGAATAGAGGCCAGATCAGTAAAAGGAATTTCATGAGAGACTGTATAGTTCAGGACTTACGGTCATGGGCCCAAAATCCAGTGCCTAGAATTGATTTCTGACTTAGTCATTTATATGGTCTGTAACTTACAAAAATGTATTTAACTCCTATTAAAGTCAGTTCCACAAGTGCACAAAGGCAATTAGATTTATCTCATAGGATTATTCTAAGGAGTAAATTAGATAATGCATACTATAATTGAAATATCAATTAGACTCCAAAACCTGAAAAATTGTAAATTGAGGTGCCAAATCACATGCAGAGATCACGTGCAGAATTTTGAAAGAAATTTCTGAACGCTGGTAATCCTCTGAAACTCTTTACCCTTTTGAAACTGTTTGCATGCTTAGAATAAAGAGAGATGAGGAGGGTTTATGAAGAAATTTTATGAATAGAAATAATTGCCAACCTGTAAGTATCTGTTCTCATGGGAGGAAAGGGTAAAGTAGTGCTACCTCCATCAGTCCAAGCCTAGAGGGGTGAGCTGCAGGTGAGAGCATCCCAGCTGGGAACAGCTGAATTATTCATGAAAGCATTCCAGGAAAAGCAGTCAGCTTCTAGACTTTTCCAGGTCAAGGTACCATCTAGCCTTCCACACTGAGGCTAGCTTGAACAGACAGGTAGAAGAGCTGTTGTTAAATCAGGTTCATCTTGGTTGGAGATACACACACACACACATATATACACACACATGCATATGTATACATATATATATACACACGTATATAATCTCCAATCATATATGGATTATCTATATATGGCTATCCTATACATAGAGATACGCATATATTCTAAATTGAGGCTGTGTTTCTGACTTAAGTTATTAAAAACTATCTTTTTTCTGAATAAAACTTTTTAATTTTTTTATTTTTTAAATATATTTTATTGATTGTACTGTTACAGTTTTACCATTTTTTCTCCCCTTTATGCCCCTCTGCCCTGCACCCCTCCCTCCCACCAGCGTTCCCCTCACGCCTTAGTTCATGTCCTGCCCCCATCCTCCTCCCTGCTGATAACCCTCCCTTAAAAGAAAAAGATTTTATGAATTTTTTAGGGAGATAGGGAGAGAGGGAGAAAGGGAGAGAGATATAGATGTGTGAGAGAAACATAATCATCAATCAGTTCCTGAGGCATGCCCCTGACTGGGAACCGGGCCTGCAACCCAGGCATGTGCCATGACTGGGACTCACACCGGGAACCTTTCTGTTCCCAGGCCAGCACTCAACCCACTGAGCCACACCAGCCAAGGCTAAAAAGCTATCTTTTACTGAAGAAAGGACAAATTAAGAAATTCGTGGGCCTGAGAGCTTCATGAAAAATATTTTGTAAAGATGGTGGAAGACAAAAACAAAGTTTAATTTGGGTTATGCCACAGACTAACTTCCTCCACATACCAGTTTAACATTAAAGCACCAAGAGTCGTGACTGGTACATAGTGATTAATTATTGTAGCCTTCACAGCTATGCTCAGCCTATGAAGTGTGTCCTGAATGAACTAGGAAGCCATTCAAAGGGGAGAAAATGATCAGATTTGTATAGCAGAAGTTAGGTATGAGCTGAAATTTGGACAAGTATGTTGGAGAGGAGGCCGACAGAAAGCTATTTAATATCCTGAAAAAAAAATGTTGATGCTGGTAATAAAGGTAGTATCCAAAGTAGATGGAGTAGTTGGTAGGGATTTGAGAGGTAGAATATAAAACCCTGGGACATATATCGAAATGAGGAATATAGGATGACATTTTTGCTTTTCTGGCTTGGGCAATGAGAAATAAATAAAGAGGAATCAAATGTTTTATTGGTAGTATGTTGGGTTGGGGATCTTTCTGAGAGTTTTAAATAAACATAAGCAGTTGGACATATTCATGTGCAGGAGTCAAGAGTATATTAGAAATAAAAATTAAAATTTATATTTATGTGGCAATAACATGCGTGAAAACATCTATGAATATCTATGAAAAAGAAAAGAAGGTGAATGATACATCTACGTAATATTATGTCTGACAGTGGCCTCAGATGAATTAGCAGATTTTCAATATTTTTTAGCTTATTTCAAGTGAAATATTGTAAGTCTACTATGTAAAACAAACAAAAAAAATGGAGCTACTTAAGTGGGGAGGGGAGGGGCAATAAGGCCCTCGCCTGCACAGTCAGCCTTCACCCATTTTGAAGACCCCATCATTATACCACAACACTCAATACTTTCTTGAAAATCACTGATGGTATATAATTTTCCATATTTTTAATTTTACAGAGATATAATTAATATATCAAAATAAAAAATGGTTATATTTTTTGCATGCAGTTTGTTGAGTTTGGAGTATGCCTATAACTGTGAAATCATCACCCCAATCAAGGCAACAAACACAATCATCACCCCCCAAAAATCACTCCTGCCCCTTTATTTTCACTTATTTGTTTTGTGGTAGGAACACTTAAATACAATTTACCTGCTTAACACAAAATTTAAGTGTATAATAATTAAATTTTAACTTGTAGTGGTAATGCACTATTTTGTACATCAGATTTCTAGAATTTACTCTTCCTGCATAATTTAAACTTCCCATTTCCACTTTATGCCTCAAAATCTTCTCATTTCATTTACAAGAAACTGATAATAGGAAAATTTAGGCGATTTGTTTCCAGTTGCACACAACCCAGTCATGTTTGTGTGTGATTATAGAACTCAATAATGGTGGTGTCAAAATTTCACAATTGAAGGATTATTATCCTTAAACTTCTTTATTTCTCAGAACCATACAGTAAACTTTATTTTTAATATTACTGTTTATGGTTTCTATGTTTACTCCCGAAATAGCTCAAGTTCCTGTTAAGACTTAAATGCTCCTGCTTCAAAAATAAAAGTTTATTAATAGGTTAGGTAATAAAAACCCTTCCTCATACCTCTGTGTTCCAAAAGCAACTAAATATGACTTTCTTATGTATCATTTATATATAACTTTCCCATCTTTCATACCTCTTCTCTACAGTCTAATTTCTATGCATCAATTATAATAATCTTTATAAAATGAAAAATAGATCATGTCATGGCTTTATTTACATTCATTTTTATATATTTCTACCACAATTAGGGAAAATGTGAATTTTTAGCATGGATTTTAATGATGTATGCCTTGCTTACTCCTTTGCATTATCACACTCTGTGAGATCTTTTATTAAAAGCTTTTGTTCTTAAACCTATCAAACATACTAATGACTTAGGCCATTGTACTTGTTTTACTTTCTTTCTAGAATGTTCTCTCCTGAAAATTTCCCATAGCAGGTCCTTCATTCTTCAGAAATCAGCCTAAATGCAAACTCCTTTTCCATCTTCTCTCCATTATAACCTTAGTCACAACTTTGGAGAGAAAGATTTGATTTCCACTTCGCGCATGGCCACTCACTCATGTAACCTCAGGCCCATGGATTTTCTGGGCTTTTTTAAGTTGAAAAATAGGGGTAGCATTGCTCTATTGTCAGGGTTGTGTGAGAGTTCAATAAGTGGGAGCTTTCCTTTAAAGTTTTAATAAATAACGGAGTCTAATGCTTCTGAGGTTAAATAATTAAAAACATTTTAAGTGATTATAAGATTTGGATAACATAAAGTCACTGGGAAATTTTTTTTTTTATTGTTATTCAATTACAGTTGTATGCCTTTTCTCCCCATCCCTCCACCCCACCCCAGCTGAACCCACCTCCCTCCCCCCTCTCCACCCTCCCCCTTGGTTTTGTCCATGTGTCCTTTATAGTAGTTCCTGTAATCCCCTCTACCCACTGTCCCCGCCCCCACCCCCCACCCCCGCCCTGGCTATTGTTAGATTGTTCTTAACTTCAGTGAAAGTCACTGGGAAATTTTTCAAGAATTAATACCTTAGTGTGCTACAGACAATGTAGATTCAGTGTGTTGAGGAGTGAATTGAGTTAAAAAAATGGAAATGAGAGAGTTAAACTATTTCAAAAAAGTTGATGGCTATTTAAGGGAGAGATATTGAATGAAACCTGTATTGGCTGGAATATTGATGGAACATCTATTGAGATAGAAGAAACTTTCCACTATAAGAGAAAAGAAAGAGCTAATATGGAGAAGACATTTGAAAATATAATCAAGTCAATAGCCTAGGGGAGGGGCTCAGCGACACATTTTCTCTCTGAAAAGAGATGAAAATGTCAGTTAGAATTTAGGACGTTGTGGATTGAACAGGCTGTACATGCAAATATCCTCTTCCCCATCTTTTCCTTTTTTTAGCGAAGCTCACTCGTTTTTACATTAGGTCCACCGTGATCCCGTGCTACAAATGCAAACTACTCTCCTAGAGAGAACCAGGCATCTGTGCCTGGTAACCTGCTTCTGTAATAGAAATGGCCTTGCTTATTACAGACAGACTCCAAATAAAGATCTGAGGGACATGACTAATGAAGGATGCAAGACTATAATGAGGAGTAAATGTGCCTTCAAGGAAACCAGCCAGACAAAGGGACAGACAATAGTTATTCTAATTTAAAAAAATAGGAGACTTTCATGATCCTGTAGAGCTAGTGTCTGTATCAGTAAACTTGGAAAATTTGTTACTTATATTCTTGCAGGGATACTTTGGCTTCTTTACGTAAAATTCCTTGGGAAGACTCCAGAAGTCACAGTTGCTGTATGTAAAATTTTGTCATTTTCTTAGCTTGGTTAATATGAATACTTGAATTATATGCTGAACTATAAAATATTGCAGCAGTGGTATCCTGGAAATGTAATATAAGCTGAAAATCAGGCCATCCATCTTTTGTTAATTCCTCTGAATGCTTTGGTAATAAGGTATATTTTTATGAGGGAAAAAACATTCAATATGTAACATGTCAGTGCTTAATACCACATGGGAAAATGCTTTATAAATTGTAAGGTGCTGCTCATATATGAAACATTATATATTCATGGAGAGAGAAAAATAATGAAGATACATTGGCTATCACCAACACTGAAAAAAATAAAAAGTGATTTAAAAACTATAGCTCAGCATCAAAAGAAATGTCCAAAGGACAATATCACAAAATTTTAACAGTAGAATCTTCAAACTTACAAATCTTGGTATTAAAATCTTGGTCTTTGTAGTACGTATGGAAAACATACATTGTAAAAGAATTGAACCACCCAAAATTAAATAACAAATTACAATCAAAGAAGAACAAAATACATCATAAGTGTGTTTTTTATAAACATGAAACGGATTCACTTTCTCTATGTGATTTAGCTTTCTTCAATTTGAATCAACTCAATAGTATTCCAATTAGCTAAATACTAATAGTAATGCACCGTGAAGTAGACTTAGCCCTTCTCAGAATGTCTTTGTTCACTTTGGTCTCCAAAGATCCACGTCGATAATACAGAAGAAGGTGAAGAAGGCACGTATCTTCATTGTTTGTTCATGGCCTATGCCTGATTATGATGCACAAAATATTATCTCTTTATGCATAAGCATCCTCATTATACATCTAAAGTTTGCCTTATTTAAAAGAAGTGAAGACAGCTGTAAAAAAGCTGTCCAAGTATTTGTGCATCAAAAATACATATTCATAATGGAAAATCACCCACCAAAAATATGTTTCTTGTAAGGGGCCACATTATAATTTTGTAAAAGTTAAATCCTGTCTTCTTCATGCTCTGTTACCATGTCACTCCTGATGGGACACAGCAGGATGGTCAGTGAAGATCCTTGAAATTTTGGTGTTTGAATGTTTAAACATATTGAACGCAAGAACCAATTTTAAGAATCTAAATGACTAAAACATAAGGCAGCTGCAGACTGCTCACTAAGAACATTCATCAACATATTTAATCTGCTATTCATTTCACACCCCATGTATAGAACATTGTGTCCATTACATGGCATTTAGAATGAAATATACTTATAGTACATTATACTTTCTTAAATAAGAAAAATTACCATTTTCAACCACACATTTTGGGGATTATCTTAGTTTGAAATCTAAGGCAAATTGAGTGAGTGAGTATAGGTATTTTAATGAAGTTTATGTGACTCATTTTGCACTTTGGTACATCTGGGTATCAGTTGCAAAGAGTGACAATAACACATAGACCAGGAAGTTCAAGCCCTGACTTCTCCACTTCCTACATGTACTTCCTTTTTGAGCTTCAGCTTCCTTATTCTGGAATGGAGTTTAAAAAAAAAAAAATCCCTGTCTACCACAGAGCTTTGTGTGTCTTAAATTAGATGGAAAATATAAGGTGTCATTAAATTGTAAAACAGTGATGAAAGGGGACAGCATGTTATAATTCAAATTGCTGGTATTTGAGTCAACAAGTAGACTGGGAGCAATGTAAAAGCTCTGAGATCTTTAAGTTGTAAATAATTATTCACCTCAATTTTATCAAATGTCAAGGTTTAAGAAGGTAAATGAGTTTATATCCTTTGCTTCATAGCTAGATGGTAGAAAAATAAATGCAGAATAGCCTACTAGTTGCATAAAATTCTTTGAAAATAATAATTATAATTGCTATTCCTTCTGATTTTTAAAGGATTGATTAGCAAATTATAGTTCCTCATACTTCATCATATTTGGGGGAAAATGCCCACAAACAGAATGTCACACAAGAATGTAGCACCATATTACTAGTTTCTTAATCTGTGGAGGTAAGGAAACAAAGCCAAGTGTATTTCTCATTACTTTATTTGCTTTCAATTTGCAGGATTAGAAGGTCCAGTGTAAGGGTACATCTGTGATTATATCACATTTCTTTAAACTAGTTTTTAAAGTTCTAAGTCAAGAATTCTTAACATTTTGAAAATTAGAATTTATACCATTGTTGAATGCAGTTGATGAAAACCTCTTTAATGCCTCTGAAAGCTATATGCTGTAACACTTTAAATTTTAAGTAAATCATAAGTAAGTTGGAGAAAATTGTATTTCTTTAAGATTGCTAAAGTTCTGTGAGAAAATTATAAAACTTGTATTAAACACAAAGATTGTTTTTTCAGAGTGTCAAGGAAACCTTCAGGAAATGAATAATTCAGACCCTGTATTCCTTTCTATTTCTCTGCTGGTATCAATTTTCACACACCATTGGCTCGATCATATCTACCTTCAATACTTTCTTTCTTTCATGTCTACTAGGATTGATAATATTTATGATCTACATGCTACAAACGTTACTGAAGTTTTTTGTTATTGTTCTTTGTTTTAAAAACCAAGTTTTTAAAGGATTTTTAAAACATTGCAATACATTTTTACTATGTTTATTTTATTTTTAATATTTTCAAAGATTGCTTATTTACTAATTTTTAGAGATAGGGGAAGGGAGGAAGAAAGAGAGAGAGAGAGAGAGACATCAATACATGGTTGCCTCTCATACATCCCTAACTGGGGACCTGGCCTGCAACCGAGGCATGTGCCCTGACTGGGAATAGAACAGGCGACCCTTTGGTTTGCAGGCTGGTACTCAACCCAGCAACCACACCAGCCAGGGCAATGTTTATTTTATTATAAAGAAATAAATTGCAAATAAAGTGTAATGATCTGCACTCTGTGGAAAATTTCTTTTCTATCAACAGATCTAGTGTGAATCCTTCTCACTCTTAATGGTTCAGTGGCTACACTTTTTTCAATACTTGAGTCAGAGTGTTTAGAAATATGAGTATGTGTTTTTAACTGCAACTCTCTTTGCATCTCATATGACCTTTTCCCCCGATATCACAATGACTTCCTGCAATATGACAATGAGTCACATGTTGGAAATGTAATAATGAGTCCTTAGAGATTTTTTATGGAAGCAAGGATAAAATTGTGTATAAAATAAAAAGCAGGTGCTGGGAGGGTGATGGAACTAGTGCTGTGCACTCTAAAGAATTTTACTAAGACCTGAGAGATGACTCCAAATGTCAAATCTGAGGGACAACTAGGAGAAAGGTAGGAGGAATCCTGCAACCACAAAGCTGACAGGCTAGAAGCTCTTTCCCCAGGGGAAGGCAAAAAGCAAGAATTCCAATTTCCTAGGTGGGCAATCATAGTATATCAATTGAAATTGAGTAATTCTATTAGCATATTTAAAAAATGCTATCAAAATGAAAAAGTAAAATGTTCATCTCATCTATTTCTATGATTAACGTAGCAACACAGAGCTAACTGGACTTTGATGAATTAGTGGTGTCAATATGTTAAATAATAATAAAGTTAAATAATAATGTTTTAAGTATTACTTCTCTTCAAAGCAGAACACAAATAAAAGATGCTGCATATGTTAAATGAGCAGTGAAATGCATCCTTTTTACCAAAAGGCTAGAGAAGGAAAATCACTCACTTTTTGTAAATGTGAGGCATTGCTTTCTCACTTCATGAACATCAACACAGTTGAAGAAATAGGTTGTGAACATAAAGTTTCATGTGTCACCTAAGACTGCATTATTTATCAGTGGAAATACAAGGACTGTAAGTCAACACTTAGGCCCAGGTTACTCCCCCAGATGATTCCTTCATTTTATGTATAGATAGATAGATGATTGATAGATAGATAGATAGATAGATAGATAGATAGATAGATAGATAGGCAGATATAGCTGGGTAGATAGATACAGATTTTTTTGGTTTGTTTTTTTACTATAACTATATCATATTGGAATATTTTGCTCAGTAATTATATTTTCCCAATGATTAATTGGCTAATATGTTTCAGAAGAAATTGAGAATTAGAATTGTTTTTCTTTATTCATAATCATATCTTAATATTCCCAAGACAGAGCACCTCAAATAGATATCCAGTGCTCTATTTTGTTAACTTTATTTAGAATATATTCATCAGTAAATTAAATATAGAAACACTTGAGATTGTTCTTTATCTAGAAGAAATGCCTCATTTAAACAAAATATTTTCTAAATTCATTTCAAAGGATTCTTGTAAATAAAGTCAATTATTTTTCTTATTAATTCAAATTACTTGAAACTTTATAAAATAAATATTACTTTGTTTTTTATAGTTACTAAAAAATGAAAAATGAATCTTCCTCCTCTAAATATTAAATCTTTCACTATTTTCAGAAGTTTAGTAGCTAGTATAAGCAACTTGCCTACAGTTTGCTCTGCCCTCAAATCCTGATCCTTCACGACAGAGCCAAGGAGCTGCAGAACTGAAATTTGACAGATTGTCCTACGTACCTCCGTAGATAAGGAATGTATGTGCTTGTTACTGAGAAAGAGTATATTCTGTACCTGAGGGATAAGTGACTCAGGAGAAACTGGAAAGTAGCCACTTGTCTATTCTCCACCCTTCCCGACATTCCATTTTGCACAAGAGATAGCATTATCGTCAGATTTTGTCAGTGGTACTAGGTGTTCAGTGGGGAAGCCGAGATTGGGACCCACTTGTCTGTGACACCAAAATTCATGTCTATTTACTTAAAGCACACAAATGAGTATGGTTCGTATCCTGAGACTGGAGTTTGTGTGCCCTGGCTTCATCAGTTAATAGCTGACATTAGCCACGTCGCTTGGGGCCCATTAGCCTCAGGTTTTTATCACAATAATGGGTGTAAGATTTAAATTACAGAATTGCTTGAAGATTAAATGAGTGTTTCTAACATGTAGTACAAATGGGGATCTTTTTGTTTGTTTTTCCATCCCTGCAATACACTGAAATGACACTTTGACATTATATATAAGCAAAGCTAAATATACCACAGTTATTTAAGCTGTATGCAAACAAAACTCAGATTATTGTTTTTTAATTGAAAAAGGTATTCAATTTAGTGATTTTTGAAAGGCTATATTATAGGATAAATAGCTATGTAGTTACATAAATCAATACATTAATATTTATTACATGCCAAATATTTGTGAATTTAAGTCTTTCTACTTAGTTCATATTAGATTCTTAATTTTACATGGTAGGATTCTTATCATTTGACACCTAGGCCATCAAAATTTAAAAATGGTTAGATGATTGTACCTCCTTAGTCATTTAATTATAACGTCTGACACACAAATACTCAAAAAATTGGTGAACGACTCCTGTGTTAATTTAGAACTCTGAGAGCTATATAATCTAGAGTTCCTGAATTTAACAATAGAGTCTACCATATTAACCCTGTATCCAGCTTCCAGTCCCCGCACTGACTTGACTCAAAAATTCTAGGTGTATCAGTATCTAAGTTATTTTTATAGGCATACCTTTATAAGCATGGGGGATTAGAAATAAGAAAGGGGGTATTTTCTGCTTTTTAATTTTTTTTCTCATAGGGGTACTTAAGTTGTGAACTGCAAGAAATAATTTTAGAATATCCTCCCAAACATTCTTTACTTAGGCGTCTCATTCACAAGTGTTAAATCTACTTTAAGGCCTGAATTATCAAGGATAGCATAAATTGGGAGGCTGCCAAATTTCCGTATCAGTTTGTGCTGTGTAGACAGAACGTGTGTCCATATGACTGCATGAATCAGCCACTCAGCTGTCTCGCAAGTTATTTCAGCTATTGCCTATTTCCAACTATGTAGGCAAGAATATTCACTGCAGTAAAAGTTGCAGTATATTTGGGTTACTACATTGGTTAAATCTTTTTCTAATCCTGCCCTTTCCCACATACAAAGAACAGATATTTTATTCTTGAAATTCAGAAAAATGCAATTCATAATTTTTAAGATGTTTATAGTTGTAAACTTAAGAAAATTCTTATAACTTAGTAATGAACTTATGACTATTCTTTACATTTTTGACTACTCTTTTTAATTATATACAAGTGAATTAAGAAGAAGCCTCAGATCAAATTGTAGGAAGAAATAGCTCACACTGAAATTTCAGATTATATCTGTTAAAAATAAGTCATCAGATGAACTGAATTTTCTAAACATTGCTGTCACTAGTCCAGACACTTGACTAAAATTAATATGTAATATATGACACTATCTTTTATACCGTTCCAATGATTATACATAGTATAAGAATTTTTATTAATGAACCATCTAAACATTTAGAAGTACTAAATTTTTATACATTTTTTTTGTTCAGTAAGATGTAAAGTATTAAATAAAGTAGTTCTATTAAAATAAAAATGCTGTATGATACATGTTATACTCTCATTTGAAAAGAATGCATTCTAAATAACTTGCATAAAATAAAATTTAATCTTAAACTTCCTGTTCAAACTTTAAACATCTTTAGAAAGAGATGTTTATTTCCATTCATCAAATTTATTTAAAAATTAAAAGAGTTCTCATTTTTTAGCAACTCTTGCTTAAAAACTATCTTTTATATTTCAATCAAATTCAACTATATTAAAATGAATGAATATGGTACAACACTGTCCACTAACTTTATAACAAATATTTAGTTGGAAAGATTATGTTAATCTTGAGGTGGTACTTGTTCGTATAGTTAAAATAACTTTTTTTGCTCATATTACACATATAATTACTATATATGTATATACTGATATACACATACACAAATATATACATATTAATATGACTGTGCTTGTTTGTCAAGTGGAAAAGATTTAACATTAGTTCATTGTTTATGTGGTTGAATACATATTGTCTGAGTTTTGATCTTGCCACCAGATGGCAGGAAAAATCAGAGTCAAATAGTTGTATTAAACAGCCTGAGTAAGATTTCTTTTATTCATTTTGGGTATTTTTCTGTTGTTAATGCTATACACAAAGCTCAAAACCATTATAAAATGGAATATGAATAGACAATAATACCTGTAATTGCTGGTAAATGTTTTCTATGTTTCAGTGTAATCGTGCTATAAATAACTTTTAATATACTCATGCCATCATTGACATCATGAGCTTGAAAATTATAATTAAAGTTATGTTTTTGAAACATTCAACTTGCTACAATAACTTGAGCTGTCAATCTCAAGATTTCATTGGGTAAAAACAATTGGTTTCTTAGTTTTTTTATGCACTGGTCTTCAATTAAAAGAATGACATGATAATAAAGTAAATAATCAATGACTAGTCAACAAAGAAATAATGGAAAAAATACTAAACTCTCACCCTGAACTTAGTTCCTTTTTGTTTAAGGCCAAATATGTACTTAGCCATGGATGATGTATATCTTACTCTTTCACAGAGTAAACACTTTAAAGTCTTAGTGTAAAGCCACTTGACACCTTCTGTAAATAAACGCCAACTTAATCATAACACAGAATAAAGGCAGAAAGAAAAAATATTCCCCAAGCTGCAGTAAGGTTCTACAGTTGTTTTATATTGTTTACCTGCTTCTTTTTCATTTACTTTTTTCAGGAAAAGTTCAGGACTATTGACACTTAAAATTATGCAGAAGAGAGAATTAAGGGAAACTTAAAAAAATCAAGTCAAAAAATTGGTGCACATATTGTGGATGCATTTTTCATTGTTCTAATAATCATCATAATTGTTTATGAAATCTACTTATTTCTTGATACGGTAGTTTTTAGAAGTCTTACTGGAAATTATACTGTAACATCGAGGACAGGAATTGTTTCCTCCCTCTGTTAAAAAAATGTAATTAGAATTAAATCATCCAATCAGGTCAGATTTGATTCATCCATGTAATTGTTGCACAACAGCTTTCTTTGGCATATTACCAAATGAACTTCTATGCAAAAGTTTTTGCAAAGAAAAGCAGATATTCTTGATAAATTCCAGATTACTGCTTACTAAAATAATATGAATACTGGAAGACTAATACAGAGTGTGGCCTTCAGGGAAAGCCAGGGAGCGTGTCCTTCAGCGGGCTCCATTATATAGCATTTCCTGGCATTGCGCAGAATGTAGCATTGCACTGTGTGTGTTAGGATGAAGTCTGCTTGTCACTCAGAATGAAACAGCCTCATCAGCCATAATTTCCTCTGAAACTACGCTCACACATTCTCTCTTTCCATGCATCTCACTATTTAATTTGCATAACAGTGGGTATTCAATGTGTGTAAGGTTACAAATCTTCCTTTTTTTTAAGATTTTATTTATTTATTTTTAGACAGAGGGGAAGGAAGGGAGAAAGAGTGGGAGAGAAACATCAATGTGTGGTTGTCTCATATGTGCCCCCTACTGGGGACCTGACCCACAACCCAGGCATGTGCCCGCCCTTCGGATTGACCTTTCTTTCCATGCTCAATCCACCCACCACACCAGCCAGGGCACAACTTTAATATTCTCTTTACGTGCTTTTGTCTTTGATAAAGATGAGGCAAAAATGAAAAGTTTTAGGCTAAGTTAACATAAAAATATTAAGCTATCCCTGGTAAAAATCTACAAGCTACAAATCTATAAGGATATTGCCATAGAAACTTCCAGTGTTAACGAGAAGAGGAAGACCCTGACGGTTTACAAAGATTTACTATCCGCCCCCCCGCCCTGCAAAAAAACCCTTGCTAATTTGCACAAATGCTCACAGAGGGTGACAAGTGACCCAGTACACTAAGTTCAGGCAAGTTGTGGATAGAAAAGAAAAATGACGCCTCTGGTTAGTGGCAGATGAACTTGGCATCCATCATGCTGCCACAGGGAAAACAGGTAGGGGACTTGTCACCGCTGTCTGCAGGTCTTTCGTTAGCAGCACCTCATGCAGCAGTCAGCAGTGTCTGTGGCAAAATACAAAATACAGTTGCCCTGGGAGTGTCCTGCTACATATTTTGCTTTTAAAGACTATTAAAACTATTTTTAAGCAATAATAATATAGCATTTACATTTCAAGCTGAGGGTCAATTAAAAAAGGATAACTAGGCTTAGAAAGGAAGCAAAGTACTAGGATAAAATCACCATGAGAACGGCAGATTTATATGATCAATTGTGCCACCATATACTGTCTTGATGAGCGTTTGTGGGAATGACATACACATGCTCTCAAATGGCCACGGCCTCCTCATAGGTGCATGATACCCATCCAGATTGCTAGCATTACCTACAGCAGCATTCAGCTCTCCTTTATGGTCTCCACGACCTTACTATTGTCCATCAAAATAAGTCTTATTGCAGGTCATTCATACAGAGTAACATCCGAGTGGGTTTGTGTTAAAGATTCAATAAATTTTGTAAAAATCTTAACTTATAAATAATAATCTTGAATATATTTGGTAAGAGCTTGTTCTGTTTTTCCAAATGTTGAACTTTAAAGCTTACAAAGTGAAAGAACATGAGTGTGACCCCTATATGAGTCATGTCATCCAGACTCAATTAGGATTAGTAAAAAAGCGTGTTACAGATAGATTTAAATAAGTAAAGATAAAGGTGATTTTTAAAAATAGATTCAAAAAAGAACAGATTAAGCAAGTATTACTAAGTTTATCTAGAAATTAGAATTATAAGAAAGGAACAGATTGCAAATTTTACCCATGTGACGGTCCCTTTATTTGAGAAAAATATAGTGTTACTGAATAAAGTAACAAAACAACACTTCCAACATCTTCTCATCAAGCAGCCTTGAAGAGGGGAAGGTAGGGGGGCAACACATATAAAAGTGAAACCACGGTCCTATTTGCAGTAAGGTATACAGTGAAATGTGAACTCAGCATACGACTGGGTCATCAGTGATTTTTCAGATAAGAGTTTTGCCAACGGAAATTTCCTGTGATACATTAGCTTTAAATTTTCAAAACATGTCACTTCCTAAAGTAGTGGCGGATGTCAGAGATTATAGAGACAACATAAACAGAAGACATTAGCTCCTCCTGCATCAAATATTTGTTCATATATAAAGCAAATTTCTATCACCAGTCATGTTTTATAAAAATCACTTACTACTATCCTGGGTAAGAGTAACATGAATCTCAGGTTAATGATTTAGCTGCACTTATTCTACAGTAATTTAGGGCTATAAACATCTGTGATCAATTTAAGAATTATTTGTGATAGCTGGGCAAATTTGTTCCAGAATGACTCAAAACTGACAACAGGGACTTTTCCTATGACTTTGATTACTTGTGGACCTGACTTTAAATATTATCCAAAGAGGATATTTTTGCTCCCCACAGGGGAAGCAAAAAATGTTGCTGTATTGAGCTAGGAGAAATGTTATGTGTGTTGCATATATTTTTTGACCCAGCAATTTTGTTTTGGAGGATTTGTTTTAAGTATATACTCTAATCAATCTGCAAAAATATACATACCAAGGTATTCATGAAAAAAATTTTTGGAACATTAAAAAGCTACAAACAAAGCCACTGCTCTACAAGACAGAATAGTTAGAAAAATTTAAGGGTTCTCATGAAATATAATTCTTTCCACCTGTTAAAAAGGAATATGATTGGGACTTCCAGTCAAGATGGAGGGATAAGTAAACACTTTTTTTCCTTGCACAACTACAGAAAAGATTTCATCTAGACTACAAAACAAATATCACCCAGAACTGTCAGAAAATTGAGCTGTATGGAAGACCAACAACAAAAGATTTAAAGAAGAAATGTTCCTCCAGATGGGAAGGAGGGAAAGAGATGTGGGGAGAGGTGGAGGATGTGGAGCCACAGAGTGACTTGGAGAGAGGCTAGAACAGGTGGTCCCACATTCATGTGCAGTAGATAAAAATCAAGAGGGATACCTCAGGAGCAAGAGATACCAGCCTCAAACCAGACCACCCAGCAGCACAAGGTTCCAGTGCCAGGAAGATAAATCCCCATAACTTCTGGCTGTAAAAACCAGTGGGGGTTGGGGGTGGTGGGAGAAACAGCCAGATTTTCAGGAGAATCATCTTAAAGTGCCTGCATGGATTTAGGACTTACACATATGCACTCCCTCTGGGATTCAGCACCAGAGCAACAGCTGGAAGGGCACAAGTAACGTACAGGGAGAAAGTGAGGAGGCTAAAAACAGGGCAAGTGCTGGGAGACAAATTTCCTCCCAGGCAAACTTTAGAAGCCAGGAAGCAGCATTGTCCCCTCTCTGATCCTTCCCCCACACAGAGCCACAAAGTGGTGAAATGGGTTGCCTGACCCTGGCAATAAGATAAGGCTCCACCCCACACAATTTATAATAGGTGGTGCTACTAAGACAGGGAGTTAAGCAGCTCTACCTAATACACATAAACAAACACAGAGAGGATGACAAATTGAGGAGACAAAGAAATATGGCTCAAATGAAAGAATGGAACAAAACCCCAGTAAAAGAACTAAACAAAATTGAGATAACCAACCAATGAGATGCAGAGTTCAAAACACTGGTAATCAGGATGCTCAAAGAACTCACTGAGTACAGCAACAGCATAAAAAAAAAAACCCAGGCAGAAATGAAGGTTACATTAACTGAAATAAAGAAAAATCTACAGGGAATCAACAGTGGAGGGGCTGAAACTGAGTATCAAATCAACGATTGGAAACATAAGGAAGAAAAAAACATTAAATCAGAACAGCAGGAAGAAAAATCATTCAATCAGAACAGCAAAAAGAAAAAAGAATTCAAAACGAATGAGGATAGAATAAGAAGCCCCTGGGACATCGCCAAACGTACAAACATCTGAATCATAGGGGTGCCAGAAGGAGAACAGGAAGAGCAAGAAATTGAAAACTTATTTCAAAATATAATGAAAGAAAACTTACCTAATTTGATGAAGGAAATAGGCACACAAGTCCAGGAATCACAGAGAGTCCCAAACAAGTTGGACCCAAAGAGGACCCCATGAAGACACATCATAATTAAAAATGTTGAAGGTTGAAGATAAATAGAGAATCTTAAAAGGAAGAAAAAAGCAGACAGTTACCTACAAACGAGTTCCCATAAGACTGTCAGCTGATTTATCAAAAGTAACTTTGCAGGCAAGAAGGGGCTGGCAAGAAGTATTCAAAGTCATGAAAAGCAAGGATCTACAACCTAGATCACTCTATGCAGCAAAGCTACCATTTAGAATGGAAGGCCAGATAAAGTTCTTCCCAGACAAGGTAAAGCTAAAGGAGTTCATCATCACCAAGCCATTATTATATGAAACGTTAAGGGACTTATTTAAGAAAAAGAATAAGATCAAAACTATGAACATTCAAATGGCAACAAATTCACAACTATCAACAACTGAATCTAAAAAAAACAAACCAAGCAAACAACCATAACAGGAACAGAATCACAGAAATGGAGATCACATGGAGGATTATCAGTGGGGAGGGGGAAATGGGGAGAATAGGAGGGAAGTTTCATGGATTAAGAAGCATAAATGGTAGGTACATCATAGATAGGTGGAGGTTAAGAACAGTATAGGAAATATGAAGCCAAAGAACTTATATGTATGATCCATGGACATGAACTGGGGGAGAGGGTTGTTGGAGGAAATGGGGTACTGGGCAGAGGGAGCAAAGGGAAAAATTGTGATGACTGTAATAACATAATCAATAAAATATATATATATATATATTAAATGTGATTGGATTTAGAAAATAAAGCTAAGATAGGTGGTTTATTAGGAAAGAATCTATTTCAAAAAAGGCATGTAAATGCAACAACATAGATGAAAAAATAAAGGAAAACATATACAAGAATCCCTTTGAAGTGGTCATCTAAGGGAAGTGGGAATATTTTCAGGTGAAGAACTGTTTTTGTTTAAAGCCCCATAGTACTATTTTATATATTTTTTACTATGAAAGCAAGCAAGTGCTAATTGCATTTCTATAACTGAACAATTATATGAATAACAAACTTATTACTAAAAGTTTATGTGTTTACAAACATATTTATAAATAATCTTATATGAATTATTATAAAATTATAACTACTAATATATAGAGTGGCAACAACATGCTAGATACCATGTAAGCTTTTGATGCATCGTCAGCTTTAGACGGCACAAAACCCTGGGGTAAATTTTGTATACCCGCTGTACAAATGAGGGAATTGTTCCTTAGTTGCATGACTTGCCTAAGGTCTTCTAGAAAATAAGTGGTGAACAGAGAATTGAATCCAAGTCTGACTCCAAAGCCTGAGTTTTGATTTTCTATTACTTCTAGTGACTCTTTAATGTGGTCATCAAAAATGAATATTAAGATATTCTCCAAGACCGTAACACTGAAAATGTAAATAATTGACTGAGAGACATTCCTTCCTCTTTCTCCTCCATTATAATGAAATAATTAATTGTAATGCTAGAGATTATAAACTACGTGATGATGAGCAAAGTGACTAAATGATTTTAAGTACATAGGTACAAAAATACTCAGGTGTTTCACTTGTAAAGTGGAAATAATAATAGCTGCTCCATCTGCTTCACAGTTTGTTAAATGATATATTTATGGAACCATGTTGGGTAATGTCAAGTGTGATACAAATTTTACCTGATTTAGGAAACATAATGTTAAGATCTATTTTTTCTGATGACTCATACATTTCACTGATTCAAAAGGTCGTTGTTATATTTTTAGCATTATTGATTGACATGAACTCTTTAAATTACAACCTAGACACACTCTTTCAAGTCTAACTGAAACCAAAATGGTTGAAAAAAGTAATCACTGCTATTCTATTATGATATGTAATGTGAATCCCACAATACATTAAAGATTATGTTCCATATTAAACTCCACGGCCAATCATTATAGTATCTACATTCTATAAACTCTAGACCCTCTTGGCTTACTTTCACTTTTGCTTGCTTGGCAACTGTGATTAAAACCAATTCTCCACCTACCCCATCCACGAACCCATTCTGCTGAACAACAGTGGAGAGAATGATGCCATCCGTGCTGACTGGTGACTATATAAATTGATAGCCACTAACCTCAAGTGAGTGCTTCATTGTGCCCAGAAGCCATATAGAATTGCATGAGTCATTCACTCTTCTCTCCCGGGTCACCGTTTTACCACTGCTCCTCTCTAAATTAAACCTCTAATACTTTCTCTCTCTTCTTCACTGGCAGTTGTTGACCTTGCGTGTATGGACTGAGAAAATCGAAGCAATAGAAAAATGACTTCCAACATTTTCCACACCACATCTAGTTACCCAACTGCACTGTGCTCCTCTTCTCCAGCTTTCTGGCTATAACTGTGGATGAAACTGTTAGTGTTATCAACAAAGCCCAAACTTCCCAGTTAAGCTCTGGATGCTTTCTTTTCTCATCTACTCCAAGATATCATTCTTTGCTCTCTCTACTCAATCAACATCTTTTTCTCTTTATGGATTTTCTCTATTAAAATACAGCATTCATTATTTGTTTGTTTCTTGGACTTAAAAAACAAAAACAAAAACAAAAAGCTCTTGTGGCATTATTTTATTTTTGCAGCTACTGCATTAATCTTCTGTTCCTATACAGCAATATTCTTTACAGAGGGGTCAGTACTTGCTTTCTCCATTCCCCAGTGGCTTTCAACTGGTGTACCACAAGAATTTTTAAGCGGCTGAGGGAGGGGTGAGAGAGTAAGCCATGGGTGCCAGGAGGTTGGTTGTCAGGGGCTCAGTGGGGCCATGAAATGCAGGTGTAGGTATCCAGGACCAGAAGGCAGGGCTGGGGCCAGCACGGAGCAGGGACCTGGAGGGACAGAGCAATCTCCGCAAGATCATGGGGTAGGGGATGCAGAGTGTGAGGAGACATCAGCTGCTGTAGGTGATCCCCCAAAACACCAACCTCCCGGAGTTATGTCTCCAGTGTGTTTGAAAACTACAGCCAGAACTTTGAGATAGACAAGCACCATATTGTGCTCAATATGTGGGACACTTTAGATTCCTCTACTATGATAACATCCGGCCCTGGCCCATCCTGACCCAGACACTGTATCATCTGCTTTGACACACTGGACAGTGTCCTCAAGAAGTGGCAAGAGGAGACCCAGGAGTTTTGCCCTGGTGCCAGGATTGTGCTGGCTGGCTATAAACTGGACATGCGGACCAACCTGGCCACACTGAGGGAGCTGTCCAACAGGCTTATCCTGGTCACACACAAGCAGGACGCGGTGCGGCCAAGCAATTGGCAGCCTGCATCCCTGTGGAGTTCTCCTGCCGGTCCTCTGAGTGCAGCATCAGGGATGTCTTCCTCTGGCCACAGTGGCCTCTGCAGGCCGAGGTCACAGCAGCTGGGCAGGACTGACTCACACTGGGGACTGCAGCAATCTGCTCAGCTGGCAGGACAGCCAGACCAGGGACACTGGAAGGAAGGTGAGATGCACAACGATCAAGCCAAGATTTGCAACCTCATGTGAGGACCAGGAGTCAGACAGAGTGTCAGGATAGCAGAGAAGGGCACAATTTTCTCCCCAGCCTGCGCCCTGGCTACATGACCTCCTGACTCTGGCTGGGACTTCAGGACAGGCTAAGTGACCAATTCTTGTAGGCAAGGGACCTGGAGGCAGAGGGTGCCACCATTCCCCACATCCTCATCCCCCTCAATTTTGCAGAAAGTTGATGGAGCTAGAAGGTCAGGTATCTGGGCCAGGAGCTGGGCCAGGTCAGGGGGCCTGGGGAAGCTGGCGTCAAGCAGTGACCTTGGTGAGGCTCAGTACGTGAAGGGTTCCTTTATTCCCTGCCCCCAGTCCCCATATCCTGGTCCTGGCTTCCTTCCCTAAGGAAAGTATCCATTCCATGGCCTTTCCTTTTCCTCTCCTCTCATTTCTCACTCATCGGAACCTCCAGGCAATATGCATTAAAGTACAAAGCAAGTTGAGAAGCCCCTCCCACCATGTTCCTAACACTCCTAGCTGCTCCCTCTGCCCCAATGGTCCCCAAATAAAGCTGATGTCCATTGAAAAAAGAAATTTTTGAACATGCAATACATGGCTATTTACTCAGGGACACTGACTTCTTTTCCCTTAGATTATCAAATTTAAAAAAAAGGAAGTAGAAGAAGACAACAGCCAAACACATCAATAGCCATATGGTGTGAATGAAGCAAAATTTCACCCATTTTTTTTGTCAGATCAGCAATAAATATAAAACTTTTTTGGTGTGCCGCAGAATTTTAGTAATAAGGTAATGTGTGGCATGAGACGAAAAGGTTGAAAATCGCTGCCCTACACTATTCTGTGTTTATTTTTATGTTGTTATAATTGTATATAATAAGATGCACAGATTCCCTCAGGCTTGCCTTGTGCCTTTGTCCAGACCCACACCGGCTTCTCCGCTGGCACATGGCGGGTTTGCAGGCCCAGCCATCCTTGCCACAGCTGCGCGGTGGGCAGAGATAGTCTACTCCAGGCTGAGTCTCATTCGATATGCTATATAAGCACGTGGGCAACCTGGGGAATACCTTACCCAGAATTTACTTCTTTGCATTGTTTTAGTTAGTGTAACAGTTATAAAAGTTTTGACAAATGTACACTGTGGTGGAACCATCACTAAAATTGATATGAAACTGTTTAATCTCCTCCCTCCACCCCCTAAAAAAATTCTCTCATACCTCTTTATAGTCAAACCCTCTCTCCAAACCTAGTCCCTGGCAACCACTGTTCTATTTTTCTGTCTTTTTTTTTCTAGAATGTTCTATAAATGGAATCAAAAAGCATGTATCTTTTTATCCTTGTGATGCAGTTCAGATTCATCCATCTTATTGGATTTATTAACATTTTGTTTCTGTTGTGTATAATTTCATGGTATTGGTAGAGTTCTATTAGTTTTTGCTGAATACATTTTTATGTTTTATTATTAGGTATATATAAAGTTAGGATTATTATGTCTTCTTAATTAATTTTTATAATCATAAAAATGCCCCTTTATCTTTGTTAATACTGTTTTTCTTGAAATCTGTGTCTGGTATTGATATATCCATCCATCCCTCTTATTCTTAATGTGTGATACAGCATTTTAGTCCTTTGCTTTTAAACTGTTTTTACATTTAAAATAAATATTTTTACCCCCCCTCCAACAGCACAGGTATTAAGCTTTCAGTTCAAGGAATTTCGACAATATGTGTGCATGTATAACAACTATCCCCTCAAAATAGTGCACATTTCCATCATCTTTATTATTTCCGTCCTTCTACTCACTTTGAGCTTTGTTCACTGTTCTTTTTCAAGTCCCTTTAAGCGTAAAGTTACATGGTTACTTGAGGTTTTTTTGCTTCTTGAAATAGGCATGTGTTGCTATGAATTGAATTTTCCTCCTAGGCGTGCTTTCACTGTGTACCATAAATTTTGAGTTGTTATGTTCTCCTTTTTACTTGTTTCAAGGTATCCTTTGATTTCTCCCTTGATCTCCTTGTTAACCCATTCTTTGTTTAGTAACATGTTATTTCGCCTCCATGTCTTTGTATGTTTTTCAGTTTTTTTTTCTTGTGGTTCATTTCTAATTTCACAACATTATGGTCAGAGAATATGCTTGATATGATATCAATCTTCTTAAATTTATTGAAACTTGTTTTGTGTCCTAGTGTGTAGTTTATCCTAGAAAATAGTCGAGAGAACCAAGATGGCGGCGTAGGTGGACACACTGCGCCTCCTCGCACAACCAGAGCTGACAGAGAATTGAACAGCAAGGGGGACCAACACCAAGAAAATAGAAAATAACCATTCATCCAGACTGGTAGGAGGGGCGGAGACGGGCACCGGGGTGGAGAGGACTCGCGTGGCTGTGGAGGGACTGAGACTGGCGGAGTGTGGGACAAATGGCGCAGGCAGTCCGAGCACTAGCAGACCCTGCGGTCCCACATTTGCACAGATAAACCGAGAGGGCCGGACTCAGAGTGGCGGAGAGTGGGGCAGGCAGAGTGGCAGATAGCACCTTGCGGCACCACATTCGCCCACAGATAAACCGGACGAACGGCGGGCAGAGAAGCAGACCGTGCAACCCAGGGCTCCAGCTCCGGGAAATAAAGCCTCAAACCTCTGATTGAAAGTGCCCCTGGGGGTTGGGGCAGCAGCAGGAGAGACTCCCAGCCTCACAGGAGAGGTTGTTGGAGAGACCCACAGGGGCCTAGAGTGTGCACAGGCCCACTTACTCGGGAACCAGCACCAGAGTGGCCCAGTTTGATTGTGGGTAGCGGAGTGAAGGATTGAAATCCGGAGGAGAGTGAGGCTGGCGCCATTGCTCCCACTCGGCCCCTCCCCCTCGTACAGCGTCACAGCGCAGCGACCAGCGTTACCCCGCCCTGGTGAACACCTAAGGCTCCGGCCCTTAAAGTAACAGACGCTCCAAGACAAAAAAAAAAAAAAAAATGGCCCAAATGACAGAACACTTCAAAGCTCCAGAAAAAATACAACTAAGCGATGAAGAGATAGCCAACCTATCGGATGCACAGTTCAAAGCACTGGTTATCAATATGCTCACAGACTTGGTTGAATCTATTCGAAAAACAGATGAAAAAATGAAGCCTATGCTAAGAGAAACAAAGGAAAATGTACAGGGAACCAATAGTGATGAGAAGGAAACTGGGACTCAAATCAATGGTATGGACCAGAAGGAAGAAACAAACATCCAACCAGAAAAGAATGAAGAAACAAGAACTTGGAAAAATGAGGAGAGGCTTAGGAACCTCCAGGACATCTTGAAATGTTCCAACATTCGAATTATAGGGGTGCCAGAAGGAGAAGAGGAAGAACAAAAAATTGAAAACTTATTTGAACAAATAATGAAGGAGAACTTCCCTAATGTGGCAAAGGAAATAGACTTCCGGGAAGTCCAGGAAGTTCAGAGAGTCCCAAAGAAGCTGGACTCAAGGAGGAACACACCAAGGCACATCATAATTACATTACCCAAGATTAAACGCAAGGATCTACATCCAAGATTACTGTATCCAGCAAAGCTATCACTTAGAATGGAAGGGAAGATAAAGTGCTTCTCAGATAAGGTCAAGTTAAAGAAGCTCATCATCACCAAGCCCTTATTATATGAAATGTTAAAGGGAGTTACCTAAGAAAAAGAAGATCAAAAATAGGAACAGTAAAAATGACAGCAAACTCACAGTTATTAACGGCCACACATAAAACAAAAACGAGAGCAAACTAGGCAAACAACTAGAACATGAGGGTTGTCATTAAGGGAGTGGGAGGGGGAGAGAGGGGGAAAGGTACAGAGAATAAGTAGCATAGATGATAGGTGGAAAATAGACAGGGGGAGGGTAAAAATAGTGTAGGAAATGTAGAAACCAAAGAACTTATAAGTATGACCTATGGACATGAACTATAGGGGGGGAATGTGGGAGGGAGGGGGGTGGGCAGGATGGAGTGGAGTGGGGGGGGAAATGGGACAACTTTAATAGCATAATCAATAAATATATTAAAAAAAAAAATTAAGTAAGCCATAGAAGGCTAGTTTTCAAAAATAAGACTCCCAGGAAGGTGAGACCACAGCACAGCATGTAGTACTGACAGAAAGTTAAGGAGAAGGAGAAAGCCAAGTTCTGGTCCAGAAGGTGTTTCAAAATAAAGACAGAAAAGTTCTGTTTGATCTGAGAAGTACAATAAAAAAAAAAAAAAAAAAAAAAAGAAAATAGTCCATGTACACTTTCAAAGAATGTATGTTTTGCTGCTTTGGGATGAAGTTCTCATGAAGATATCAGTTAAATCACCATGATCTAGTTCTTAATTTTCAGTCTAGAAGATCTCTCCATTGATTTCAATAGGGTGTTAAAATCCCCTCCTCTGACTCTATTACTGTCGAACTCTCCCTTTATGGCCATCAAGATGTGCTTTCCATATTTAGGTGCTCCTGTGTTGGGTACATAAATGTCTACAAGGGTTATAGCCTCTGATTGGAATGCTTCCTTTATCATTATGCAGTGTCTTCCTTTGTCTCTTACTATAGCCTTTGTGTTAAAGTCTAATTAGTCAGGTATAAATATTACTAACCCAGCATTTGTATGAAACACATTTTCTATCTCTGTACTTTAGTCCGTGTGTATCTTTCATTCTATGGTGAGTCCTTTGTAGACAGCATGTATATGGGTCATGCTTTCTTATCCATTCAGCTACCCTATGTCATTTGAGAGAGCATTTAATCCTTTACATTTAAAGTATTGATATGCATGAATTTATTGCCAATTTATTCTTTTACTATTTCCTTCTGTTCTTTTGTTTGTTTGTTTGTTTTTGTCTGTCTTAAAGCAGGCTCTTTAATATTTCTCATAATACTGGTCTGGGGTAACAAACTCCTTTAGCTTGTTTTCTTCTCTTCAATTTTAAATGACCTTGTTGCATTAAGTAGTCTCGGTTGTACGTCCTTGCTTTTTATCAATTTGAATAGTTATTAAAATCCCTTCTGTTCTGAAATGTTTCTGTTGAAAAATCAGCTGACAGTCTTATGGGAGCTCTCTTATAGGTAACTCTCTTTTTCTTGCAGCTTTTAGGATTCTTTCTTTGTTTTTTAAATTTTGCCATTTTAATTATGATGTGTCTTGGTGTGGATTTCTTTGAGTCTGTCTTTTTTGGGACTCTCTGCTTCCTGGAGAATGTATCTTTTTTCTTTCACCAGGTTAAGGAATTTTTTGGTCATTATTTCCTCAAAGAGGTTCTGAGTCTCTCTCCCTCTTCTCTTTCTGGTGCCCCTATGCTATGGGTGTTGTTATGCTTCAAATTGTCCCAAAAGCCCCTTAAACCATTTTCATGTTTTTAATTTTTTTTCTTTTGCTGCTCTGATTGGTGTTTTTTTCTACCTGTCTTCCAAATTGTTTATTTGATCCTCTTTCTCATCCAAATTATTGTTTATTCCTTTCAGTGTTTTAATCAGATATTGTATTCTTCATTTCTGATTGTTCCTTTTTTATGGTTTGTCTTTTTCATGATGTTGAGCATCCTTATAAACATCTTTGAAGTCTATATCCAATAAATTGCTTGCCTGCATTTCATTTAGTTCTTTTTCTGGAGACTTCTCCTGCTCCTCCATTTGGATCCTGTTTCTTTGTCTCCCAGTTTTGGCTGCCTCTTATTTGTTTCTTTCTATGTATTAGACAGATCTGCTACATCTCCCAGTCTTTATGGGGTGGCCTTATATTAGTTGTACTGTGGGATCCAGTGTTATAGTCCCTTTGATTACCTCAGCTGGGTGCTCCAGGAATGCCCCTTGTGTCAATTATGGCCCTTGTGGTCCCTTCTGTTGTGATTGAGTCTTGATTGCTATTGGCCTATTTGTGCATGGGGATCAAATTTCCCGCTGGCAGACTCTGAGCCTCAACCTCAACCATTGCATGTGAGCTTCTGTGATGGTGCTGACTACAAGAAGCAAAAATTGCCTCGGCAGGGTTTCATGCCTGCCAAGGTTTTCTCCTTTTGAATATGCTGCTTGTGAAGCTTATCAGATCCTGCTCTGATGTCGACTGAATCAGGCCATTGAGTGTATTGTTTCTGGTCCTCTTGCAAGGGGCTCTGGTGCAGGCCAATGTAAGAAACTGTCTGTGACTGGCCCTCAGCAACCTATTTGGAGCTAGCAGCAATCCCATTTGTGGCAGCCTCTGCGGGGCCTCAGTGTCCATGGGAAGGACCACGCTATGCACCGAGCCTGGATTTTACTGGGACTGGGCTTGGGAGCAGGTCAGCAAAAGTCCCACTTCTGCCTGCCTTTGCCTACTATCTGCCTGTTAGGCTAAGTCACTAAAAGAGCTTCTGGCTATGCTCCTCAGCAGGCCTAAATTACACTGGGTGGAGCAAAAGGGAGTGCAGAGGCTGGGGCTACTACTTTTCCCCAGGATGCTGCTGCACCGAGGGAGGGGACTGCTCTACCCAAGATAGGTGGCATCTGCAGTGTGGGGCCTGATTCAACACAGGGATCAGGGCTGCTGTCCCTTCCGCTCTCTCCACACAGTTGCGAACCCCAGACTCTTTTCACGTGACTCCAATCTGTTCCGCCTTCCCTTCACCAGAGCCCTGGGTGAGTGGCAGTCTTGATGGCTTCTTCTGTAAATCCTTGATTATAAGACTATTTTTTTCCAGCTAGTGTTCGGCTGGTTATTCAGAAAGATTGTTCTATAGTTTAGTTTCATTCTAGTTTGGTTCTGGGAGGAAAGTGTGTGTATTTTACCTACTCTACCACTGTCTTGCTATATAAATTTTACAGTTAGCTTCCCAATTTCTTTAAAAAAGCTCACTGAGATTTTGATTGAGTTTGTGTTCAATCTGTAGCTCAATTTGATGGCAATGGTCATTTAATAATACTACATTTCTCAGTTCATTTAGGTCTGTTTTAATCTTTTCAGCTATATGTGGTATTCTTCAGTCAAGAGATCTTAACAACGTTAGATAATTGCTAAATATTTTTATATCATTGATATTATTGTGCCACTTTAAAATTTTTTGTTTTTCAATTTAACTCTTGCTAACATGTACAATTTTAGATGATATTTGTATATCAAACTCGAATCCTATCACTAGGGTAATTTTATGTAGTAGCACAGTAGTTCATTTTTATAGTTTACTTACAGTTGGCTACTTATACACTCATATCTTCTGCAAATAAAAATTGTATTAGTTTGTCTTACCTATTTTATTGCTCTATTTTATTATAGATTCACACATTACAGTCCTTTGCTGTTCTGCTGCTTTTATTCTGTCAATCTGACTACCTCACATTTCAATATACTTATTGGCATTTTCTGTTTGAAAATTATGTCTTCTCTAATTTGTTCTCATGTATGATTATGTATTATCCAATTTATAAAAATCTTTCTTTCAATTATTTTCTTTAAAGCAGCTTTCTTCTCTTATTATACTCCACTATGAATAGAAACCTAATGCTATAAAAGTATCAGATGAATTTTGAAAATAAATGTATGTTTTTTAAATGAAATATGCTCTACTAATATAACAAGGGATTGTATCCAATCTTAGGGTCATATTATATAAGACTATCTTAAACACAATATCATTTTGAGGACTTAATGTTCAAGCTTGACTGTTAACTGAAAATAAACATACAAAAGGGTTATGAAAATAAACATATGAGTTATTTTCAATACTAGCAATAAAGGCTAATTACTAGCTCAAATGATACAAAACCTTACCTACCATGTGTGTCTACTTCAGTTCATCCTATTATTCCCTTTTTTTTTTTTATTGCAGCTAGGCTCCCAGAAAATATTAGCCACTAAAGCTTACTATGCTCTGATTTGCCATATACCATTCTTTATTTGATCTCTTTGGGAATCACCTCAACCATCCAGTGGGCGGGCCTATTGTAAGAAAATAAAACCTTGTGATCCTTTGTTCTGAAGGATAATAGGTAAAAGCACAGAGTGCTGAGAAGCTGTGTTGGATCAGTAACTGGGATTCTGCTTTGTCTGTGTTTCTGTCATGGAATTGAATTGCTGGTATTTAACTCAAAATAAAGGGCCGTTTAAAACTGTTTGGAAAAGCTGAATAAAAAACCTTTTGGGTGAATAAACAATTTCTCTTTCAAAATAAGTAAATATGCATGGCTTCCCCATACAAACAGTTTAATATTTAGCCCCTCAAAAAATAAAGGCAAAGTCCATGAAGAAAACTATGGTGTAAACTCAGTCCTAGTAAACTATGAACGCATTGACCTTGTCCCCATCTGCATAACAGAAACATTCTCAATGATTTACTTTCTGATTAATCCCTGAAATGCACATGTTCTCGTGTCACTTCCACGTTAAAACAGTGGCTTCCATCATTCTAAAGCTTTGTCCAAACTTATTTACAGGGCATCGAGGGATCTGGCTCCTCTGTCTACTGGGCACACCATTCACTGTTTGGTACACAGTTGTGACTACACTTCATCTCACATAATCTGCCCTGGCTCCTCCAGAGAGAGGCAACAGCTTTCTTTGTGTCACTCTGCATGCAGTTCTAGCAGTTCATTTTACATAATGCACTATGGGTATTTGCTTGTGTATATCCCTCTGTCACTCAACTGTAAGTCTTTTGAAGACAAGATACTCAAATCTTTGAGTCTTTGTAATGCAAATGTCAAAAATGTTTGTTTAATTAATTAAAATTGATCGCATCCTCATCTATTATTAACTACTGAAGTTGGCCTCATCCATTATTCTATCTTGTTTAAAATCTTAGACGATAATTAATAAACCCAATCCTATTACCAAGTTTAGGTAACCTTGCTATCCGAGCTCTGATTTTTAATTTTCTGTAACTTCTTGGGAATGAATATATTCTATTTTCTTCTGTATATTAGCCAAAGTTAGTGATAAAAAGGCTTTATTCATTGAATACAATTCAAATTTATTGAATTCTGACTCCAAAATGAGCATCATACTTTTGATGCTCAAAACTAGTACATTCTCGGCAAAATATTACTTCTTGGTTCAAAGAAGAAAAGCTTTTAAAAGTTAACAGACTCAAGATTCTCTGAACATCAAGTTCTCATAAAACATCATTTGATTAATTAAATGTCATGTCGTAATAATGGAAACTGTTTCCCCTCAAATTTTCATGGGCAGAAAATGCAAGTTTAAATGCATGTAGTTTTCTTCTACACACAAAGCTGAAATAAAATTTAAAATAAAAATGACTTTCTTCAATATGTCCTCTATTTAGGGCAACCAGATTATTAGGAGAAATTAATACCTGGACATAGTAGCTGTTAATGTAAAGTTACATTATATCATTTACCATATTTTTTGAACTCTAAGACACACTCCCCCCCCGAATTTGGGAGGTAAGCGGGAGTGTGTCTTATAGTCCGAATGTAGCTTACCTGGCTTGCTGGGGTCGGGGGGCGGGTGGTACAGGGAGTTTACAGGAGGCAGGAGCAGGACCACGTTTTTTGCTTCAAAATTGTTTTTCCTGTTTTCCTCTTCTAAAACCTAGGTGTGTCTTATGGTCTGGTGCATCATATAGTCCAAAAAATATGGTAACTCTCTGGGAAAATTACACTGAAGGACCATATTCTGTGTGTGTGTGTGTATTGTGTATATATATAGATATCCATACACAAATGGATATTCAGAGCTTTATACTTCATAAATATCTTAAAGATATTATACAGTTTAGTTGTTTATTCTTTGCCAAAATTTAATGTTGACTTAAGTGCAATAAAACACACACACACATTTGTTTACATGTGGATTTGGAACATAATCTCAAAGGCTTTCGGACAAATGACCTGTGTACCTCGAGACAGCATTATGCAGTAACACCTGGCTCTCTCAGCCAGTCTGTTTCCCAGGTATCCACTCCATCAACCCTATTGTTTTAGTCTTCAAATACAGGGTCAGATTACTAGGTTGCATATAAAAGAACAGAATTATAGTTTACCCTTAAAAAAACACAGGTTTAAACTGCATGTGTTCACTTGTATGTGAGGTTGTATTTTTTTCCAATAAATGCATGCTGTACTCTAAATGTATTTTTCTTTCTTATGATTTCTTAATAACCTTTTCTTTTCTCTAGCTTACTTGATTATAAAAATACAATATATAACATATGTATTATATAAAATATATATTAATCCACTGTTTATTCAGTCAACTGTAGGCTCTTAGTAGTTAAGTTTTAGGGAAGTCAAAATTATACACAAATCTTTGTGCTCAGGTTCAGCACCCCTAACCCTCATGTAGTTCAAAGGTCAACTGTATTTATATTTTTTCAAATTAATCTTATGTAATAATAATAATCTACCCAACTTAAAAAGCATATGCCCAGACTGATCATTTAATGACAATTATAATTTTCAGTCATTTTAATTTTTGTCCATTCTATGTGAAATTTTAGCTATCTTTATTTTTTAACAATGATGTTTGTCCAGAAAATTTACTTTTTTTAGCATTCTAGGAATTTCATAGTTCTTACACAACATATCTTTCTGTCTGGGAAGTATGCTATTTTAACTAAATTGTTAACTAAATTGTTTGGAATATGAACATATACACACACACACACACTTGTCAGAATTTTCTTTTAATTACTTTTGGTTGCCCAAAATCAAGTACATTTCATTTTAATCTCCTAAAACTAAACACCATTTAAACATGTATATTTTCTTCTGAACATGTTGTTTTATAATGACATGCCTCTGAAGTAGAAAAACTGTTTTTAAATGGAGGAAAGTTTTGCTGTGCTTAAATATGTTAAAAAATTGCCAAAGTCAGACTTTCCCAAATCGGGCTTATACTATGCACCATTTCTACTGACAGCGTGACAAATACGCACTCCTCAACATTTTGAGTGAGGCATTTGATTAGTGTGAATTTAATGTGGAATTGAACTTTCTGTCTCCACAATGTACAAGTAACATTTATAATAGCTTGAAGTTGCCGTTAGCATATTATGACGCCTGTGGTGTATTTATGCTGGTTGACAGTGATGGGTATTCTCGTCAAAGATGTATTCAAAAGGGAAGAGTCCATTTCCATTTCCATGCCTCAACTTCTTCCTCCCGCAATTATTTCAAACAGCAAATTTAATTAAAATGATGTAAGTACTCGGACTGCCTCTTCTTTCTTGAACATGTCTTTCTTGTGTGCATTTTACCAGCTAGGGAATTCTAGAATGAAGAATCACGTCCTGTGGTCCTGTGTTTCCTTCTACCTCCAACTGAAATTTTTAACAGTAAAGTCTTTGTTTTAAGCCATTGGAATTCTTAGTCACAGCCGTTCTTTTTTATTTTTTTTTAATTTCAAAATAATGATGTCAGCAAAGATAATTTGTAGAGATCATTCTTCATTTTGGAGGCAGTAAAGGTGCTGGGCAAGTGGGCATAGCTATTCACATAGAATTATTCCAGCTTCTAGTCAACTACCTCTTTAAATGCAGAAAAATGAGATGGAATTTACTGCAACCATTGAAAAACTTAATACGCAGAACCTCTCTAACGTGGTTTCCTGGTTGATCACATGGCAGAATCCTCACTTTAGGACACCCATCCTCACAGGGTCAGTCTCTTTCCTCACTCTTGGCCAGAGAAAAGGAACATAAAATATGGTTATGTATTGATTATCCGATATTTTATTTTACTGTGGTAAAGTATTTTATACTGGAGGATATCCTGTGTAGACAATGAAGTCATCTTCTTCCAGGGGAGATTTAGAAAGAATTTAAAAGTTTGAATATGAAACCCAGTTATTAAAGGTAAACATTTATCTAAAAGGTAGAGATCATTGTTAGAAACCATCAAGTTTAAATATCAAAAGTTAGTATAATAAGTATGATAAGTTTCCCACTGCTAATTATCAAGAAGGAAAATTATAAAGCCCAACATGAGATAGTTAAGTTAGATTTGTAAAAACAAATGGTAATTTCATGATTTAACATTGTGAGTGGAAAAGAGTGATGTTGTGAACATTTTCTTTTAAATTAATTTTAAAAATGCCTTATCTGAAGGCTGAAGAGCAAATTGGGTAAATATTTAAGTCCATCTTAATCTTATAATTACATAATTAGTACACTGTTAGGTTTATATAATTTGTTAAATGTAATAGAAAGTATATAATATTGGTTGTGGTTCATTGACCACATCAATCAACAAATATTTAGTGAAGGCCAACCATGACCTGCACATTTTTCTATGGACATTTTAAATGTGCAGTAGTGAAAAAAGCATACAAAACATTTGCTTTCATGGAGCTTACATTCATTTGGAGAAACAAAGACAATACATAGATGATAGATAAATGATAGATAGATAACTAAACTGCTATGACAAAACACACATAAAGGTATAAGAAATAAATTAAGTAGGAAATATCTAGGGAGGAATGGGATTCTTTCTATAGGGTGTCTGAGAAGAACTCTTCGGTGGAAGTGAAATAAATGAGGTGGAGAGGCTCAGGGTTCCGTACGGGGATTGTGTTCCTGCTGAAGGAATAGCAAATGCACAGGCCTCAGGACAGGAATGTGCTTGGTGTTTTCAAGAAACAGCATGGGAACCAGTGTGGCTCCAGAGGAAGAGGGAGAAGCGCAGTCCAAGAGGCACAGAGACCACTTGAGACTGAGAGTTATGTAGTGACAAATTCATATTCAAATCTAATACCTGCAGGTCTTTCCATAATATTTGCATAGCTCCAATACAACAGATATGTCTTTTATGCTGTACTTATTGGGTAGATGTTGTTTTCTTTTTTACAAATTTGTCCATGATGTTATAGTGAATTATAGTGAATTAAAATGTTATGGATACAATGATTTCCATGGCCTACTGGGAGGCAAGTGTAATGCTTTGCCCAGCACTATGATGCCAGAGTCTATTACAATAGTTTTCTTTAGGTGGTCAATATACATATTTTCTCAGTGAATGAGTGAGTCATTCAAATACCTCTTTACAGAAGGTAGAATAACATGGTGAAAAGCTGTTAACTTAAAAATCAAAAGGTCTTTCAAAGTAAGAGGCAAACAAGGATTTTTTGTTTGTTTCTTTATTTTGAGATCAAAGAGAATAGTTATTAAGTACATACCCTTTCAGTCAGAAAAACAAATAGTGTTCCAATTAAGAGAAAATGGCAAAGTGTATTTTTGAGAAAAGGAAGGAGAACTATTATATCGGTAGAAGGTAAGCATTTCTATTGGTGCAGATAACATAACATAGTAATGGTAATTCCACACAAGGATTTTAATTTTCGGTCCAATCAGTAGTCATAATAACTGCTTTCTTGTTATCTTTGTAAACAGTTCTTTGGGAAAAGAGATTGTTTAGGCTCAGGCCAAAGGTTATTTTGCCCTGTTTTAACATTCCAAAGATTTGAGTCATTAGCCACGCTAGGCAGTTCCCCTAGCATGGCTTTCTTATGTTATTTTGACAGAGCAGAGACTGCAGGTTACACTGCCTGCCTTTTAATGCAGGCCCTTTAGAGTTATCTTTATTTGGGTACCACAAGGAATTACAGTTAACACCCTAAATCTGTAACAGTCAAATTTTATTGGTACCAAATCAGCTTCAATAGCATGCAAAATTCTACTTCAAAAACTTCTCCTTCCCCTTATGTTGGTGATACAAATTGTATTTTGTATTGTGTGCCCAATAATAGGTTTATAATATTTTTCTGCATTTGTCTTTTAAATCATATAGGAAATAAAAAGCAGAGTTACAAACCAAACATTCAGTAACCGCTACAGTATTCTTATTTAAACTCATTTACATTAGGTTATTTTATTCCCCACATCTAAGTTGATGCCTGAGAATAACTGATTATTAAGAGCAATATCCAATAAAAAATTAAAAGGAAAGCGCCATTTTTTTAATTAACAATTTGTGGCATTGACCAGGTAGCTCAGTTGGTTAGAGCACCGTCCCAATGAGCCAAGGTTGCGGGCTTGATTCTGTCAGGGCACAGACAAGAATCAACCAATGAGTGCATAAATAAGTGGAACAGCAAGTCAATCTCTCTCTCCCCTTCTCTACTTTCTCACAAATCAATGAATTAAAAGATAAAAAATAAAATTAATTTTTATTATAATTGACATTTAAATAAAAGCAATAAAATGTTTTTCATGGTATTAAGTTAAATCACTATAAAATTAAAAGACTTTTGAACAGAAATTTTATGAGAGTAAGTCTATAGTTGAAATAAAATAAAGTTTTATAATAGAAACACTATGTAATCCTAAAATTTTCGATGAGAGCAAATATATTTACCATCCATTTGTATCAATGTTTTTCAGAAACTTTCAAGTGAATTTCCTGTTTTCTGTCACGTAAGTAAACATTTTACACAATAATTTTCATTAATTAAAATTTAATTGTTTTCATCATCTTACTATTTCTAGACCAAACAACATTGTAGCTATTGATCTTTATTATGAATTTATATTTGTAAAGAGTCTCATAATGAGTGCAGAGTAACTGAAATAGATTTGAACAGTTTATTTTTAAAATAGTAGAGCACTCTTAAATCACAGTATAGGTAAATATTCCTTATTCATGGTTGGAGTAACATTTCTCTGAACTGGAATTAAATATCTATTTATAAGGCAGCCAAATTATAAAGAAGTTTATCACAGAGCCTAAATTTTAAAATAGTATACCCAGTTATAGTAATCAAATAAATTAGGGTTTTTTTCAAAGGATTATGCCTTAAAAATTGCAAGTACCATGGGATCCTTAATGAACAAGCCAGGTCTGAATTTTATTCCTTGTTGGAACAAAATCTTTCTTCTAATTAGATGCTCTGGCTCCAAATGGATAAAAAATAGATGAATTGCCTCTGCATCATTTTCCTTCCTGAAGGTTTGTCTTTACTCCAAATCCTTTTCCCCAAATATTGTTTTAAATGATACCTGTCCAATTGCAAAGGAAAATTAAAAAATGAGAGCATTTTCATTTTTCTGACTCTCAAGTTCCTATAACTTTTTCAGTCTGGTATCTAACTGAAGGTCGATAGTCTAATTTGAGCTAGTTCTTGTCTATCTTTTTTTTTTTTACACCCAAATCTCCATGTTTGAAAGATTTTTTTCCTACTTGAAACCTTTGTATTTATTAAGTAGATGCATGTGACTACCACTTCTTTTTAGAGATGCTGGTCAGAAAGGGATAACCAGCAAAAACGAAATGAGCTATGAGCTTGTAAAATGTCTCACTGGTAACAAAAGATACAGAGGGTATTTGTAAATCAGTACGTGCAACTCTAGATTACATGGATACACTTTTTGAGGCTTGCGGAATTAGACTCACAATATGCTTTAAAGAAGTCCTAGCAACTTAGTTGACCAAATGGACACTAGTGATGTAATTTCTAAAAATATAACATGTAATGCTATTAAATTAGGTAGCATTTATTGAATATTAAATATGTGCTAGGTAATTTGAATGCTATATCCTGATAATATAGCTGAGAAAAGTAAGCACAGAGTATATTTGCATTTTCCAATTATACACAGCTTGCATGTAGGAATTTTGGTATTTAAAACCTTCAGGGGGAAAAAACCCTCACTTGAGAGCTTATGCTCCAAGCTATATGGCTTCCAACGACTAGAATAAGGAAACAAATACAAGCAAACTGGTACAATCTAAACAAGAAAATATGCCAAAAAAGCCGAATATTTTGTTTAATATGTTCAAATGTTTATTTTTTCTAATTCAAATGTCTGAGAAGCTGGAAGATTAGTAAAATTAACACCTGTATAACATATCACCTACATTCATCAGGTATTGACAGTTTTGCCACGTTGGCTTTTGGTCCCTGCAAGCAGTATTTGTCTCTGAATTATGTGAAAGTAATTGCAGCCGTTACAAAATGAAATCCCCAAATATTTCAGTATGTGTACTGTAAGAGTTGGGTGTTCTTCTGCCTGTATGGCAGTATTCCTTATCACACACAAGAACTTTAACTGTGATATAACAATATGAAAAAATTCTAAAACTTCACAGGCAAAAGAAACTACTGAATTTCCCTTGATATACTCAGTGGTATTGGTGGTAAATTTTCGGTCAATGTCTATTTTATAAAATCCAAGGTTTCTGAAATAACAAAGGCTAACTTGTAGATTTTTGTCTGCACAGATTGCAAATGATTTCTACCTATTAAAAAAAAAAACAATCCTGTGGCTGTCATCTGTTGCCCTAGTTTTGTATGTGCCCGAGCAATATCTTTATTAAGTTGCCTGCAGAAACCTAGATCCTATAATCTTTGATCTAACTCTAATGTCCAACTGGTTCCTCATGAATTGATGAGATAGATAAAATTTTTGACATATATTTTATATTTATAGGTGAGTCATGTTTTCAACCTTTTGAAAATTATACTATAACAATAATTTGATCTAATATACAGTCCTTATTCAAATTTCCTCAAAAGTTTCAACAGTATTCTTTATAGTGCTTTGCTTCTTTATTTGTTTGATTATTTTGATCCAGAAATCGGTCAAAGACCCTGCACGGTAATGGTTTTACATGTCTCTGTAGTTCCTTCAGTGTGGAAAAACAGCCCCTCTGTTTCACTCTATTTATCCTGGCTTAATTGTTTTTCCTGATACTAATTTTTTCTTTTAGGAATGCAGCCTGATTGTGTTATAGAATGTTCCCCTCCTGGGTTTGCCTGAGTGTTTAGTCAGGATTAAATTAAAGTTAAACAATTTTGACAACAATACTACAGGGATATTATATGCTTTCTGTTATATCAGATTTACATAATGACAGTGTACCTCTTTTTTTGGAAGATACTAAGTTCCATTGCAAGGTTATAGTGATTTCTGTGGGATTTCTCCGTTGTGAAGGTATATGGTATTGTACACATTTATCAACACGTGGGCTGATCTTTGAGACTATGTGAAGATTGCATTCCCCAGCAACATTTTAGCCAATGATTTAGCATGTTCTCATGTTTATTGCTTTGGCCAATTATTACAGTGGTATTTACAAAACCAATTCTTTCATTTCGACCTGTCGGTGTTTATGGGCAATGGAAATGACTGAGAGCTCAGGGCTGGAGTCGAGAGATCAATGCATATGCGTGTGCCTAGCTTCCAAATTTCAAAGACTGGTGAATATTTGATTATGAAATTAGTTTTTAAAAATATAAAACAAGTTCACGAATGTTACAGTGTACATATGTTTGAAACTGGAATCGAGTCAGTTATTCAGGTTAACAATGCGGGGTTTATCATAAATACCATTATAGTGCTTAATAAAATATCAGTTGATAGGGCCATTAGGAATTTATAATGAAGCAGCAGGTGTGACCTGGAGACTGATTTTTCCCATCTGCTACATTTGTAGTAATAATACCTACCTCATAAGACTGTGTTGAGAATTAATTAATATACTACATGTAAAGCATGGGTCATATTTCCTAGCACATAACAATGATTTTTAAATTATTTTTACTGTGTTACATTGTGCTATGTGTGTGTGAGTGCGTGTTATTGGGAGAAAACTGTGCAACATCCATATACAGGATATTGTTTTTAAATTTAGACAAGCTTTCTAAACTTTGAATGATTCCTGTCTGGAGTACTGTTTCCTTGGAAAGTGTCATCTCATCAAGTGTCTCAACCCTAGTGTTTGCTTCTGTTTATATTTTGACTTAAAGTGGAAGTAGTCATGGAAATAGCTTAGGAACTTTAAACTTCCCTCCTAGACAAATAAAAAGGCTTGCTTCTAAAACAGCCCATCCAGTCTAATCTTCACAGCACTTAGAGGACAACTACAAAGACTGCGCATCAGGAAAGGATAAAGGGAATGTGGTGATGTTTCTTTTTCAATGATCTAGCTCGTTTTATTTGCCTCTTGCTTTGAACCATTTCTATATCAAAGTAATGCCTAGGAAGGAAAGTGCTTTGGGGGGATTTTTGACTGACAGGTACCATTACTAATAAATTGCCTCAGAATGTAAAAATGTGACCCCTCAGGTGGTTCAACCACATTGTTTGCAAACTGTGACTAAGTATCGAATTCCAGCTTTTTTGCTAAGCACTCACCATGGAACAACACAGTTTCACTCTTTAGTGCTTTGGCACTGGTTGTGTAGGTCATAATTAGAGACTCAGCTAAGGATGAATGGAGAAAAATGTGTCTGTGCAATTGACTAAAACCAGTCTGACCCTGCCTGATCCTTATTCCTTAAAACCTGTGACCTCCTGTAGCCTCTTGCGTGATCCATGTATATGATTTGCACTGCCTCCTACTGACCTTTTCATCCGTAGGCTTTTCAAGCCATTACTTTGCTTTGCAGCCTTATCAAGGCATTCATTTTGAAGTATCATAAATACCATCTAGAAGTTCAAAGTTTGCCCAGCATAGTAAGAAAAGTCTCAATGGGTTTCTTAGGAAAGAAGGTGAAAAAGAAATGCAGAACTTTACAGAAATCATGTATTTTAAAATAAGTGCACATTTGAATTAGGGAAGGACCAACAATAGAATGGGATAATGGGGAGAGCAATACAAAGTGTCTTATTTTATAGAATCTATTGCATTACCAGGATTCAATTTTACAAGTTTTATTCAATCCGTCAAGATACAGTTTACAGGTGGTCCCTGACCTCTTGTTGAAAGAAGAAAGAAAACAAGCCTGAATTTAAAATACAATCTTTCTTAATCCAGTTGTTTCATGTTGGTATGAGAAAAAAAGAATAGCAGAAAAATTTCAACATGTATAGGGGAAGACATCATTTTTCAGTGTAATTTTTACATGTCTATTAAAATGTTTAAAGTTCAATATATTTGAGCCCATCTACTTTATCCCAGTTTTTTTTTGTTGTAACAGTAGCGTCCAAGAATTTATCATCATACCTAAATGTCAATATTTTAAGAAATGGGTAAAGTTGTAAGCAGTCTATTCTTTTCAAGTCCACTTAATAGAAATGACGGCTTTGGCCGATATTCTGGAAACATCATAAGGGAAGTAACAGGACGTTGAGTAAATGATTCATAGTAATTAGGAAGCAAGGGAGAACTAAAATTCTAGTACCCCTTCATGATAAATTATTCCTGACAAAATGTCTTATTACATTCCCTTCAATTTATGCTCCAGTGACTGTGCTTTCTAACTTGCTCCTTAAATATATTTAGTTGTTAAAATAGAAACTCATCATCACAACCATCTTACATTATAAAAACAACCCCAAGTAAGCTGCTACCATTTTTTCTCCTATTCCAGAGATCAAGCACCACATAGCTAAGAAGGCTCTTTCCCCTCCGTTGATGCTTCTGAGATATGGCGAACTCTTCTCCTGAGCAAACACCCACACACAGACACTCACGCACACATACACGCACATGTCTGCAAACAGTTTTGAACACACTGACTTACGGCATGTTCTTATCCTTCTATCTTAAACATTAAGATTTGTGGGCAATGAAAAGTTACACCTCTCAAGAACAGCTGGAAGGAGTTCCATCTAATAGTTGCCACCGTGTCAATAGAAAGTGAGTCTTTGGGGTGCAGATATCCTGGGAAATTGGTCAAATGGACTTTAAGAGTACAAGTATGGAGAAACACAAATACTTCTGAAAGCTTTAAAGACACGGGGTTAAATGCTCCCCCAAGCAATTTGCCATTTCCGTGTTAATTCAGTTTGTAGAAACATACAATTAGAATCTCTAATACCTGCATTTTTCTCTACTTTATGAGAAAAACATGTGCTGCTGGACGGAGTCGTGGACACACTGGGAAGGAAACCCTCTGTGGACTGACTTTTTATCTCCTGCTGAAAGGCCACAACTCCTACATTTCCAACGGGAAACAAAGCAAAACAACACTTTATTCCTTTATTGGAAACTAGCACCTTTCCTTAAAACTGAAATAGGTGCTTTCATGTAGCATTAGTAATTTTCTTCTTTACAGGTGTTGAGCAAAGTAGCCTGGGGAGTGTGCAGTCTGGGCTGGGAATTAAATCCAGGTTGCTTGCTGAATAATATAATGCATAACCACATAGGCACATGTTAACTTTAAAAGAATGCCTTTTATCTTGAAAATTATAGAAGAAAATGTCCTCTGATAAAAACCCACAATCACTACTTGTAAACAACTATATTTTATGTATGTTTTTATAAATGTATATGTATATATGTATTATATACATGTATATTAGTGTACAAATATAAAATTCATGTAAATTGTGTATTCCTTCAAGTAACAAACAATTGATCATATAATACAAAAAGATAAGATCAATTTGCTTTTTTTATTCTTATATAGAACAAAACAAATATTTAACAGTCTTTTTTTTAAGATTTTATTTATTTATTTTTAGAGAGAGGGGAAGGGAGGGGGAAAGAAGGAGGGAAAGATCAATGTGTGGTTGCCTCTCTTGTGGTCCACACTGGGGACCTGGCCTTCAACCCAGGCATGTGCCCTGACTGGGAATCGAACTAGTGACCCTTTGGTTCACAGCCCGCGCTCAGTCCACTGAGCTACACCAGCCAGGGCATATTTAACAGTCTTATAGTATTCATACATTTGGCTTCCCCAGTGGAAAATTTGTTTTCAAATCAATTATCATACAAATAATGTTATTCCATAATGTGATTGATCTGTATTAGTCATTCTTTCTAAACAGAAAAAGAAAGAAAACTTTTGATAGAGAGTAAGGAAGCAAATATTTATATTTTTAAAAATAATATTAATATTCTTCCATTTTATACCTCACAACAAAAGAACCTTGGAAACCAGTGCATGATTCTCTGAAAGCTGAAATTCTTCCATAATTTTTATAGCTTTTACCTGAATTAATTTCTTTCAAAAATAGCCATTTGCACAAATTATGTCATAACATAGTTCTCACCTAACTTATTTGGTCCAAGAATGTCAGTGATTCAGAAAACACATTTGCTTTCTCCTTCTATTTTGGGAAACAATGAAATAAAATACAAATAAATTAATTTGTTTCTTTTAATTGAAGAATTTAAACAATAGGTTTTCTCCATCTCTGGATAAGTGCATGAGTTTCAAGGAAGAGAGCAATGTTCTACAATGAATCCCTAGCGAATGCTGCTGTCAAATTTACCACCCTCTCCAGTTCCGGTTTAAAACCATTTGGGCAGTTGTAGACCACAAAACAGTCTGATGGAAAGGTGCTACTGGGATTTGTATAGTGTAGCAGGCCCAGTATGACAGATATTGGAAGGGTGCAAAAGCAGAACATGTTGCATAAGTATGATTGGAAAGGCTACAGTGAGGAATTGAGAAAGGAGCAATGTGCTTGAAATGTGTAATATCTCCAAAATCTATAGAAAACACTGATCTAGGTAGTGAATGGTCAGAAATCCTAAATGCCACAGTTTCATTAATCCGGACAAAAAGTGAGAAAAAAGCACTAGACTCTTTTATGTTAAACGAAACACCATAAGGCTTCTATTGTTGTGTGCCTGGCAAATTGCAGGCACGCAATAAATGGTAGCTATTGTTACTTTCGATAAGAAGAGGTAAAATGAAATTTTAGAGTCTTAAAAGACTGGTTGGACCCTGGCTGGTGTGGCTCAGTGGACTGAACACACACTGGCCTGAGAACCAAAGGGTTGCCGGTTTGATTCCCAGTCAGGGCACATGCCTGGGTTGTGGTCCAGGTCCTCAGTAGAGGGTGTGTGAGAGGTAACCACACATTGATGTTTTTCTCCCCCTCTTTCTCCCTCCCTTCCCCCTCTCTAAAAATAGGTAAATAAAATCTTTTTTAAAAAATACTAATTGGATAAGAAAGTGAAGATATAGCTGGATTATACTAGTTCGAAATTTGAGAGACTGGAATTATAAATGGAGTATTAGCCAACATGCCTTTTGGTTGTTTAGTTAGTTTGCTTATCTTTACTTTTTTAATTGGTCATTTTAAAAAGTAAATTGGGTAAGACATGAGACACTTAGCACAATGCCTGGCATACAGATGCAAAGGGGAGGAAATCTTTTGGTTTTGCCCAGTTTTATAAACTTTGCATGCCTTATCTCATTTAATTACCTCAAAACTCCATGGACTAGGTGCCACTCTGCTGGAAATGGCATATCATTCAAACATGTTGATTTACATGTAAGAGAATGAAGGTCCATAGGGGTTAACTAAACTTTTCAGAACTACTAACCTAGAGGTTTTGTTCTGACTCCTTTCCAAAATTACACATGTTAGAGGCTCCTTGTGCCCATGTATATATTAGATTAAAAGGGAAGAAATGCATGAAGAATGCTACGGCAAAGCTTATAGAGTATTTTCAGGAGATGCTGAAACTTTCAATGTAAATTAACTCAATAAATGTTTACTGCACAGTTAACACTTTTTGCACACTTACCTTTCTATACACAATTTTAATTAGAACTAGAAAGTTAAAGTAACAAGCAAGACTAAGTATATTATTTTTATTCAATATTATAAGCAATAGAAATGCTGTAGCTTTGGAAATTTTGAATTTCTCACCTGGTGATATTGCATGCCTTTAAAAACTTATCTTATAAACTAGGAAATGTAAATCATCAAGATTTTGAAAATCTCAAACAATCTCAATCAAATCTCAATTATATATTTCTTTGCAATATTTTATTAATATATATATATATTATTTATATATATATAAATAGAATATATATATTCTATAAAGAATATATATATTCTTTGCAATATTAATAAAATATTGCAAAGAAATATATATGTATGCTTCCATTTATGCAACTATGTAAACATGGAAGAAAAAATGATGCACCCTTGTCAATGTATGTTGGATGGTGATACAATGACAACATCAACAGATGAACACATGCTAATTGCCTATTAACTCTTAGTTATTTTGCTAAGAATTTATGCTTATTTGTACAGGGTGAGGCAAATATTGCCTAGATAAGGAAAGTGAGGATTAAAGTATGGGTCCCAGATAATTTATGTATATTAAAAAAATAAAATAAAGAGTATACAGATAGAAAAGAAAGAACTAAAACCAATCATCTTCTCATGATTTCTTCTTGCATGTCAAACCTTCCATCAGGAATGCTCCCCCTCTACATTCATGGCAGCCTTTTCAAGTTTGTTTAGTGAGAGTCAGAAGGCAAATCCTTTCACTTTTTGTTTTTCTGAAAACGAATACTTTATTTCACCTTGGTTTTTGAAAGATAGTAGTTCCAGGTATAGAATTATTAATGATAACATTTATGTTCTTACAACACATTGAAGATATTATTACAGTGCTTCTAACTGGTATTGTTGGAGCTGAGATGCCAGTCTACTGTCATTCCTCTACAAATGGTATATTTTTTCTCACCATTTTAAAAATTTTGTCTTTGTCTCTGAAATTTAGTTACTATTATTACTATTATAGTACTATTAAATAATATAGTCTAATGCAATAATATATCTTGCTCAGAATTTTTTAAATTACTTTGTTTAATTTTTTGCTCTTCTGGTATAAAATGTTGGATTTCTTTCCTTTATTCTGTAGATGTATATTCATAATTTATAATTATATCTTAAAATCATAATTATATTATTTTTTTAAAAATATTGTCTTGCCTATTCTCCTATTCTTCTTATTCTGAAATTCAATTAGACTATTATCAGACTTCATCAATTCAGTTTATGTATCTCATAACCACTGTTGGATATTTTAACTTTTCTCTCTGATTGCCTCATGAATATTTTCTTTAATTTTTTCTTCTAGTTCATGCTTCTATCTTGATGCAATGAAATTTTTGCTTTACTTTTTCCATTTTGAAATTTATATTTGATTCCTTTTTCAATCTCTACCAACATTTTAAAATTTCTTAATCTTCACTCAAATATTCAAGCTTACTCTTATTTCCTGAAATATAAAAAGCATGCATATTTAAATATTAATTCATACACCTAATATATATAACTGCTCTGCAAGTATACTTCAGCTGGTTTTCACTCATGGTACATTTTTTTTCTCTATGAGTTTTTGATGTTTATCTACATATGAGTTCTGAATTGAAGTTAAAGTTTTATGGTATAGGTTTTGCATTTACTTCTATCAGTTGCCTGGTGTTCCTCTACCAACTAAATTGTGTAAAGATGAGAAAAAATCTACATAAAGACCAGATTATGCTTATGAATTCCCAAAAGAATATTTTTCCACTCCCACGATACCAGTGACATAAGGAAGTTTATTTACTGCTCCTCTGCTGTGGTTTATTGAAGATGTAATCTTTTAGGAGCCTAGCCTTATAATGCAAACTCCTATCATGTGCACTACTTCAAGCCTACCCAAGAGTTTATCTTGTGTCCTGTAGAACCTGAAAAGCCATCAAAGTGGAAACTTAAAATACTCTGCATTTGCTCTGAAGTGTTCTATGGATAACTAAAATTCCTATAAATTATATCTCAGAAATAACATCCCATTTTTACCTTACCTATATCTTAATAAATTTATCAGGGCAACAATGGTTAATAACATTATATATGTTTCAAGCGTATACTTCTACAATTCATGATCTGTATATTGCATTGTGAGCCCACCACCTAAAGTCAAATCATCATTCATCACCATCTATTTGACCCCCTTTACCCTTTACAATCATTCCTCCTTTCTCCCTGGTAACTACCATACTGTTGTCTGTCTCTATGAGTTTTTTGTTTGTTTTTCTTGTGTGTTCTTTCGTTGCTTTCAATGATATATCCCACATATCAGTGAAATCTTATGGTTCTTAACATTTTCTGTCTGACTTATTTCACTTGACATGATATTCTCAAGGTCCATCCATGGTGTTGCAGATGTCAGTATTTCATCTTTTCTTATGACTGAGTAGTATTCCATTATACAAATATATGTGTGTATACACATATAAACATATGTGTGTATTTATATACACATATACACACACACATATATATATGTATCTCACATGCTTTATTCTTTAAAGGTCAGCAAATAATGCACAGAATGCTATGACCTGTTGACTCTATATGAAAATGTTTCTTAAATATGACAGTCTATAAATTCCTAAGTTAATGATCTATGAGTACTTACGAATTTAAAAATTTTTAGAGTATAAAAAACAAAATACCTGACCAACAGCAGCTACACAATATACTGTCATTGTTCATTTAGAAAGATGCTTAGATGTGGATTGTTTCATAGATGATCCAGCAATTAAAGTATACTACAATCATATTTATTTTCCTTCAAATTTTTAGTATGCCACTATGTGTCCTAATCATTCTTGTATCTTTGATACACATGGTTTCCATAGCTCTATAAATCACATTTGCAAGGCAGAAACAAAGGGGAAGGAGTTATGCTAGCCAGCTGTTTTTTCCCTCTCAACAAATAATCTTTCCAACAAGATCCCAGTAAAATTCATCTTAGGTTAGTTTGATCAGAATTGGACCCCATGACTATTTCTGGTTTTGAGAGACACTAGAAGAATGAAAATCTTCTGAGGATTAACAAAAGGGAAAGAAGTTGGGAATGGAAGGTGGGAGGCTCACTAAATGGTGTCTGCAGCAGTAGCTCCACTGCTGGCTGTTCAGCATCCATGCTCTTCTCACATGGAAGGCACTCACCTCTCCTGCAAGGAAAACTACGCAGAGGCTGTTCCACTTACTGCCTGTGGTTCCTTTTCTGCAATACCTATGTGATATGCATTACTCTCTGACAGGTTAAATGTGACTACTCATGATCTACTGATTCCAAGTTAAAGTGGGAGTCATTTGCCCCTAACACATACAAAATACAACTGTGGAGAGGAAATATTATAACTTAATTTTTCATTTTAAATGTGAACCACAAAAACACACAGTAGTTCCTACTGAGAGCATATATCTTTCCCTAAAGACAGAATACCCTATCCTGGCAGTGAAGTAAGTTACCTGATTAGCCAATTGTTCTGTCGTTGCTTCAGTTCCAACATCTTCTGTTATGGAGAGAGGAACTTTCCTTTTGTTTTCCTTCCCGACCACATCTAAATTGGATTTTGGTGAAGATGTTTCTCCTGGAGGATCTGTTGTTTCAGCATCCTTATTCCCACTGATGCTTGGTTGAAGGCCCAGGGATTTCCACAGATGTGTCCTACCTGTGTTTATTATCTTATTGCCAGTGTATTTTCCTTCAGTTTTAGTGGTTCCAATCGACTAGCTCTTAATCAATTCCATGCTCTTGTATCTGTGTCCAAAGTAAATTGCTTAAACATAATTTTAAAACTAGGATAGGAGCACATAACTAGTAACTGGTTCTTGGCTAGAGTGTTTTCCTCCCTTGAAGAAAGGTACTGAGGCATCTTCTTATTGTGTCTCCTAATAAGGCTGATGATGTTTGCATACTGGCATTTATACCAGCCTGAAGTTGGCAAACAGAAATTGGCTTTTCTAACCTGGCCAAGCTGCAAATTATGAGGGTTGACTCTCAGGCAGTCCCGAGTGCAAGCCATAGACAGAGTGTCTGTCTTCAAAGGACAATTGAACGCAGGCCAACATGCTGAGTCTTGACTACTTACTCTCCAGCAGCTCAGCCTCTCCTAGCACATCGTCTATATTCCAAAGTAGTTCAAGCCACAGATTGCTGAAAAGCGTCACCAAATCTTAACAAGAGTCTCTAAAAGTCACGGGTCATTGGTTTCTGGCTGTTCTGCATCCTGTTATCAACCAATACTTCATCCGGAGGCACTGGCATCAACCCAATCCTCCAGCTCTGTCCAAGATAATACTGGCATTCCCTGATGGCTTGGGAATGTTGCTGATGACAGGGTACCTCTGCATTGGAATGCTGAGTATGGTCTCAGTTGCTGAGGATGCTGAGTCAAAGAGTACTTCAGAGAAGAAAGACAGAACACAGCAGGAAAACTGGATAGTGTTCTCACAAACATTAGCTTGTGACCAGAAGGACCATTTCTTATTTCTACTGGTAAAAGAGTTAATACTCTAAACATTATTGAAATTGATCCAACTATTGCTTCCCAGCTGTTAAAATAATAATAATGATAATAATAATAATTCTTGAATATCACCAGCTTTTTTTAGTTAGTTCAATATATTGAAAGTATCAATAAAAAATCTTGTACTGCCAGATGTTCAGGAGAGTTCCTAGCACGATGGCATGGCGATTGGAAGGAGCTTTACAAGCCTCAGCAGAAGCTTTAAGACAACCAATTGCGGCACTTGCTGTATAAATATAAAGTGGCTCAGACATACAGTCATCTATTTTATTGTTATATGTATTTATGTTTTTACTCTATGCAGAGGGGACTTGTAGCTGCTACTTTGATACAAGATAATCACGACAATCTGACTTTAGAAAATTAGTCATATCTCCTTAATCTCATCTTGCATAGGCAGTATCCAATTATATAAAGTTTTGAATGCCCTGGAATATATTATATTTTAAATATTTTGCAGGGTATATTATCTCTCTCTCCTCTGTTTAAAAGGTTCTATGTGCCTACAATTCTATTTGTTCTGTTTAAAGCATAAACATTGCTTCATCCTGATCTCATAAAATTGTATTAATATATTTTAGAAAATCACTGTTGGTATATGGCAGCAGAAAGATATGTAGAATACATTTTCATTCAAGTACACAATTTATTTCTTTACCGTGGTGACTACTTTAGTTTCTAAGAAGAATTACCTAGCTAAATAGTGGATCTTATATGTAGAAAGGGTCTCTCCAATCAGTATTCAGCAGGTATGTTTAGTATCTGTGCACAGTTTTATTAAATTTGACATATTAATGTTGTCAAGACTTTGGAGATTTGTGAATTGTTTTCTTACCAGCCTGGGCTATTCTACTCAGAAGCCAGGTGTGTACCATTGAGTTACACAATTACCTACTTGAAAATCAAAAGGGGGAAATGAAACCATAAAAGTGTCATAAACAGAAAAACAAAACACACTCTCAGTGTGCATCATTACATACTTCAGACGTACAAAATAGGCCACCCTCTGGTACATAGTGGGTAGAAAAATCAGAGAAAATACCACACTGACACGTGGGAAGAGATTCAAAGAGATCAGATTCACTCTAGCAATTTTCTACCAGAGTGGAGCAACTCCCACATTCCTGAAAAGTCAAAGCCCAAATGAACTCTGACTCTTATTTTATCTAATCAGGAAAACTCCTGCTTTATTTATTTCTTCACTAGCTTTGTTATCTGACAGATGAAAGAAACTTTGTTTGCAGAGAACCTCACCACCAATATTCCTGATGTTCACACAATGAGATGTAGTAACGGAACTCTTACTCTTTTTTTTCTCATTGTAACATCTCCTTTTTATAAGCTGTCCTTTGTACTCTGTCCCTTTGTGATTGTAAAGAGTGAATTTAACTGTGATACCCTAGATTGCTACCTATGACCATAACGCTAAGGAAGTATTCCAATTAATTTATGCACTTCTAACTTCTTAACCATAGTAATAGGCTTTGTTCCTACGCAGCCTGGGGTGGGCGGGCAGGGGGTGAAGCTACAGAACCAGGAAGCCTCCTAGTATCTTAAAGCAGGGTAAATGTTTCTGGGCCTGCTATCAAAAATGAGAAATTCCTTAGCTTCTGTATCCCTCTTACAACCCGGTAGCTACTAGGGATTTATCTATGTTTCTTTTATTTGTGCTTCCATTTCTAGGGCTTAGTATAGTTTCAGACCCATAGAAAGCATTTGGCAAATGAAAGTATATTTATTTGTTTTTGTCTCCCACATTGTTATACCCAGTTGTTTGGAGACCTACACAGCATTCTGGTAATAATTACAGTTTGATTGTCTAGAAATACAGATGTGTATAAAAATAAGATTTAAAATTACACAAAAACCTAGAATTCTCTCAATAATGGTTTTAAGTATAATCAACAGAACACTCAAACAAACCCTGGCCCAAAAAATGAAGGAAAATGGGCTAAAAAATAGGACAGATTCAGGAGGAATTACCCTGTAATTCCTTTACTACTCAAAAAGGACACAACGATTTCTACCCCTTTTGAAGAGAAATATATTAGAAGCAGTAAAATTATGGTTAGTTACCTACTAACTTCCTGAAAGTATCTAAATCCAAGATACCTTAAGAACCAAGCAAACGTCTGGACAAGCTTTTTAAGCTCAGATTTTGTGTATGAGTTCAGAACCTACCTGTCAACCAAGAGACTTTTCCAGAGACAATTAAGTTCCATTATTTTGAGATCAGGAAAAGTCTGTTTATTGCATCTTATTTTTTTCTGGTTTAAAGTAAAGACATACTCATCCACAAAACAAATTCTTTTTTTTTGGTAAGGTCGTATTTTAACATAGGAGATGAATCGAGTTCTATCTTCTACTTGCATTTGCCATGCTTCGTTTAAATGGGTTATTTCCATGGTGCACAGGTGGTAAACTTTTCGCACATGGTTTTCATGTAGCAGCCTGGAATAGCAAGCCCTGAAGAGCTACATCTAATGGCATCATTAAAATGATTGTAAACATGCCTGTTGTGGCAGATGTGAGCTTTATTTCTGTTGATGTACATTCACATTGTTTGGAGAGATCAAACAAATGTAGATTTTTAATATGTCAAACATGTCCACATTCTAACAGGTTCTGTTTTTAAAGAGATCTGTTTCTTTAGAAGTCAGGACAGCTATAAAAGAGCCAGACTACAGATCAGATTCAAAGTCGAAACTCATTTTCTCTGATTACAGCAAAGTTCTCTGTATCTGTATCATTTAGCCAACAGTTTCCCAGGAAAAGAGATCAAACAGAATAATATTGCAGGTATTAAAATAAGATGGTGGAAGCATGTGTGTCTATGATTAATTAACCACAATTCTTCTTAGGTTTTGTTTAAGACAACATCAACTAGCTTTTCTCATTAAATTTAATCTTTCCTTCTCTTAACCCTTACCCCTGTTCATCACCATCCCTCTTCCTCTTATTAGTTTACTTAAATAATTTCACATTATGTGTTCCAAGTGTTGGACTGTTTTTCCTTAAGAAAGCCAAATAACTGGATTCCCTACAATTATTTGGAATTCTTAAGCAAAAACTTGGCTTTTATGTTTTTCAGTGGCAAAAGAAGTAGACTTCTCTGTCATGTTTCATATTTATTAATTCATTTATTAATATTAGTAGAAAATTATGGATTAAATACCCACATTATTTCTATGAAAGTAGAAAGTGCAAATAGAGTGTGCTACTCATTAATGCTAAAAACTGTCAAATACTTCATAGATGTCTGGTGTTTTATGAAAATTATCTCATTTTACCTCTCTTGGCCCAAAATAACAGAGATAACAAACCAAAGAACCTAGTTTTATACTGCTTTTTATTTTTGTTTTGAAATAGTGTTAGTTATAGAAAATTCTATTTTAAGATAGGTAAATATAGTATTATCTTTACAAAAATGTAGGGGAGATGGGGGTTTTCCTCTCTTGGGGCAGAGACTAATACTCACCAAATATTCTATTTACTCCCCCACATTCCTGTGTACTCTTACAATTACTTTGAACCATAAAACTATTTTGGAGAATAATGTGTGAGAATAAGTGTCACGTGTGCCACTTCTGGGCTAAAATAGTGAAAATCTCCGGCACCATTCTTCAGTCTCTCTCTCCCTTTAACGTGTGCTTACAAGGCCACGTGTTATGGACCCAAAACACCAAAACAGCCTGGATCTCTGAGCTGCTGCAAGAAGAGCTTTGCATAAAATGAGCTCAAATATGCGATGGATTCATAAGGAGGCAGAAATAAGCCTTTGTTGTACTGAGCATTAAGATGTGAGATCGTTTGTTTCTGTCCCCCTAATCTATCAGTCTTATCTAAACTATTTTGGTTATTTTAGAAATTGGTACCAGAAGTGAGATGATATATTCAAAAAAGTATTATATTTGACATCGCCCTAGTGATCTGACTGGGAAAGGCAGAAAGAGAACTGATATCAGGGGCTTTCAGAAGATGGTGTTTAACTTCATACGGTAGCAAAACATGCGGATAGTGTGAGCAGCAGATCACATACCTAACAGATTTGTGACGCTGGTTTGAAAGCAGGATGTTAATAATGTATGTGATGCGTTATTACCTTTATTAGGCCACCTATATTAACTAATACACGAGCTCCGAACAGGGTTGGCTAGTTTGCAAGTAGAAAGGAAAGGAACAGAGAGAGTCTAATACAGAACCTTCGGAAAACCAATTGCTTCATGACCATAATAAATGACGAGAGTGCAAAAGTCTTTACAGACAAATGTCTGGTAATATATTTCCAACTGATTAAATTGCCTCACAGCAAAGAACAGGTTACAAATGTGGCACTCAATAGCGTGGAACAATGACTCAGTGTAATGGCCAGATTAAGAGTGCGGGTTTGCTCAGAAATTCAAACAGCTTCTGGGTAACCCTGTTATGTATAATGAATAATGAAATAAAAGAGCAGAGAAGTACAACCTAGAAAGGAGTTCAGTATGTTCTGGGTCCATGGAAAAGATTAGAAGGAAAGCTTCCTGGGTATTTGTAAGTTTGACTGGTAAAGAAACTATGTGTTTGGAGGGGGACCAGCTTTTAGAGATATAAAATAACTCCAAGCTCCCAAACTTGCTGTGTGCAGGAAGCTGGCTGGGAAATTTCTCCAGTCTCCCAGGAGAGGGATTCCCCAAACCCACATCTGATAGGAAAGAAAAAAAAGCATCCTTAAAGTTGAAGCCAGGAGGCACAAAGAACAATGGACTCTCTGGGGCCTCCCCCCCAAATTTAGACCCAACAGAGGAATATTCCCCAATCCCAGGTTAGAGCTTCTCAAAATTTCTGCTCACAGGGACCGAAATCTCTATGGACTAATGGCTGCTCTGTGTCACCCAATTTCCTCTTCTCTTAATGGTTCCATTACTACTACTAATTATCATTTATTATTGAGTGTCATGTATGGGTTACACATATATATATAAATAATATGTATATTATATATATACATACAGGCTATGTTAACTTGACTTTTTTAGTTTATATATTTCAATTGAAAGCAGTGACATCTGAACCTGACAGAGAGACTCTCACATAGAATAGCAACCAGAGGACTGGGTGATCTGGAAGCAGAGACTGGATTGGTCTTTGGGTTGTCTCAGTCGGAGAGCAGCCGAGTGTGTTTCTTGGTGGATTAATTGAATCAAAGAATATTGGGTGACAGAGACAATCCTCCAATAAAACTCCACACATCTTCCATTAGTCCTCTACATCACCTCTCTCCGGAGGTTAGGTACAGCCAAGGACTAGTCTTGGCCAATGAAAGGTTAATAGAAATGGCGTGTGCTACTTTCAGGCCAAGAGAGTTTTGCTCATATTTGACGTTCAGTATCTTTCTTTCCTTAACTTGGCAACAGCAAAAACTTGTGCTGAAGTAAGAATCACACGGTTGAAGCTTTCTGGATCACGGGCTGCTGCATAGAACATAATGGCCTGGAGTTTTGTGGGGTTTGTACAGCACTTGTGAGAATGAGAAATGGACTTTTGTTCTGAAGTTTTGGGTTGTGTTTTTTTTTTTTTTTACTTCTTTTTAACCTCACCTTTCTTGAATAAATACCACTATTACCATTTGTAATGTAAATTATAAAGAGACACATTGCTTTCCGGTTTCAGAGTGAAAAAATGGTTAAGATTTTAATAGATTTATTTGTTTATTTCCATTCTTACATATTATGATAATGATCAAAGTGATCCACCTTCTACTCTTTGGAAGTCACGATACTAGAACTATTTTCTATGATTAGGGATCTTTAATATGTAGACCTGAATTAAATTGAACACATAATAACAAATCAAAAATAGTGTCAAACCTGCAAATGGCAATTATTTTTCATGTCTCAGTGTCATAGGAAAGTAATCTCTGCCCTAACATATTAGCAAAAATAAATGGAACAAGGCACCAGTGAGTTATTTAAAGGACTCATTAACTTTCATATGACCCTATTTATAATTGAGACAGTTGTGTCCTAGAAGTACCCTCCAAGAAATGATATATGAGTTTTCCAAACATTCTGAGTTGACTGGCACAGAAGGGAGTGATCCTGTTCTTTAGCCTAATCTCTGCAAGGCCCAGGCAAAAAGGGAAACTTCTCTCTCAAATAATTCATGATAGCGTCTAACACTAAGCATTAAAAAAAATAAGTATTTTTCCTAAAATTTAAAGAGCTCAATATATTAGGTCAGTAAGGAGGTAAATTTATTATCAAAGTTTTCTCTCTAAATTAATCAAAGTTGAAGCAGGTTTAAATATAGAAATCTCTTTACCTAACTCATGGTAGTAACAAGGGTTCCACAAATGCATTGAATAGCACAGAATAATTAATTTATTAGATAATTTCCACTTTTTTTGTTCTGTGAAACAGGTAACACATCTATACCACAGAGTGGCTATTTTCAGCCAGTGGGCCCCAAGAATTTTTCAAACATCCAATATCTGACTATTTAGTCTGGGACACTGATCTTAGGTTGTCAAGTAAAAATATGACAACAGCCAACACAGTAAATTAAAATGATACCTTTTTTTTTTGTCAGATGGGCAAAAGTATAATATATTTTTGGTGTGGCAGAATTTTAGTAATTAGTTTCTGTGTGCCATGAGATGAACAAGGCTGACAACTGCTGCCATAGGATGCTGAACTGCAATCTGCTGTGTTTCGTCACAGGACATGGCTCGTTTGAATAAATTATAAATAGACTCCTTCTTGGTTTTTAATAGGGATGTAACTTTCTGCATGAATGTTTAAAGGCTCCCTTTCACTAGAGTCACTTTGCTATCACGGTAAATTTGAAGTAAATTGAAGAAATTGCATTTAAGAAAATGTTAATATAGAAGTGTATTGTTGCAAATGAATGAAATTTATTTTTCAAATTAACTTTAGATATTTCCTTGAAGTTAAAGATAATAGTTGTTGCATTTTACCTTCATAACTTACCCTCCCTTTTTGAATTTTCCATCTAATAAAGCATAAAAATTAGTTATCATATAGTGGGAATATTCCATTTATTTTATCCCATTTGTTTAATATTGTTCAGCAGAGACATATACTTCTATGAAGTTTATATATTTTTTCAGTTTCTTAATATTTACTATAATATAACCTGAATAACAGTAACTCAGCCTAAGTTGACTTGTGGATCATCAGTAGTACTGAGGAGTGGTCCTGAGCAATATACTCTTTTTTTATGATAATATGTATTATATTGATCCAATATATCCAAAATATGATGATTTCACTCTACGATATGAAAATTATTAAGATCTTTTACGTTATTTTTTGAACCAAGTCCTCAAAATTGGGTGTGCATTTTACACGTACAGCAAATCTCAACTCAAACTAGTCCCATCTGGAGTGCTCAGTAGCCACTGGTGGCCCCTGGCTACCACACAGGACACCAGCTCTAGTCAACTCCTTGATGTTTGCTTCCACCCTCACATCTACCTCGTACTTCATTTTACAGTTGACTCGAAAAGCAGATGGCAAATCCCTCCCAAAGTTGTAACTGCTCACTCATTAGCTGTTCACATTGAGCACCAAAGGAAGGGGGTGTGGAGAACCTGAAAGAAATCATCCTCTCCCTAAAATAATCTGTACTGGATCAATCAAATGATCAATCCCCCTTTCTGTACTTTAATGCATTTGGAGGATTTTGCTTTGTTTTAATTTTTCAATTGCTGCCCTTGAATTTTAAGATCCATGAAGGATGTAGAACAAGGGTTTGGGGGGGGGTTGCTATTATTATTTATGCCTTCTAAGACTGAAACTTTAGAGAGAACTGTATTTAAAAGTGTATAATGACAAAAGTGGTTAAGAGATGTTCTAGGGAATTATTGCATTAACTTTGCATGAATTTTCTCATTTACAAGAAAAAGACAATTTTGATTTCCTTTATAATTACTGTAAGCAAGAATACACTTTCTAAAAATAAAGTTAAGATATGGGATATTTGTGCGTGATTGAACAAACTGAATGTGACTGTAAGCCCAAACAACATCTGAAATGACAAAATTATCATTCATTTATCCCTTCTGAGATTTTTATAAAACTGTTTTCATTACATACCACACACACACACACACTCATGCACTCACACACAAACACACACACATCAAACACCAGAATCTAAAATCTATACTTCAATTTAAAATAGCATATGGATTTTGAAAAAAAGAAATGCTACTTTAAACATTTTGTAACTTTCTAAATGAATACGATGTTTTTTTTTTTAATTGACATAATCTTGATTTCCTCAACTACTACACAAACCTCGTACCTGGCTTCATGTCTACATCTCTCCAATTCTTGTGTTTTCTCCCCTCAGAAGACACACCTAAACAATTTTTCTAAAATATCAGTTAAATCCTGAAACTTCCTCATTCATGGTGCAGTACTGGATCTAGGCAAAATTCTCTGCCCACCGTTTAAAAGCCTGCATAGAATAATATCAATATATTCAATTAACTATACAGAGTGGGGCACAAGTAAGTCTAAATTGTGTTCATATGGCAAATAATACAATAATTAATAACTAATAACAAGAATAAATTGTGTTTTGCATATGCATAACTGTAAACTTAATTTTACCGTACCCTGTATTTGTAACCAAGAGTCAAGCTATAACTTTTGCTTGTTAGGGATGTCTTCCTACTCTCTTCTGCCGGAATATGCACTTAGACAAGATGAGAGGGTCATACTGGACAGGGCTGGTTTTGCACACCACAGAATACAGATTAATGAGCCCAAATGTAGGTTAGTAAATAGAAGATGGAAGAGTGGAATTTTATGGGACAGGTGTAACCAGGAGAATATAGTATGCGGATGTGAATACTTTTAGCAATTTGTTGAACATTTAGGTTTCTGTGTGCTTAGAGGTCTAAATGACTGCCAGAAGGAGCAATTTGAATTGGATTGTTTTGCCTAAAATATCGGCCCCCAGTCTTGAGGGAGTCTTGACGACTGCAGACAACACAAGAGCAGTCTACCTGTTGCCCCGCTTGTAAACAACCATCCCCGAGGTCATCATAAATATCATTTAAAAGAAGCATGGGTTCCAAGGTGCAATGTTCTGATGAAAACGGCTTAAGTTATCTAGGCTAATGTCATGACTGACTTGAAGCAAACTAGGAAATTATAAAAATTGACATCCTTTTCACTTCTCACCATGACCATGACCCAAACTCCACACTCAAATTAGGATCAGACTCTTTTTATGGTGTAGAGCTTACCCTAATGTAAAGTTTAAGGAGCAAGATTTTAAAAGTTAGAAAACTTTAAGAAAAAAAATAAAAGAGAGAGCTTATCCCTTCCTATGCTTATGATGTGGTAAGAAACTAATGGCTCCCTAAAATGTCCACTTCCTAATCCTCAGGACCTGTGATATGTTACTTTACTTGGCAAAGAGACTTTGGTGATTTGATTAAGGTTAAGGGCCTTACAGATAATCCGGGATCTAATCCAGTCTAATCACATGAGTTCTTAAAAGCAGAAGACCTTTACCAGCTATGATCAAAGAGAGATGGCCACATGAAAATGAGTAAATTCCTTGTTGCTCAGCTTGGAACGTAGGGTTCTTTGTCCAAGAACTAGAGAGATCTTTAGAGGCTTGCAAAAATCAAGAGCATGGATCCCACCCCCCCACTCCACCCCCAGAGCATCATGTAAGGAGCTCAGCCTTGCTGGCCCCTTAATTTTAGTCAAGTTGTTAGATTTCTGACCTATAGAACTGCATCATAATAAAATTGTGTTGTTTTTAGCACTATTTTTTGTTAATTTTTCACAGCAGCAATAGAATACTAAAACCTATGCCAATTCCATCCCATTGTCCTGAATTCATTCATGGTCTTCATCAAAGTGGCCTCCCACTTCCCTTGCCTATCTGAAGTGCAGTCGCAAACTCAGAGCTTGAGGAAAACCTCCAATTTCTCTGAGTAGTCCTCTTCGCTACTCCATTCATTCTGACTTCCTCTCTTGATCTGCCGAACCTGTAGCCCATATCATTCGATAGGATCCTGAGTTACCATCTGAACATTTTGTCCACTTTCCTTTTGCTGCCAGAGTAGACTGTAAACATGTCACAAGTATGATTTAAGCTTATCCCTATTTTGTGTCTTCCAGTGCACCTGGAACAATGTACGTTTTTATTACTCAAAATCATTGGGAGTAATAAAATGGATCATGTGAGACTTTTTCTTCCAATCCAGGGAAATACCCTTTCATTTTCATTTACAAAGATGATAAACTTAGCTTATCATCTTTGTGATAAACGATTGAAATACATTGCAGGTCAGTCTCATTTCTTTGGGAACATATGCTGGACTCACTATTCTGAGTTCACACAAAACCTACCCTGGAATTTCTCATATTGCCTTACAATTCTTTTTAACAAACGTTCCAAAGTCAAATATGCTAAACTCAGTCTCATTCTGAAACCAGAACTTTCATTTACATTTTTAACATTTGAATCGAAATAGCCACAAATTAGTTGCCAAACAAATCTAATTTATGTTTTGAGCAGTTGTATGTGAGTCATGCTGTCACTATTTTTGCCTTACTTGTTGCAAATTGTCCCTAATTGGAAAGTACTGTAAGCAGTAAAATATGAAGAGAAAAGCCACCAGTACTTTGAAGTTTATTGGTTACAAAAATTGGATGGGCTTTCCCACATGAGTTTTGATGAGCATGGAGCCAAGTTTCTTTTTTTTTTTTTCTGCTTCAATTTTGTCACCTCATTCCAGTTATGGAATAGCTGGTGACTTGGGGGTGTTTTTCAAGACCAGACCATTTCCTCAAATAGAAGCTTTGTTCTTCTAAAGAGATACGATTATGTTCATATGTTTGGTGGATGAATCCAGTGATATGTGTGTGTCGAACAGAATCTCTCATGGGTAGTTTCCTCGATTCTTTGGAATTTCACTCTTGAATTTGATCAATGGAGATAATTCAATCTCAAAAATTACGTTTTCCTGTAAACACTCACTTCATCTTGCATGCATGTACTTAATTGTCTCAGGCAGGCTTTGGCGATATTAACCATGGAGTTGTAAATTAAGACCATGAGTTATAAACTAACTATTTTTTTTAATGTTGTTCAAGTACAATTGTCTCCGCTTTTACCCCACCATGCCCCTCCTTGCCCCCATCCCCGCCTCCCCGCCTCGAACTCACTCCCTTTGGCTTTGTCCATGTGTCCTTCATACATAATACCATGAAAAAAAGCTTTCCTCCAATTTATTAAACTTAGTACAAATACATGAAAATATGGTCATAGATTTTAATTTTTAATTCATAAGGAAAAAGAAATTAAACAAATATAGTCCAAATGTAATCTTTCTAAATTACATTGTTTTTAAAATAAGTATACCTTAAGTTATATAACAATGAATTTTTGTCTACATTGACTACACATACATTCTTTAGTTTCTTTGTAAAATGAAGAAATTAAGATTGCTTTTGAATATAAATGAGATTAGATTGCATGTAGCATAATATTATGGCCAGCTTCATTTGCCCAGAAATATTGGGGAATGAGATTTTATTTGGCCTCGTCTATGACAAAGGGCGTATCATCTGTTCCAATTACTGTGTGGGACTGAGATTACCATCAATGATAACTTCTCAAGGAGGGGAACCCTCTTCTGGCTAGTGGGGCAGGTCTTTGAGTAGGGTGGTCAGATGAGCCTGAAAGGACTTCTGTAATTATATTTCCTAAAGAATTACCACTTAATATTGGCAACATGGCTATGCTCAGGTAAATGACTTTTGATCAGTGGCAGCTGGAAGAAATTTACCTTGAAGGGGCGGGGGGGCTCCTCTAGGCTAGACTATACCATGTGGCAAGTCAAACATAGCTAGAATTCAATTAGTTTGCTACTATGGATGGAAACATCTTCCTACTGTCCTGAGATGTCTTTGCACGTCTGAAAGGTCTGTCTCTGAGGATGGACAGCAGAGACAACAAGTAAGAAGATACACCACACTGGGTTGAGAGGTGGATTGAGTAAAGTGATTCCCCAAAGTACTGTGTACAGCCAGTAGAATGGGGAAGTTCTTAGTGAGTGGAAGCTATCTTCCCATAGGGTTTTTAGGAGAATGAGCAAGTTATCAAAGTGAAAAACAGAATTGGGTGCTGTCACAATTAAGCACAGGGATGTGCTCTGAGAAATGCATCTTTAGGTGATTTTGTTGTATAACATCATGGAGTACACTTACACGAATATAGATTGTAGCCTATCACACACCTAGGTGATATGTTATAGCCTATTGCTCCCAGGCTACAAGACTGTACATCATTTTATTGCCCTAAATACTGTAAGCAATTTTAACACACAGGCATTTGTGTATTTAATATGTCTAAACACTGAAAAGAGACAGTAAAGATACTGTATAAAATATGAAAATGCTGCACCTGTATTCATGGGTGCTTACCATGAATGCAGCTTGCAGGACTGGGTGTTGCTCTGGGTGAGTCAGGGTGGGAGTGAGTGGTGAGTGAATGGGAAGGCCTAGGACATCACTATAAACTACTGTAGACTTTATGAACCCTGCACACTTAGGCTACGCTGTATTTATGTTTTCTATTTTTCAATAATAAATTAGCCTTAGCTTACTATAAGTTTTTTTTTACTTTACTGAATAAACTATAAATTTTTTTAAAGTTTTCAACTCTTTTGTAATAAAACTTAGTTTAAAACACAAACACATTGTGCAGCTGTACAAAATATATTCTTTTTTTATATCCTTATTCTATGAGCTTTTTCCTATTAAAGTTTATTTTTTAACTTTTTTAACTCTTTTGTTAAAAACTAAAACACAAACACATTAACCTAGGCCTGCACAGAGTCAGGACCATCAGTATCCTGTCCTCCGTCTTCACATTTTGTCCCACCGGAAGGTCTTTTTTTAAAAATTTTTATTGTTATTCAATTACAGTTGTGTGCCTTTTCTCCCCATCCCTCCACCCCACCCCAGCCGAACCTCCCTCCCTCCCCCACCTCCACCCTCCCCCTTGATTTTGTCCATGTGTCCTTTATAGTAGTTCCTGTAATCCCCTCTCCTCACTGTCCCCTCCCCACTACCCCCTGGCTATTGTTCTTATCTTCAATGTCTCTGGTTATATTTTGTTTGCCACCAGAAAGTCTTGAGGGGCAGTACTATTCACGGAGCTGTCCCCTCCAAGGATAACAATGCCTTCATCCTCAGCACCTTCCTAAGTACACGCCTGGGGCTCCTTTTGAGGATGTAGACCACTCAATTAAGAAACAAGTTTATGGCTTGTGTGGTTTGTTTCTTTTCTTTTCTTTTTTTATCACAGATTTGCTTGTAATAAAGCAGATAATGCAACACAAGCATTTTGCTGGATTAATGAAAACCTTTCAGTGTTTGGGTCCATGTTTTCAAACTTTTTCAGGTGCTTGCTGAGGTCTACAAAAGTTTCTGCTATACAGCCTTTACTGTGAACTTTCTTAGGGGTTCTCCTTCTTTTCCTGCAGTATCCTTTTCTGTTGCCTTTCTTCTGCCATCAGCGCTTGTTCCAGTTTCAGTTCCCACAACTTCACAGTGGTAGTTCCTCAGGAACCACCATTAGGAGCTTTCCAGTGTCATTCTCAACCATGTCTGAGACAAAGTTGTTGGCCATCTCAGCCAAGATGATTTTTGCACCCTTTGGGCTATGATGTTATGAGAGCTCTGATGTCCTGTCTGGTGACAGGAATTTTCCAGCTGCATTATATAACCTCGGGGGGCCATCATCATAAATGCAATCCATTACTGATGGAAACATTATTGTGCAGCATGTGACTATAATGTGACTTTTCCCCTGAAAATGCCTGTTCTAAAGTGTCAGGCCATGTGCCAACATTCACACCCTTACCCAGGATTGCAGAGAAGGAGCCATACCTGTCATAAGCAGATGCTACGGCAGAATGGCTAGTCCAATTGCAAGTATCTCATAGATATAAGGAAAGTTTCCCGATTCCTTGCACACTGGTAATCACATACCGTACAATAAATACTCCCACTAGATACACTTAGTATCACGTGGCTAGATGCATTCTTATTACCAATCCATCAGAGCAATTATATTATTGAGAGCTTGCTTTTCAAATTTTTGTATATAAGTCTAATACTCCTAAATGAATTTTAAATAATTTATTTTGATTTTCTTCTATTAATGAAAACTCTAGAAATATTTTAGCTTATTTTAAATAAATGCTGGTAAATATAAAAATGCTAAAATAAAAAAGTTAAATACTATACACCAAGGGCAGTTTTGAACAGGTTGTTAATTGTCCTTCTAAACATTTTGTTTTGTACATATGTTTATACATGTAGAACACACATGTACACACACATAGACATAGCATGTCTCACAGGCAGGACCATTTTAAATTATGTTTTGTAACTTTCCTTTAACAATATATTATGGAAAATGTACATATCATTGGCTGTATTCATAAGTATATATAGTATGTATACATATTTATTGAATATGAATATATACATACATATACTTCTGCAAATATATACACATACATGTAATGTATGTGTCAACTATTTATATGGTAAATGTTTATGCATCTTATTAGATGCATACTGTTCATATTCCATAACTTACTTAAATATTCCTTTTTCGATAAACATGTGCTTTCCATTTCCACTATTTTTAGCTGTGCTTCAGTGCACAGCCTGGTGTAAATGTCTTTGTACACATGTTTATTTCTATTCTTTGGATGAATTCCGTGAAATGGCATTTTGGGGCAAATAATATACACATTAAATTTTTCATTACACACTGCCTTTCACAAACCTGTTCCTGATTTTTGTTACCATGGACATTGTGGAATCTTAAAACTTGTTTGAGTTTCATTCTCTATCCCCACTCCTTTTCTTCTCCAGGCTGCTGCCCAGGAGATGCTGTCTCAGGGCCATCGCCCTCCTCCTGATCTCATGCCAGGCCTTTCGACCCCATGTTCTCAGTAACTCTTAGCTGGGCGCTTTCCTCCACCTTGAGGACTCCCTTGCTGATCTTCTGACACCTCCCCCTTCTTAAGCCAAACTCATCTCACCATATGTTCCACAGCGACTTTTTAAAAGCTGTAAAAGAAAATAAGGATAAATACCACATTAACAAATATAATTTAAACTTTCTTCAAAAACAATAATAGGCTAATGCTGTAACTGCATTATATAAACAATTAAATATTATTCATGTTTTCTTTTGCAATAAAAACCCAGAGCTCAGAATATCCTAATTAATTTCCAAGGACAAATAGCCAATGTGTAGCATATTTGAGCTTATATCCACAATTCTGTGATTCCAATTCTATTCTATTCTCTATTCTATTCTATTCTATTCTATTCTATTCTATTCTATTCTATTCTATTCTCTTGTCTCCTCTCTTCTTTCTCCTCTCTCTTTCTCTCGCTGTGATAAAAACACTTAACATGCTCTATCTTCCTAACACATTTAAGTGTACAATACATTATTGCTGACTATAGGTACAATGTTGTGAAGCAGATCTGCGGAGTTTATTCATTCTACTTAATGGAGAATTTATGCCTGTAGATTACTAACTCTTCATTTCCCCTTCTCCTCTGCTTCTGGCAACTGCCATTCTAGTATTTGATTTTAAGACCAAGTCTACTTATAGTCAGAACCACCATTTGACATTTATCCACTATAATAAACTGTCTGCATTAGAAAATTTCAAAGCAAATTTAGGGCTTTGCCAGCACTTCAAAGGCATAATTCTGGAAATTAAATGTACTGATTAAATTACCGTGTAATGAAAAATGTAAATTTAGATTAGATTGGAGTTAGTTTAGACTAATCTTATAATTTTTGAACAAATATCTGTTATTGGATTTCATAATAAAAGGTTATTAGTTATATTTTTCTTATAATGATTGTAGGCATTCTCTGAGAGTTTTGTATTTAAAAATATACTTGCATAATTATGATGAAGTAGGAATTTAGGCAGGCTTGTAAGCAACTATTTTCTGTATGTATTTGGCAGGCTCTTCTATTCGATGTGTATTGAATAGCTGTCGTGGCATAATAAAACACTGTAAGTTCGGTGCCTGAAAATAACCATCACCTTAGTCATCTGGGGTTTACCTAATCACATAAGCTCATTCCAGCTTCCTCAGGTTGACCGGGGTGGCTGACCTTGTCTGGACTTGGCTGGGACATCCTATCCAGGCAGCTCTGTTCCAGGCATTTCTTCTTATGCTTCTTGTCCTTCTGGGACCAGTGGGTTAGCCCAGGCACGCCCTTTTTATGGCAGTGGAAGAAACACAAGAGATAAGTGGAAACATAACATTTCCTAGGCTTGAAACTGGCACATTATTTCCTTTGCCTCATTTTATTGGCCTAAGCAAGTCGCATGACCAAACTCATGCCAAGGGATGGAAATATAATCAGGACCCTGTGGGAAGAAGTGCCAAGTCATGTGGAAAATAAGATGAAGATTGAACGGGAGGTTCACTAATGCAACCTTCCACCATAACAATTGCATTTTCTTTGAATATCTATTCTAGTTCCAAACTTAAGTATTAACCTACATTCTTAACTATTTGATAACAGGATACAATGAAACTTTCCAATTCCCTGAGGGAGGAAGGAGATATTGTAGATGTCTTGGTTTTCGATCAGGTGTTTTCTTCCTATGAAATATTGCTCATGTTGTTTCAGAACCTCTAGTGTGTCTCTCTGGGTTCAGTTTTCAGCACTATAACCTCTCAGGGAGTGACTCATTAAACTAGACACCATTCTATCCATCCATCCAAACTCATGCCACAGCCTCCAAATCTGTGGCTGCTGGGTCACATAAGCATGAAGACTGAGAATCCAAAACTTTTATTCAACTCCGGTGCCAAAAAATTAAGTCAAAGTTTAAGAAGAGTACTTGGGAGTAATTGTCTGTAAGAAAAATCACTTGATTGCTGGGGAATCTGATCCTAAGGTGACTATTACTCACTCCCGGTGAGTGAAGCGGAAATTGGAGGAGGGAATCATAGCCCAGGAGTATGACTGAAGATAGAAAGCCGGAAATGTCCACAGCAGCTGAGTGGGTGACTATATTTTGTCTAAAAAGATAAGGCAGCTGAACACCGAGCGAAAAGACAGGAGCCAAATTTACACCCACAAATAGTGGAAATAATCTCTGAGTATCCAATTTAGGAAGAAGTGAGGGAGATAATAGTGCTGCGAGTGGCTAGTGATGAGAGAGCATAGAGGGTGAGGAAGCCTGCGAGATAGCTCCGTAATGCCTCCCAGGTGTCCCAGGAGACTTCACCGCCAGTAAGAGAACAGCGTTCTTGTTTGTTTGTTTGTCTTTTAACTGGTTCACCAAGAAAGTTCAGTCATTGGTAAAAGGTCAGATATGAAAGATTTTTGTTCGTTTGCTTGCTTTTCTTTTTAGAATATTTAAAAATGTAATCAATGTAACCGTCTTTGAAGTAACAAAGAGACGTATTCATCAAGAAGAGGCCTCTTAGCAGGTAATTGGAAGAAAAATGTTATTTTCTTCCAATTCTTTGCTTTGTGTTTGATTGTAAGTGGAACTTAAAACAGTGTGAATAAAATTATTAACATCTTTATATTCTTAAAACCAGTCCTCAAATTATTTAAAACCAGAGCAAAAGATCTAACCAAGTGTGTACTTATTTCTTCAAGTTCAAACATACAGAATATTACTTGTTTCTTAGTTTCTGTGTGAGGTGAGACTTGTCTTTACATAGGTAATTTTGTATCTATAATTAACAGTTATATGTTTTAATATTTTGTTTTCTTACATATTATAATTTGACACTATGATCTGAACAACTGAGACCTAAATAACTCATTCTATCTCACATAAAAATGTAAACATTTGTGTCATAGAATTACTATTTAAAAATATCTACATCTGAATTAAGGTAGAAGCTAAAGATAATCACATAGCCTGCATTATATTAATACGACTTTAAACTCCATGTGTTCTACATGTCTCAGCTGTTTACCTTCCTCATATTTTGTGCTGTACACAAAACTATCGGAGACACTGCACATTGTCCAGTGGTAACCCTTAACATGCTGGCATAGGTAGTATATCTGAATTTTTAATAAGTGTCTGAAGGAACAAGACAGTAAAGAAAGAAGTATTATTAGAAAGAGATTCTGCCAATAATTACTTCTGTATTCAGGTGTATGGATCTCCTGTGAGAATGGCAAAAGTAAAATCTCATAAAGGTAGATGTTTGTGTGTGTGTCCATATCTGGGTGCTTGTAAGTGCCTGTGTGCCCCTGTATGTATAAAAGGAGATGTGCACAGGCAAATGTAATCTACTGTATGTATGCAAAACTATGTATATGGCACATAGGTTACATATATGTTATGTATCCATCCATCATCTGCATGTGTATCAAACTATCTATGTATTATCATACTTATCTTCTATCTGGTTAGGTAGTACCTTACGTTTTTGTTGTCATAGAAAACTTGCTGCCCTAGATAGGTCTGCCTCCTGCTGGGAGCAAGCTTTGTACATCCTCTAATCTTTTCTTACTAAAGAAATGTCACATCCTACAACTTCATCTCTACGAATCTCAGTTTCTTCCCATTTAACATACACACAGAATATGTATTGTGAAAGGATTGTTGAGTGGTAACTGAAGTAGTGTATGTAAAATATGGAAAAAGCAAGAGTTTAAAATTGAAATGGGGAATTGAGAAAAGGAAGTGTTGACCCATGACTAAGAAGAATTCAACAGAGAAAACAAGTTTGTATGTGTTTAATGTTTTAAAATTGTGTTTAAAGCCTAGCTACACTGTTTTTCTGTAAATTATAATGTATTTATGATTTCCATAGATATTCCATATGTTAAAGGATGTATCTGTTAAACTGTATAATTATAAAGGAAATATATACATTAATATAGAAGGTATTGACATGTGTGTATGCACATTTCTGATTCTCCGAGGAGGCTGTGAAACTGTGGAGCAAGCACACCATAGTGTGAAGATGAAATATGTGAATTGCAGTTTTCATATGTTATCACATTTAATCCTCATGCATTTTAAACACAACTTCCATCATTTCGTGCTTATGCTCAAAACCTGCAAAGTCTGCCTTTGCCTGCGTAGTAACTTACTACTCAATTCCTTAGATGGCTATTCCAAACTCTCTAGAATCTGGCCACAGCTTGCTTTCCTGAGGTTATCTTCAACTTCTGTCCAGTAAGACTCAGTGCTGCAATCGGACCAGCTTATTCATGCCACACACAGTTCCCCAGACAGCATCCTCACCGTTATTTTTGCAGCTTCCTTTCCCATCTGAGATGGCTTGTCACCTTGACCGAAGATTGTACATCCTCTATCCTTTAAATGACACATCTAGCTTTTACCTGGCAGTATTTCTGGATCATCTGAACCAATAATTATCCCACTGTCATCTGCAAAAGTAAAATCTGTACCATTATTCAGAATTATTAATTTACTAATTAGTAATAAAATTTGACATTTTTCCCTGTTAGTCAAGAATTAATTGACTAATATCATGAGCATTATAAAATGGCTATTAGATTGGTAAATTATAAATTTCTATAAAGTCATAAAATATTCTCTGAGTTATCTTACATTGTTATTCTTTTCCCATACATGTATATGTTCCCAACTTATAGAAAATGGAAAATAATGTCAGATGACAAGCAAAATACTAAATTATGACTTGAGGGAAGGAGGTATTATGTTTTCTTTTTTTTCCATTACCATTTAGTCCCCTTATGCCTTCCTCCCTCCAGCAATATCACACTGTTGTCCATATTCATGAGTCCGTTTTCCTTTTTGCTCAATCCCTCCAAACCTAATATCCCCACCCCACAGCTGTCATCCTGCTCTCTATGAATTAGCCTCTATTTTGTTTGTTAGTTCAGTTGTTTATTACATTCCACATATGAGTGAAGTCATATGGTATTTGTCTTACTCTGACCGGCTTATTTCACTTAGCATAATGTTTTCCAGGTCCATCCATAATGTCCCAAAGAGTAAAACTTCATTTTTATGGCTGAGTAGTATTCCATTGTGTAAATGTCCCATAGTTGTTTTATCCACTTATCTACTGATGGTTGCTTGGGCTGCTTCCATATCTTGCTGATTGTAAATAATGCTGCAATGAACATAGGGGTGCTTATGTTCTTTCAAATGAGTGTTTGGGTTTCTTCGGATATATTCCCAGAAGTGGGATTCCTGGGTCAAGAGACAGATCCATTTTTAATTTTTTGAGGTACCTCCATCCTGATTTTTACAGTGACTCTGCCAGTCTGCATTCCCACCAATGATGCAAAAGGGTTCCCCTTTCTCCACATCCTCAGCAGCACTCATTTGTTGCTTTATTGATGATGGCCATTCTGATGGATATGAGATGACATTATGGTTCTAATTGGCATCTCTCTGATGATTAGTGACCTTGAGCATCTTTTCATATGTCTATTGGCCATCTGTATGTCCTCTTTGGAGAAGTGTCCATTCAAGTCCTTTGCCCATTTTTTAATTGTGTTGTTTGTTTTCTTTGGTGTTGACTTTTGGACATTAACCCCTTATCAGATGTATCAGCAAATATGATACCCATTCTGTGGGGTGTCTTTTTATTTTGTTGATGAAGATCCTTTGCTGAGCAAAAAGTTTTTAGTTTGATGAAATCCCATTTGTTTCTCTTTTCTTTTGTTTCCTTTGCTAGGGGAGATATAGCCAATAAATTTTTTCTACAAGCAATGTCTTAGATTTTGTTGCCTATGTTTTCTTCTATAATTTTTATGATTTCAGGTCTAATATTTAAGTCTTTGATCCATTTTGAATGTATTCTTGAGTGTGATATAAGAAGGTCATCTAGTTTCACTTTTCTACATGTATCTGTCCAATTTTTCCAATACCAGTTATTGAACTAACTAACTTTACTTTATTGTATGTGTTTGCTTCCTCTGATGAATATTAGTTGAATACAAATCTGTGAGATTATTTCTGGACTCTCTATCTGTTTCATTGATCTATTTGTGTGTTTTTATGCCAGTGCCATGCTGCTTTGATTCGATGTCCTTATAGTATAGTTTCATAGTGGGTAGTGTTATTCCTCCATCTTTGTTCTTTCTCAGGATTGCTGTTGCTATGTGGGGCCTTTTGTAGGCCCGTATAAACTTTTGAAATATTTGTTCTAGTTCTGTGAAATACATCATAGGAATCTTCATAGGAATTGTGATGAACCTATAGATTGTTTTGGGTAGTATGGACATTTTAATGATGTCAGTTCTTCTTATCCATGAACATGGTATGTGCTTCCACTTCAATTTGTTCTTCAGTGTCTTATAATTTTCCCAGTACAGGTATTTTACATCCTTGATTAGGTTTATTCCTAGGCATTTTACTCTTTTTGAAGCATTTGACAATGAGATTGTTTTCTTAATTTCCCTTTCTGTTAGTTTGTTATTGGCCTATTAAAATACAACTGATTTCTGGATATTAATTTTGTATACTGCCACTTTGCTGAATTCATTTATCAGTTGTAGTTGTTTCTTAGTGGAATATTTGGGGTTTTCTATGTACAGTATCATGTCATCTGGAAACAATGACAGCTTTCCTTCTTCCTTTCCAGTTTGGATGTATTTTATTTCTTCTTCTTGTCTGATTGCTATGACTAGTACCTCCATTGCTATGTTGAGTAAGTGAAAGCAGACATACCTGTCTTGTTCCCGATCTTAAAAGGAACACGCGTAGTTTTTGCCCATTGAGTATGATGCTGGCAATGGCTTTGTCATATATGGCCTTTATTACGTATGTTCCCTCTACTCCCACTTTGCTAAGAGTTTTTATCATAAATGGGTGCTGAATTTTATCAAATGCTTTTTCTGTATCTATTGATATGATGATGTGGTTTTTATTCTTTAATTTATGTGGTGAATCACATTTATTGATTTGCAAATGTGTACCAAACTTGTATTCCCAGAATAAATCCCACTTAATCATGGTATCTGATCTTTTTGATGTATTGCTATATTCAGTTTGCTAATATTTTGGGGGGATTATAGTATCTATATACATCAGGGATATTGACCTATAATTTTCTTTCTTTGTAGTGTCTTTATCTGGCTTTCTAATTAGGATAATGCTGGCCTTGTAAAATGAATTTCACAGCCTTTCCTCCTCTTGAATTTTGTGGAATAGTTTGAGAAGTTTTGTTAGTTCTTCTTGGAATGATTGGTAAAATTCATGTGTGAAGCCATCTGGTCTAGGGTTTTTGGGGGGGAGTTTTTTTTATTACTGCCTCAATTTCACTAGGTGTAATCTTTCTATTCAGATTCTCTCACTCTTCCTGATTGATTTAATTTTCAAAGGTTGTATGTTTCTGGAATTTATCCATTTCATACAGGTTGTCCAGTTTGTTGGCATATAGTTGTTCTAATATTTTCTTACAGTCCTTTGTGTTTCTTTGGTGTCAGTTGATATTTCATCTCTCTCATTTCTGGTTTTATTTATTTGAGTCCTCTTTTTTTTTTTTCTTGATGAGCCTGGTTAAAGTCTTGTTAATCTTATTTATCTTTTCAAAGAACCAGCTCTTGGATTCATTGATCTTTTGTATCATTTTTTTTTAGATTCTATTTCATTTATTTCTGCTATGATCTTTATTATTTCCTTCCTATTACTCACTTCAGGCTTTGTTTGGTGTTCTTTTTCAAGTTCCTTTAAGTGTGAAGTTAGATTGTTTATTTGAGTTTCTAGAGATGGGCCTATAACACTATGAATTTCCTTCTTAGGATTGTGTTCCCGGTGTCCCACAGACTTTGGGTTGTTGTGTCCTTATTTGCATTTTTTTCAAGGTATCTTTTGATTTCTTCCTTGATCTCGTGGTTGACCCATTCATTGTTTAATAACATGCTATTTAGCACCATGTCTTTGCATGTTTTTCAGTGTTCTTATTGTGAGTGATTTCTAGATTCATGGCATTATGGCCAGAGAAGATGCTTAAATATGATCTCAATATTCTTAAATTTTTTGAGACTTGTTTTCTGTCCTAATATGTGGTCTATCCTAGAAAATGTCCCATGGACACTTGAAAAGTATGCATATTCTGCTGCATTGGGGTGAAATGCTCTGAAGATACCCATTAAATACATTTAATTTAATGTTGTTTAAGGCCACTGTCTCCTTGTTGATTTTCTGTCTGGAAGATCTGTCCTTTGAAGTCAATGGGCTGTTGAAATCCTCCACTATGAATGTATTTCTGTCGATCTCTCCCTTTATGTCCACCCAGATTTGCTTCACATATTTAGGTGCTCCTATGTTGGGTTCATAAATGTTTACTAGGGTTATATCCTTTTGTTGGATTGTTCCCTTTATCATTATATAATGTCCTTCTTTGTCTCTTACTATAACCTGTGTTTTAAAGTCTATTTTGTTGGATATAAGTGCTGCTACCCCAACTTCTTTTTTCTTTTTATTTACATAAAATATCTCTTTCCATCCTTTCACCTTTAGTCTGGGTGTATCTTTCAATCTGAGATACGACTCTTAGAGGCAGCAGATATATATATATATATATATCTTGTTTGCTTATCCATTCATCTACCCTATGTCTTTTCATTGGAGCATTTAAGCCATTTACATTTAAGGTGATTATTTTTTACTTAATCTTTATAGTAGTTTTTCCATTACATTTAGTCCCCTTATACCCCCCTCCCCACAGCAGTCACCGTATGTTGGTTTTTTTTTTTTTTCTTTTCAGAGTTTAGGACTTTTAATTTGTCCCAAAGTTGCTGAAGCAAAACCATGATAAAACACTCTGCTTTCCTTTATACCCCCCAATACACACACAAAAAAGTATTTGTAGGAAAAAATGGTTTTGTACATGGGAAGAAACAATATAAATTCAAAACAGATAAGGGTTAACTCTATCACTCATCTCTTTAGATACATATTTAGTGCCATTTTATTGTTAGGCTATTTTCCTTAGTTTTTTTGTGTTTTTTTTCTTTCTCTTTTTTTTCTTCTTTTTAAAGCTAGCCCTTTAACATTTCTTGCGGTACTGGTTTCTTCTCAACAAACTCCTTTAGCTTTTTCTTGTCTGGGAAGCTCCTTGTTTCTCCTTCAATTTTAAATAATAGCCTTGCAGGGTAAAGTAGCCTTGGTTGAGGACATTGCTTTTCATTACCTTGAATATTTCATGCTACACCCTCTAGCCTGAAATGTTTCTTTTGAGAAATCAGATGACAGTCTAATTGGAACTCCCTTGTATGTAACTACCTGCTTTTTTCTTGTAGCTTTTAGGATTGGCTCCTTCTCTTTAAGCTTGTCGTTTTACTTATGTGTCTTAGTGTAGGCCTCTTTGGGTCCAACTTGTTTGGGACTCTCTGAGTTTCCTGGACCTATGTGCCTTTTTCCTTCCCCAGATTAGGGACATTTTCTGTCATTATTTCTTCAGATAGGTTCTTGATTTTGTTCTTACTCTCTTCCCCTTCTGGTATTCCCACAATGAGAATGTGGTTACATTTCATGTTGTCCAAAATGTTTCTTAAACTCTCCTTATTTTTTTAAATTATTTTTAATTTTGTTTCTCTGCATTGGTGGGTTTTTTTTTTTTACCTTGTCTTTCAAATCATTTATTCACTCCTCTGTTTCATCTAACCTATTGTTTATTCCTTCCAGTATATTATTCCTTTCAGATATTTCAATCTTTATATCTGACTGGTTCTTTTTTATAGTTTCTATGTCTTGTTTCATGCTGTTGAGTATCCTTATAATCATTACTCTAAACTCTCTATCTAATAAATTGCTTGCCTTCATTTCATCTAGCTCTTCTGGATAATTTTCTTATTCATTCATTTGGGGTCTATGTCTTTCTCTTGCTATTTTGGCTGCCCATTTGTATTTGTTTGTATGTATTAGATCTGCATACAATCTGGGGGAGGCCTTTGTTAGACACTGTTTGGGACTGGCTGTGGTCAACCTGTTGGGAACTATTAGCAATCCACTATTAGCAATTAGCACGTGGCTCCCTCTGCTGGGATGCTCAGTAGTTCAGGTATCTAGTCTGTCTCAACTGCTATCTCTGCTCCTGACTGACGATGCCAAAATCAAGTTAACAGCTAGGTGGGCTCTACTGGAAGGCTTTGGAAAGAACTTGTTTGCAAGCTCTTTTGGAATGTTGTCAGGATTCTTGCTGTAGTACTGAGGCCCATTTCTTTGTTGGCTATCAACTGGGGACTTCCCTTAACTTGTCTTAAGGTCTCTCTCCAGCCCAAGGACACAGTCCCAATGTGGCAGAGTAAACAATGGCATGCCACATCCTTCTCATATTCAGAATCACACCTCCTTACTCCGCCTCTCTCTGAAGTCCTCCTCTGTTTGGTATTATGATTTCTCATGACCACCAGTGCCACATCGTAGTCTCTAACCAGCAGGAACTTAGGAAAATCTCTTTGCTTTTCAAATACTAATAGTTGATACTGATGTGTAACTGTATAGCTTTCTCATACAAGTTTAATATAGTATTCTCAATACCTCTATCTTCCATCCTTCCATCCTTCCATCCAGGAGCCATAATCTATTACCTCGACTGGACTCACTGGTTTCAGTTTTGCCCTTACGCTTTAGTCCCCCATAACAACCAGAATGATGATTTATTGTCAATATGATCATTTATTAATTTCATTGTCCAAGTACTCTAATGGCACCCTTTCATAGTTTAAAATAACATTCAAACTCCCTATTTATGACCTACATGTCTCAATTCAGACTACCTCTTTCTGCTCCTCCTGAGCATTACACCTGAACAACACCAAACCCCTTGTTGCTTCTTGAACGTGATGAGGCATGTTTCATCACAGGTATCAGCCTTGCTCATCACTCGCCTCTCACCAAACATCTGCACATCTCCAGAGAAACCAGCCTGCCCTGACCAGACGAAAGGTAATATATCCCCACCATTCAGTATTCACTTACACCCCTGTATTTGTCCTCATGACACCTAGTACTACCTAACATTACATTTTACATTTATATGGCCCTATGGTTATTATCTGTTACCACTTATGAAAATGACATGCCTGTGAATGTAGCATCTATGGCATGTGTGATTTTATTCACAGCACTTAGATTATCATCTGGCATATAGTATATGTTCAGTTAACATATTTTGAATAAATAAATTAATCTCTTCAAATACTTAGACATATATACATATTCTTTCTAGTTTACAGAATTAAGGTGTTAAGTGTGACAATTTTTATAAAGACTGTCTGGTCTAAGCATCCAAAGACGAGGCTTTTCTTTGTCTCAAGTCTGCAGCTTCACATCACATCTCAGTGTCTCTTTATGAAACTGCGATAAATATTTTTGCCCTTGTCCTTGTCACTTAGAGTCATGAAGCTGATGAGCACAACACGTCAAATACTTAGTCATTTCAGCAGCACATGATTATTAATTCTTGGACATGACTAACTAAAACCATGATTCTTTTACTTGATTCCAAAGAAAGATGATAATGTGAGTTTGGTAAACCCCCATCCCACTTAGAAATAAGTCTATACAGAACACAGGATATTAAAATACATTTTTTAAAACAGTTCCCAGACATACTAAACTTGTAAAATGTCTGGCTCTGAGCTGATTTGAGGTTTAGCCTAAACTCGAAATATAGGTTTGTGTGTCTTATGTGTCCATCTCTGTAATTATTGATTCCCAGGGGGATGCAATTTTGGCAAAGTTGGTTTATTGTTTTCAGGGAGAACAGCAATGATATAATTTCAAATTAGATAAATTAACATTGTACTCCAGTGATATCTTCAATTTCAAGGCTGGATATATATTTGAAAGACTAAATTAAAGATATATCATTGAAATAAAATCCAGTGACCGCATAGAGCATAGGCACAAATGGACACACAAAATACAAACTGAGAGGAAGAGAGAGAGAGAGAGAGAGAGAGAATTGGCTACAAGGTAAGATCAAGATAAAGCAAAAAATGATAATAATAAACTTGAAAAAAATGAACACCTTACCTGAATGTTGAACAGTTTCTCAAAAATATCATCTCTGAGGTAAGAGTGGATTCAATGATTTGAGGAAATAAAAATATCTCCAAATATAAATCCCTAGATTTTCATTTTGTCACAAGATTGTGAACATATGATGTGACATTGAGCCATTGCCCAAAACAACAACAACAACAACAAAACATAAAACAAAAAAATTCAAATAAAACTGTGACCCAGTGATATGATATTTAAGTGATCTACAAAATAACTGCCTTGGTTTTCTTATTCTCATATCCCTCATTACAAAGATAAATAACATGCTTTTGATTGCAATTCATCTGCAGAAGACAATGATTTAATTTCTTAAGTGAGTTTGACATACAAGTCATCTATTGGGTTGAAAATAAAAGGATTACATATGTGGAAAAATACCGGATACTAGTCAGATTCAATAAAAATACAATGAAAAATTTTTCAATGTATTATTTATGCTGTAAAGGAAAAATAGACATTTTGAGGTTTATACCATATTTAAAAAATATTATAAAGTATATAAATAAGCTTAAATATTACATATGTTTTTTTCTTAGCACCCCTAGCATTACTTCATGCTACCTTATTTACTTGACTAAACCATAAAATCCCTGGGGACATTCACTCTACCTTCATTATGTTTTTTTTTTCTAGTAGTTTCAATAGGTTACTACATATTTGTTGAATGTGTTACTAAGAAGGTCCAGTGTTTATAAACCTAAGAGTTGTTAGGGACCCTTTTAAATAAGCAAGACTGTAAATTTGGTTAAGGGAAAGTATATGGCTCCCAAAGAATTAAGTCTAATCTCTTTATCTTAATCTTTGTTTTTTATACTTGGATTTCAGTCTACATTTCTAACCTGATCTTTACCTATATATACATAAGTCTTCTCGTTATTCCAAATGTATTTCTTGCTTCCCCACTTATACAATGCATATGTATTTTTATTCCATTTGATTTTTCCTATCTTGAATGTTTCTCCTCTACCAGTTTGATCAAAAGGATAGACTGTTAAACTGTAATTCAAATCTAGTCTTCTGAGATAACTGAAATAACTACAGATAGACTAGATCACCATCTTTCTTGGAACTTCTATAGCAAATCTATCCTTTGAAGATCCAAAGAAATTTCTAGCAAAATTAGTGTTTGGAAGTAACATTATAAGAAACTGTGTTTTACTTATGCACCTACCTTAAGTCTTTAACCATGTTTTAGGATCCTTAAACACATAAACGAACACTGCATAGATTATTTCTGAGAGTATACAAGCTTAGTTTAGGAGCACTATTTTTAAAGCCAATTGTATATAATGTAGAATAAACCAACTGGCATTTGTTGGCTTATTGCTTTAGATGGATAATTAAGTAATTAGACTAAAGTATGAAGGCATCCTTATAGCTGATAATTCCATACGTAATCTATATGTTTATTTGTTATTAGAAAATGACTTCTACTTCATTCCATCCACAGTTCCTAGAGGAGTTTTGCTGTTAATACTTTGTGTATCCTGTGTAGGTGTGGTCTGAACAGGAAAAAATAGAAGAGAGCAGTGCTAGTGGATTCATAGATTTAATCCCCAGAGTTATTTTCAAGACCTCAGACAAGTTGGTTAAATTCTCAATACCTTGATTTGCCAAAAACTAGACTTGGAATGAGATGAGCCTACCTTATAGGTTTTGTTTGGTGTTTTGAGTGTTAAATGAGTTACATGTAAACTGTTTAGAACATTGGCCTGGCTAAGAACAAACTGAATAATTTTCTGCCATCATTAAATGAGAGCACTGAACATTATACTGAGTGAAATAAGTCAGTCAAAGATAAATACTACATCATTTCATTCATAGGGTGTGATCTCATGAACAAACTGAACTAGCAAGGAATACAGAGACAGACTCATAGATGGAGAGCAGAATGACAGCTAAAGGGGGGAAGGGTTAGGGGGTGGACAGATTGAGCAAAAAGGACCCATGGACATGGACAACAGTGTGATGATTGTCAGGAGAGGGAGGTACAAGGAGATTAAATGGTAATGGAAAATATACAATTAAAAAGAAAAAAACTACATAACCAAATAAATAAATTTGAATCATTAGTTTTATATGGTTAGTTTTGGAATAACAATTTACTTGATAGTATGCCTATCACCTTAAAATGCCTAGAACATGACATGTGGATTATCATTGAATAGAAAGGCCTTTTTAGTCATTGTTTATGGATGAACCAAGCGAATCTCTTAAGGGAACCTGAAGTAATCCTGCCTTGAGCGCTCATCTATTGAGGCAGAAAGAATACGTGTTCCATGTTCTTGCTTGATTGAGTGTGAAGCATGGATGTAACCTACAGTCATACGAGGTGAAGTGAAACTGAACATCAACGATACATTTTCTACTATGGTGGTATGCTCAGAAACTCACAGTAGAAGTGTGGGTACCACGTGGATAAGTACATCAATAGATCAAATAACAGTAACAGAGTATGAGACATAGTTAAATCTAGTTTGGGAAAGAGTTTTTCCCCAAATGAGGAACTGGTTTAGGGAATAATTTTTGGAGGCTCAGAGAGAATGGTTTAGAGCACAGGTGGCAAACACAAGGCCCATAAGCTGGATCCAGCCTTCCACCTTGTTTTATCCGGTCTGGCACCTTGTTTTTATTGGGCAGCAGCACCGAGCTCTTGCTTAACTGTTAAGGAATAGTTACATTTATAGAGTCCTACAGTTACACTCAGCCCTTTGAAGGCAACAGTGAGGCTGATGTGGCCCCTGGTGAAAATGAGTTTGACACCCCTGGTTTAGAGCCAACTTTAGAGCTCAGTGATTTGGAAGATAATAAAATGCTTTTTGTCTGTTTTTTCAAGTATAAAATGAACACAATTGTAAAAGGTGCAGAGAGCACAAACCCAGTGCTATCAAACTTAGACTTTTTGAGCCGTAAACACACCAAAATATTACCCTGTTAATCATTTTATTCCAGTTAGAATAATCTTATTATTCTTTTTCCAAATTCTAAACACAGTGAAGCACCACATAAGAATGTTTCTTTCAGTCACAAACGGACCACATATACGACGGTGGGCCCGTGAAATTACAATGGAGCCATAAGGAGGAGTACAACGCATTACTCACGAGTCTGTGGTCACAATAATGTAAACAAATCTCTTGCACTGCAAGTTGTATAAAAACGTGGCACATTCACTTATGTGGAATACATAATAGTTGATCATGATAATAAATGATTATGTTCTTGGTAATGCATTCACTACACAATACTTTGCATTATTTTAGAGTGTATTCTTTCTGGTTATAAAAAATTTGTTGTCAATTAGTGTGCTATGTTACACCATCTGCAGCCTCATACACCTCAGGTTTACCATGTCTTCTGATTGCATCGTTTCTCTTCTGCTTGATTTAATCTCATGTTTTGTGCAGCAGCATGCTATCCAGGTTTGTAGCCTAGGAGAAATAAGCCACACAGTATAGCCTAGGTGTGCAGTAGGCTATCCATTCAGGTTTGTGTAAGTGTACTCTGTGATGTTCATACAATGATGAAATCGCGTAATGATGCATCTCAGAGAATATCCCGGTCCTTAAGGATCACATGACTATGGGCAGGGTTCCCTGCTAAGTATGAGTGTTTAGGAAAATGGGTAAGGTAATGCTGTCTCCAGCAGGCAGGCTACAGGGAAGTCTCTGCTACATGTTCTTCCCTGTCATGTCATTTATTTTCCTGTGAAACAAACCCTACCCAAATGCCCCCCAGAGGTCCCTCAGGGTTGAATTGACTCTTTCACCTCTATCTCTACTCCTAATTATTATTATATAATTGTCATATGTTTTTTATTCCTTTTGTATTTCCAAACCAGAGGTAATGATAAGGCAAGATCCGGTTGCTGGCTGGTGGGAATAAAATTAGCATGCAGGGCAGCTTTGATCAAAATTCTAACTCCACTTGGTTTAAGGAATTCTTGGTTTTTAAGTACCCTCATTCTTGTGGTAAAAAGAATGCAAACGATTCTACAATTCTACCTCTTTTTTTCCTTTGTTCTTTTTTTTTCCCTTCCCCCTCCTCAAGATCTCTCTGTGTCCTTAGGGCCTGCCTGACCTAAACAGTTTTATTCAGAATTTAGTAAATTCTTTTAGTTACAAGCATTACTCTTGATTCTGTTTCCCTTTTTCTTATATAATGAAGTTTCCTTCTGATCCACAGTTACTCAAAAACAAAAATGAAACAAACAGAAAACAACAGCATAATAATGTTAATAGCAAATTGTTTTTTGTTGCTTGAAAAGATAAAAACACTAGGTTCTTATATAGCACAACAAAATTAAGCTTGGGGGGTAAAACACTTTGTTTTTTATACCATACAACAATATATTTTCCCTGTAACGAAAATAATTAAATATAGAAATTCAAATGACTAAAATTCTAGAAACAAAATAAATAAATATAGCTCAAATTCAAAACTGTGATAGGTTTCTAAGCTTAAATGATAAGAAAAATTCTAAAAAGAGAAGTAAATACTTAATAACACAAAATCAAAATTTTTATTTTAAAAATTATGTATGCATTTAATTTCTAATTTCTTCTGTTAATTTAAGCAGTGTTGCTGTGCAAAGCACAAATTAAGCAAAGTGTTTTCAGGAAATATGACAAAGATTATGTTAATATATAACACTTTTTGGTTTCAGGTTTTCATTATACTTATTTAAATTATTTAAGACCCTGAATATAATAAAATCTATAATAAAATCATAACACAGGCATTTAAAATATATATTTATTACTTCATTTTAAGTAGCAATAAACTAATGACAGGTAAACACAATATACACTTTAATGAAAATATATTTCCAAAGAAAATTAGTGAGAATGTAATATTGCTTTATATATTTTTTTCAGTTCCTTAATTCCTGGCCTAGTAGATGGGATCTTGTATCTACATATGTGTTTAATTCCTGGTGACAGCACCCACCTGCAGCCTCTGGAACACTGCAAATGAAAGTGAAAAAGTCCAATTATATCTTCATATTATTTTAAAAGGTGTTTTGACCTGGCAGACTGTAAGAAAAGTTACTGAAGAATTTAGAGTTCTCTAGATGAAACTCTGAGCACTATTGTCCCGGGCCAGTAGGGACATACAAGGAGCTGGGATTAATAATAATGTCACAAAAGCAGCGTGATTGCTAATTAAATAGGACTACAATAAGTTGAAAGTGACAGGTGCAAAGTTCTCTAAACCATGAAGTTTATCATTTTGTAGGCATTCAGATTAGGTTAATCACAACAATTAAATGGAAACAATTAAATATGTACATTATAAAATTACATACAAAGAGATACAAAGTTATATGTCTAATGTGGTCGATTAAAATATCTACAGATACATTTTTTTAAACTAAAATTCGTTCTAAATAAAGCTGTTAAGCTTTTTTTTTAAGGAGTTTAAAATAAATTGGAAGAAAATGTGCCCAAAATTCTCAGTGATTGCCTTTAGGACATGGATGTGTATTTCCAAATGTCCAATAAAGTAAGAATCCAGTCTCCATCTCCTGGGCTATCATGGAATTTTAGGCCAGTGAACTCTTTTTTTTCCCAGGGTTCCTATTTCTCTCACCTCATGAATCAATTCTTTGTTGGTTAGAATTAAGTCCAGAGAGTCATTTCCCAGATAATTCATTTCCTTTATCTTTGATGAATAGAATTTTCAATAAGGTGTGTCAGGAACTTGTCATATGATGTGACTTTGCTGAAAGAGAATTTCAGCAGATGTCTGTAGAGAAACTCTCTCCTTGCTACTTTGTTTGGCTTCTGAGGCAGCTTGACGACCTGTGGCAGGACACGTCATCCATTTCCTTCCCCCCTGTTGCTCAGTGGTGCACTCCCACCCTACTGCTTAGTTTGTAACTTTCCCATTTTTTCCTCATCCATTTGTTCTGCAGTATGTTTCTTCCAAGATTAATGAATCGGCCTCCCTTTTGTGCAGGCACTGTGTGGGACTCTGTCTGCTCAGTCCTTCGAGGAGCCCACCGCCAGTATTTGGGGTTCACACAGTCCTCCTCTGAGGACTTGGTGGGTTTCTGCAGCAGGGTCTGCAGACTGATTGATTGCTTCTGAGGTAACACATATGAAGCAAGTCTGCGCACATGTAATATATAAGATTTGAACATAGAAATTAATTTTATTTTTCACAGAAGTCTCGTAATATTCTAATTGTTACATTCTTAAAATGTGTTCATTGTACTACTGAATGGGTTCACTTGCCTCAGCTTACATTCATTTATAGTATAGTTTTTTCACTCATCCATTTTGTGTACTTCGAGGTGAAAGGTTTGAAATGCATGTCTTTATCAGGTCACACTGTTGCATGCATCCCTAATGTCAAAAAACTGAGAAATACATTACAGGTAATTGATAGAAATGTAAAATTACCAATGAAGATATTAAGGTTCCGTCAACATGTGCAAATATTAATAGTTAATAGAGTTCTATTATAAATATAGCAAGTGTTCCACATGAGCTCGGCCATGTGAAACTTCAAATGTACGGATTTTGCTATGAAGCCGTAACTGATAGGTGAGATTAGAAGGCTTGATATGGATGATCTCAAGGTTGTCCTTGGTCACCGTCTTGTTCATTATTATACACCTCTGTCAGGTAATGTCCTTTTTTTTTTCATATTTCCAAAACAAATGCTCAAATATACCTTCCAATAGTATTTATGGACTCCTAAAAGCCTGACAGTGATAGTAAAATTAATATTTGTTAAGCATTTATTATGTGGCTTGAGATTCAGAATGCTCTAATTTTTTCAACTCCCCTGTGAGATCAGCATGATTGTTACTGCAATTTTATGGATAGGATAACTGGGTCTTGGAGAAACTGACTTATTTAAGGTCATCCAGTTTAGTACCAAAGGAAGAAAATTTATCTTAGAGGTTATCTTCCCATTCTTAACCACTAAATATACTATCCAAAACTACATGAGCACCATTAAAAAAAAGAAAGTTAAACTATTTTCAAGAACTAATAAAACTGTTATAAAAATGGAAGAAGGGAGAGCCTAGAACCAAGTTTGCCTTCTGATTTTTCTCTTGCAGAATTATTTGCCTTGGAAGCGATAAAGAAAACAGCCTCCTTTCCCAAGTCCTTCATTTAACCCCTTAGGGCTACCCTAAACATGATTCTCTGAATCTTTGCATGATGTTATTTGCATCCACATGATTTACCAATAGAAATTTTCTTGGCGATTCCTTCTCATTGTGCAGTGCAGTTTTCCAGAAAGCTCTGTGTCATTAAATTCATCATTATTGAGGCCTTAATAGTAGAAATGTCCTTCTTTGACTCTATTTTATACTAATTTTTCTCTCTAATGATGCCTATTTATTATTTTTTTTGAACATACACTATTGCCTTATATTTAAAACACCTGAATCCCATGCTTAGAAAAGATAGATATATTTATTTTTATATGTACCTAGTTTCGTTACTTTAGTGGTAGAATCTCCTCTACTGTATTATAGTTTTCCATCTTTATTTTTCTGTTTTGATATTTTTATTTGTTCCTCTCTACCATTTAAGAATATTGTAAACACTGGTTTCCATTTTGTATCATTTCTCCAATACAATATAAATATTCTTTCTCCCAGCTGTAAAAGTTCCGTAAGTCCACGTAGCTATCCTATACTCCTTTAAAACAAACTTAGCTCTTCATGAGAAAGAGGCTTCCAGTTTAGTCATCTCTCCTTTGGCAATCATCTCCAGGGGAAATCTGAGCCAGGGCGATTCTCCTCGGTGACTACTTCAGATGTGAAAAGCAGCTTCTTTCTTCCCAAGATCTAGTCATTCCAAGCTCCAAGAGCTCCTGCTTATTTTTAGCTTTAGTTTTCTGTTTTTAAGTAGTTTCTCATATCCACCAAGAACCAATTAACAGTTATTAACACCAGTCTTTGAAAGTCAGTTAGTTGTAAACTACCCCCAAATCAGAGCACAGGATCTTCAGTAATTATAAAAATTAATTAAGCCCACCTTTTATTAAAAAAAAAACCACACACACACACACACACACACACACACACACACAAAGAAATTTTACTCCTGCTAAATCTAGTAAGTTTTATGTAAGAAAATTGAGATCTTACATTTTCTTCCTGCCTCTGTGGCTTGGCCACTCTGCCAAAAAAGTAAATTACATTGATTTTCTCTTTGTAAAGCTACCCCATGCTCTCTGTGATGAATAAATTTCTTCCTAATTAGCATTCTGATTAATTTCCTATATTGGCTGTGGAAAAGTTTCCTGTTTCCTGAAGTTTTATGTCTTCTCTACCATCTTTATATGTGGCTAATTGTATATTCACTGAAATAGTAGTTCACAGAAATCTCTTTTGCCCTTCCTGTCATTACTACATGCAAGGATATCTCTTTTGTGGTTTCCCTCCTTTTTATCTTTCTTTCCTTATCTTGATAGATTGGAACATTTGTTTACTTTATGTCTTCCTCTCTCAAGATTTATTATCAATTATATTTGATGTGGGAAAGAATGAAGACAATCGAGTTCTAATTTTGTTTTGAATTATTTAATTTCATTACATTAATGCTGAGTAAATGGCAACCAATCTAGAATATCCTGTTTTGCCTCATTCCTACATTGCTTTTCTTCTGAATTATCATAGTTTTATAGCAAAAGTGAAGTATACTTTCAAAGGTTAATGTGGCCTATTGAAAACATCTCTTACAATAAAGTTTGTAAGAAGCATATGAAGTTGTAAAACATTTTCAAGTATTCATGTGCAGAGGCCAAATACAGAAAAACAAGCATTAAACTTTCAATTCCTGGTAACAATTTTTAAAAGATATTTATAGATGTACATTTTAAAATTGTAAGTTTTAATAATTGATCACAGAATCTTTAAAGGGTTATTTAAAATTATAGATTTTCGAAAAGGGCTGTAGAAAAGGATAGCTGGCCCAAAAGTGTGGTTTACTCTATTTCCTCTGGAAGTTGATGTAATTTCATCCTATGCATATTAACACCAACCTGTGTAATAAACTATATACTGTAGATTCACCTGATATGCTCCAAGTAAATTTAGACAAGTGAAAAATATGTTAATACTTCCATATTTATAAGCTCTTTCAATGTAAAATCTTTGAAGTGTAGCAGAACAAGGATTCTGAAGTTGCTGATCTGTTAAGGAATTATTTTGTCAACATGAAATAAAGAAAGAAGGTGTCATATAATTTCTCTTGTGCTTCTCAGATAAGCCTAATCAGAATTAAGCTGCATTGTGTCATTATCAAAGGTTGCATAATGTCTCTTTACTAACTTGTAGCACAACATCCATACCTGGAATTTTGGAGCCTATCATTTTTCCATTAAAAAATTTAAGTATTAATGTGCAGTTTTATCAGAGCTAATTTTTATTTTTTTAAACTATGCTTTATAATAAAGTAATTCTAAAATTTGTATTTTCTTAAATTTAAGACATTTCAAAAATCAAAGTAAATAAACAGTTAGAATAAATGACACAGGTGAAATCCTTTTATAGTTAGACTTTCCAACAGATGCAAAGCTTACTTTATATGAAAAAAAAATGAAGACTTTTCAAACTGCATATTTTTCTCATTATAATGCATGTTGTAAAAGTCTTGATTTCATAATGATTTAGTTTTACTTAATGGAATTCAATTTACATTCATTTAATAAGCTTCTACTAAATCACTGGTTATAATTAAAAAACACATTTAAGAATCTTTCATGTATAAAAATATTTTTAATATTAACCTGTAAGGGCCCTGGCTGGTGTGGCTCAATGGACTTAGTGCCAGACTGTGGACCAAAGGGTCATGGGTTCGATTCCCAGTCAGGCACATGCCTGGATTGCCAGCCAGGTCCCTGGTTGGTGGCATGTGAGAGGCAACCACACATTGATGTTTCTCTCCCTCTCTTTCTCCCTCCCACCCCCTCTCTCTAAAAATAAATAAATTTAAAAAAATTAACCGGTAAGGTCCAGGGCATTTTGTAATAATATGGACTAGGTTAAAAGTAGAGTGCTGTTTATACTCTTGGAATTAGGGTAAATGCAAGTGAATAAATTTTGCTTTTGAATTTGAGTATAAGATATATATTAGAAGATGTAAAATTAATTAGCAATCGGGTATGATAAGTTAAATGTCTATCTTGCCTCTCAATTATCATTTGAAAAGGGCAAGCTAAACTCATATTGCATGCACTATAAAATCAATATGACCCAAATTTATACCCATTTTTAAAACACTGAAGTTGTTTCAAAAGAAAATCATTGTATTTTTAATATTCAACGGTCTATGGTACTTACTGAACACAACAGGTAAATAAGGTCTATAAACATAATGCATGAATCTGAAATGCAGCAAAGATTTGTATAGCATTGCCATTCTTGTTAAAACCATTTTTGAGATTTTTTTATAAGCTACTTTATTCTAGGATATTTTCCTTTACTTGCATTTATAACATGAAGGCCATAGGCACTTCAGACTGAAGAGGTTTTTCATTCACATTTTATTTACCAGTGAATGTACATTAGAAATTGTATCCTCAAGTACTAACAAATTGATCTTTTATTCCTGGCACTTTTATTTAAAACAATTTAACTTGGGCTCATATATTTTTCTACATTCTACTAATTCCTTCTTAGTTTTGTTATTCTGGATGGAGCAGCCAGAATTGTTTCCAACTGATAACTATGTGATATGGACGCTTGATCTGATTTAAAAACACAAAAAAATTATACTGAGAAATTACTGGTGATAGTAATTCAAAGGTTAGTCATTGATTTGGTAAAGTGAGGCTTTCTAGAAAACATTTATGCAGGTTCTGATTATCCAATTATTCTAGAATCAATCTGTGTAAGTACAATATATACCTACACTTAAATATATTATAAATTTCTCGTTTATTGAATGAATTAAATCATTTTATTCTATACACCGGCAGAGAAATTGAGGAAGCCCAAGAACTTCACAAGCAACTTTGTTTTTGTTTCACTAAATTTGAGAAAGCAATATTGACTACTTGATTTCTGGTCGAATCCGTTGTTTCTGTTCTCATCTTATGGATATTCTAATTTAGGGCATTCCATTCTGTATACTTAATTTCCCTGAGCGTCTTAACCGGAAGTGATCTGTGTTGTCCTCAGCCAGTCAGAAAGGTCTGGTATGCAGATGCTGTGTTTCATTCTAATGGCGTTACCATGGTAGACGAATTGATTTCGTGACTTGGTTGGGAGAATAAAAGTTGCTATGATAAAAAATAACAAAAGGCCATATTTCCATGTTATTTTTGGAGAAATGACCTGAATTTAATGATTCTGAGTTATTTTTACCTCCTCCATTTCTCTACCAAATACCAACTCTACATATATTCGTTTATTGTGGTGGTGTGTACAAGATACGACATTTGTAAAGAATCACATCTAAAAGTGGAGACAGCAAATTCTTCCTTCATGGACAAGAAAAAATGAAATGATGTAATCGAAAGACTACTTTCAACCCTCTGGCATCAAAGGGGAAAAACTCCAGCACTACTGGTTTGTTGTCTCTCTCAGTGTTTGGCAGGATAAAACCTATTGTGTATATGATTTACTGTTCATTGACTGGGACTTGGCTGTATAGATTTTGTTCTAGAAAAATCTCTTAAAAGAAGTTGTCAACATTTCTGTCCAAAATGTTGACAACTTAATGGGGGAATAAAGAAAATAGAAATAGGAGGAAAGTGGAACCTGAATGGGTAAAATAATGGTACAGATACACACCTTCTTACAGTTAATAGTACAATCTCTTAAAATGCTTAATCTCTCTTATGTAAAAAATGAAATAAGAAATGGTTTGTTTATTGAACAAGTAAGTTCAGAGTGATCTTACAACTTAAGAAACTAGCATCAATTGAATTGAACACAAATCTTTGGTCTAAGTTTTCTTACCTGTATAGATCAAATAAAGTAAACCATGGCTACATCCAGGGGGTAATATGTGGCCAACCACCCTTTAGTATAGTCTTGTATGTCCAAGAACTTTGTGAATTTGTTATTACATCATTATAAGTTTTGCTTTAAAAATTAAATGCTTATAATATTATTGTGATGAAATTTTATTTTCAGCTAGAATATGGTGACATTTTTATTTCTCTCTTATTTTCAGAGCATAAAGCTTATAGTATGACTTGAGAGTAAGCATTAGTGTGCAAGATAGCATATGTTCTCAATAGGTAACTGACACAGAAAAGAAGAAAAAATGTGATTTAATGAAGCAATTTCAGTATTTGTAACTTAACATATGGCTTGAGAAGAGGATAAAACCAATAAACAATGTGGACCTAAAAGCTCACGGTCAAAACTGCTTCTTAAGTCAGATTCCATGTTTTATGACATTTTAATGTTGTAATCATCAAGACTTTTTATTCTCTCCCAAAAAATATATTATGGAAAAAAGCAACATTTCAAAATTTGATTTTCAATTCTATAAATAGCACAGCATGTCAGTTTCTATTCTAAAATGACAAAAAGAGTTTTTCTTCATATTCCATATTAATTCACTCATCTGTGTTGAACTATGCTTTACCCATCTTTATTTCCATTATATAATAAATGTTATGCAGGGTCACATAAGTATATGAGACATTTGGAAAACATGCAAAGAGAGAAGTTATCTCATAGAGAAGAACCACCCATGATGACTCATTATTTCTGGATCACTTTTTTTTTTTTTACCTCAGGATATTCTGAGAACTGATAAAATTGATGACCAAACTTCCAAAATACCTCTCATATTAAAAAAGGAAGGAGGATATACCTCCATGTGTCTGTTATGTGTATGTATGTGTATATATAACATTAACTATGTATTATGTATAGACTTGTTACAGATTAACTTGATACTTGTTCTTATTAATTTAAACTTGCTTAATGAGTAGCTGCCCATGTGACTTATCAGTGTCCCCTTGTTTGATCTCAATAAAGATTGGTGGATATAACGAGTGTGAATGAATGATGTGGCAGGCTGACTCTAGTCTGCTTACTTTCTGGTACTTGCAGGTGTTTTTCAGAACGCTATAACTTATTGTTACAGTAGTGTATCCTCCTTCCCCCCACACCACAGCTGTATATCATAAGCAAGTCTGTGAGACATCCCACATCTTGTCATGTCATGCTTAGTCTTGGCCCTTTGTATATCAGTATGAGCAAGTACCGATCTTGTCTTACTATAGGAAGGGATCTATTTAAGAATCTAATTGAATTTCTGAAATTCTGTTATATCTTCTGAAATAGAGGCAAAGGTATCATGCTGTGGTGTATAAAATATTAGAAACCCTTCAATTTGTAATGTAGTATTTAAAAGATGAAATGCAATGAATTTAGGGGCCTCTTCAAGATGTGATATTGCCAAGGGCGAGCCAGCAAGGCTCTCAATCCATGTATAAATGGGTATTATGCACAGCAAGAATTGGACAAAGTTTTTAAGGTCATCCAAAGCATTAGGAATGCTGACATTAACTTTATGTAAGTACTATGAATAAATGTTTGTCCTGTACAAGCTTGAAATAGCTGACTATCTAAAAAGTACTTTTTAAAGTGTTACTTTAGGTGTGTTTTTCTGTACGCATGTGCATGCACCCATGCTTTTCTGAATTCACATAACTTTGAACTTACAACTAATCCCCTGGCGTGAAAATAATTTGGTTTCCAAGGAAGATCACAAAATATACACAACCCACCATATCTTCATCTCTTTCAATCACTAACAATTTAATGTTTTATGTATGATTACAAGGCAACTACTATTTTATCCTCCCCTACCCAACAGCACAGCACTTGATCAGGCCCTATAACATATTAAGAACTATGAAAAGTTATTAGCAAGTATTTTTGAGCACAATGTAGGAGATGATATAGCATGAACAGGGCTTTGGGGATAAAAAGAGGAAGTATGGATTGATATGAGGGGCATTTTAGTGAACAATGCAATAGAGATTGACATAGATTAATTAACTGACAGGTCATGGAAATGTATTGACATAAGAAAAAGAGATGTCAAGGTTAACTTCTAGGTTTCTGGCCTGTGTGACAACTGATGTAACACTGAAATAGGGAACACTAGTAGGTCAATTTGGGAGACTCAAGGCAGCAAGAATGTTATTATTTCTTCTTTTTTTATTACTTTATGCTTTTAAAATTGATTTTCAAGCAGGATATATTGCTGTCCCTGGAGACGTCAAGAAGGCAGGGATAGGTATAAATCTTAAGCTCAGAGCAGCAGTCTGGCCTAGAGATATCATTGTTAAATATAATAATAGATATATACAAGACAATCCAGAGATTATAGTAGAGAAAGAAAGAGGGCCTGGAACAAATTCTAGGAAAATATATCAATAAAGTCAAAAGCTGTTAAAATATGATGTTTATTTATTCAGAAAAACTTCTTCTGACCTAACAGCTGAGTTCAAGTCTCACCATTATATGCTATTATTGAGCTGTTTATTTGAGTGATTTTTTCCCCCAGATTTTATTTATTTTTAGAGAGAGAAGAAGGGAGGGAGAAAGAGAGGGAGAGAAACTTCAATGTGTGGTTGTGTCTCACCTGCCCCCTACTGGGGACCTGGCCGGTAACCCAGGCACGTGACCCTTTGCTTTGCAATCAGGTGCTCAATCCACCAGGCCACACCAGCCAGGGCTACTGAGTGATTTTTAAAACATAATATTTCCCTTCTTTCCTAGATTAAATATTTCTTACTCCATTAAATATTCATGGGAGGAAGACCATACCTTTTTTACAGGTATGGTCATGTTTGAATCCCCAATGCCTCATACATTTTGGGATATTGTGAGGGTTAAAAATATATGTATGGAGACAAAGAGAGAAAATAGAAAGGGAACACGAAAGTGGTGCAAGGAAAATAAGAGTTGAAGGTAGAACATCTTACTTACTAGGGAAACAAAGGAAGCACAAGAACCAGGAGGGAAATATTAAGTAGAAAAGTATTGAGTAGATCATGCATCTCTTATACAGAAAAAAACAAAAACCACCTCAAATTTAAGCACAAAATACATGAACTAAGTGAATGTTTCTTAATAGTAAAACCTGATAATTTTGCAACTTCACAAACCCACACACACAGCTACCACTGATAGAAATATACAGGATTCCTTAATGCCAGTTTTCAGACAATAGTTCCTGAAGTAAAACCAACAATCTGACTTTTATCACTATAGTTTAGTGTCTCCTTTCCTTGAAATTTATACAAATGGAAACATGCAGCATGTACTTTTGGAGTCTGGCTTTTACTGAACTTTATTGTATGAAATTCATTTTGATTTTTTGGTGGTTATTTCTATTTTGAAGACAGTAATCAAATGTGAATCTCAAAAAAATGCCTTCAGAAGCTTTAAATATTTTTTTAAGAAATTATTTCAATAGCCAAAGAGGAAGACAGAAATTCCAGTCAATTTTAAGTGGATTTACATTTTATAATCTACATGGAAAAATTAATCTTTACTTTCAATACATGTTAATGAATATTTAGTATTTTCTTCCATACATAATAACCACACAAAAATAATTCTCTTAATTAAAAATCCTATGAGTTTTATCTACTTCTTTTATCTTATATTAAAGTCTTAAGATTTTAGCAAAGCTACATTAGTTTTTATGGTGAAATTCATCTTTTAGCAGTACTTTTAATTGCATTTTTAAAAAGTAGGTTTTATTCTTATAGCCATTTGGGTTCAGAGAAAAATTAATGGAAAGTGCAGGATTCTCATATTTGTGCTTCCCAATTCATATCTAGTGTACCCTACTGTCCATATCCACATTAATTTTTTAAAATCAGCTTTATTGATACATAAGATACACATAATACAATTTACCAGTTTTGAGTGTAAGCTTCATGAGTTTGACAAACGTGTACATTATCAAGCCAACATCATAATCACGACGGAATCATGATGGAGCATTTCCAGTATCCTCAAAGCTCCCCGATGCTCCTTGGCATCATTTCATCTCATTTCCTTTGTGGCCACTGGCAATCACTTGTCTGTTTTTATAAATTAAAGCTTTGAGTTTTCTAGGATTTCATAAAAATGGCATTGCAGAAAATATGTTCAATTGTGGCTGGCTTCTTTTCCTTAGAAAATACTTCTAAGAATTATTTTGTTATTGTACATAATCTGCTCCTTTTTATTGCTAAGTAGTTTTCTATTTTGCAGATATACAATAATTTGTTCATCTAGTTGTCAGTTGATGTAAACTTGTTTTGTTTTACAGTTTTTACCTATGAGAATAAATCTACTATAAGTTTTGAATACACATTTGGGTTCATGTGCTTTCATCACTTTTTGGTACGTATCTAGCACAGACTGCTGTGTTGTATGGAAGGAGATGTGTTTATAAGCAACTGTTGACATGTTTTCTGAAGTAAGTATATAATTTTTAGATTCTCACAAGTAACACATGAAAGTTCCACATCTTAATTTATACTTCATGTTATCAGTGTTTTGAGTGGTAACTGTCAAATAGAGTGTGTAGTGGTAGCTCGATGTGTTGATATTTTTGCTTTTCCTTAATGACTAATTATCTTGAGCCTCTTTTCCATTATTTGCCTCTCATATTCATCTTTGGTGAAATGTCAGTGCAAATGCTGTGCACATTGTTTAAATAGAGTTGTTTACCTATTAGTGTTATTGAATTGTAGAAGTTCTTTCTATATTCTGGCTGCAAGGTTTTATTTTTCAGACATTTGTTTTGAAAATATTTTCTCCCAGTGTGTATTTGACCCCTTAGTTTTTCTTAACAGTGTCTTTCAAGGAGAAAAATTTTTAATTTTGAGTAAGTCTAAGGATTCTGCCTGATACTTCACGTCCTATGAGGTCTTTCCACTATGGATGATGGAAGCATGAACTGTGACCTTTTGGCTCCATGTATTTTTCTGCTGACTCCTTAGTCTTTTTGTTCTCCTTCCTAGTGCAGTCTCCTCTCACACACAGTAGATCAGCAGTATGCCAAGGACCTGAGGAGATCCTTCTGCAGACATACAAGGATCTCTGTTTTCCTATAGAGACTTTCCTATATAGCTTTCTCTTTTCTAGGTTTTTGGTCAGCAAAGTATACCTGCTTTAGTCTTTCAGAATTCAGTTTTCTGTAACCTCAACTCAATAAAAAATGTTGTTTTGTACTTAGGTCTTCTCCACTTTTCTGCATTAAAGTCTGGATATTGCTCCCACACAGTACATTGATGCAATTTTAGGGCTCACCTTGTTAACTTCCCTTCTCTGAAGGACTATATTCCTGCACCACCTACTGTGCAATATCTTGAAACCATTGTTTTGTGTATTTTGTGTTTCTTTTTGTAGTTTAAAGCAGAAGAGTAAATCCAGTCCCTGTTATCCCATATTGGCCAGGAACATTAGTTTTTGTCTTACATAGTATTGGAAGTATTATAAAATATCCATATTGAGTGGACTGATAACATTTCCATTTGAGCAAAATTTTAATGCCAGGAATATCTATATTATAATGTACTTTAAAGAATATTTTGCAAAAGTGTTCATGTCTTTTCATAAAGTCAGATTTCTTTCTTTAAATAATGTATGCTTAGCCTTTTGGTTTTCTCTTTTTACCCAGCGTGACTCCTTCTTTCTCATTCATATTGTTAACGTTTTATTGACAGCTCCACTTGGCTGTCCCATGAGGCATCAGCTACTCCTCAATGCCAGATTCCCCTCAACAGACAAGTGTTTCCTTAGAGAGTCAGTTTTTGGCAGAGGATGAGGTAGGATTCAATAGTCACTCTAGAGGATTTAGTTCGAGTAAGACTGAATTAAATTACGTTTAAGTATTGTAGCTCCCTAGCTCAGTTATAGGCAATTTAATGCAGTCATAGGCAATTTAATCAATCTACCTTTATTAATCTTCCATATGTTCCACCCTAGAAATCTTTCAAAAATTACATTGTATCATATACTCCCCCTGTTTTCAGCCCTTCCAGTGTTTTCCACTGCCTGGAAGACAAAGCTGAAATTCTTCAGCATGGTATTCAACTCCCTTTGCCATGTGACTAGTTTATGATTCCAGCCTCATCTCTACCTTTACTCCTGAAGAGTATTATAAGCTTGTGGTCAAGTGTGTGGGCTCCAGAGTTCAGATATTTTTTTCTTTCTTAGGTACACATTAATACAAAATGTACCAAAGAGCTCTAATCCTGAGTTTGGCAGACTTGGGTAAATGGATTTTGGTAGTTATAGTAGCTCCTACATCACATACTTGTGAGAATTAAATGAGAGTGAACATTTCAAAAATATACATGATATCTGGCACTTGGTAAGTGCTCATTAAATCTTGTTTTCACTATTCACTCACAATTATAAGAATTAATTTACTGATTATTTACAACTGTTTTTACCAGCTTCATTAGATTGTGTATGCATTCAAGAGATATCGAAGATTTACCTTTGGGATGACACTATTCAAAGATCTCTTATTTTACCTGAAATGTTTATTTAGTTGAAAAATAGAATTTGAAAACCTGTACTCTTCCTGTGTTTCTAAAAATTTTCTTAATTTTCTGTTTAATCTATTCAAACATCCCTGGTTCTTGTGCTCATGATATTCACAGTATAGAAGCTAAGCAAGTTATCTGCAAAATGTAGGTACAAATGTTGATAGATATTCCAGAGAAAAGTAATAAGGTTTCTATAGTAGCCGAGAATAGATGATTCTGATCTGAGAGTTTAGGAAATGCTTCCTTGAGGTGGTAAATCATAAGATGGCAAGTGAAGAAGAAGTAGAAATTGATTTGTTTGTTGGGGGGGGAGATAGGAAATGCATTGTGGACAAATGTTCTAAGGTGTGAAATAGGATAAACTTCCAAAACCTCAACAGAAGCATTAACTTAAATGGATGTCTTTGGAGTTATACTAATACTTTCCAATCCTTAAAGGGGTGACAGGCTGGGGGTGTGCAGGCAACATGTTTAGAATTGTAATTTTAAAAATCACTTTAGTGGCATCATGGAGACTACATTGAAGGGCAGCTAGAGTTAATGGAAGGGTTAAGGGGGCTATTTCAGCCTTTCCAGTTTGAGATGACTGTGGCTTGGATGGGTGCTGTTGGTAGACATGGGGAGAAGTAGAGAAAAAAAGAGCTATTCAGAAGGCATTACCTGTGGGACCTGCTGATGGAATAAATGTGGGATAAGAGAGACTAAAAAACGATTCATAGGTTTCAGGTACCTAGATTTGGAACTGGTGCAAGGATTGTCAAATCTTGTCTTGAAATAATCTTTGAAGATTGAGTAAAGAAACATGCATACTGCTACTTGAAAATGATATTTAAATCCCTAATATTGCATTTTTAGATATTGCTTAATAAATGGGTGTTAGATGAATATATTACAGTTAGACACATGAGTATGTTAACTGAAGGGAGCACAGAGAGTAGTGCTTACCATATGGCTGGCATTTCATGTCCACATGAAATGAGATGGACACTCATCAGATCATTCCAAAAGTTATGTTCCAAGACCTATTTTTCTTTTTTTTTCTTTTTTTCTTTTTTAAAATTGTTGTTCAAGTACAGTTGTCTCCATTTCCCACCCAGCCATCCCCACCTCTCACCCTCGATCCTATCCCCCTTTGGCTTTGTCCATGTGTCCTTTATACATGTTCCTGAAAACCCCTCCCCACTTTTTCCCCTTTATCCCCTCCCACCTCCCTTCTGGTTAGTGTCAATTTGTTCTTAATTTCACTGTCTCTGGTTGTATTTTGTTTGCTTGTTTGTTTTCTTGATTAGGTTCCACTAATAGGTGAGATTATATGGTATTTGTCTTTCACAGCCTGGTTTATTTCACTTAGCATAATGCTCTCAAGATCCATCCATGCTTTTGAAAAGGGTAGGAGCTCCATCTTTCTTTCTGTTGCGTAGTATTCCATCATGTAAAAGTGCCATAGTTTTTGATCCACTCATTTACTGATGGGAACTTAGGTTGTTTCCAGCACTTGGTTTTTGTAAATTGTGCTGCTACGAACATTGGGGTGCATAGGTTCTTTTGAATTGGTGTTTCAGGGTTCTTGGAGTATAATCCCAGCAATGGAATTGTCAGGTTGAAAGGCAGTTCCATTTTTATTTTCCTGAGGAAATTCCATACTATTACTGTTATACTTCTCCAAAGAGGACATACAAAAGGCCCAGAGACATATGAAAAGATGCTCAGCATCACTAGCCATCAGAGAGATGCAGATTAAAATAAGATAATAATTTTACCACAATAAGATATCACCCACACCGTTGAGAATGGCCATCATAAAAAAATCAAGAAACATAAAGTGTTGGTGAGGATGTGGAGAAGAGGGAACCCTAGTGCACTGTTGGTGGGAATGCAGACTCGTGCAGCCACTGTGGAAAACAGTATTGAAGACCTACCTTTCAAGTGATCATTTTATTATTTTGAAATCACTTCACTCCTCTATTTTATATTCTACATAGAACTATAAATATCATACATATTAAGAAACTTTTTTAATAAGAGTTCTGATTTCCTTTGTATATTCCAATTTTTATGGAAAATATTTTAAAATTGAATTTTATAATTTGGTTTTTATCCATCATATAAATTTATACATATAAAATCTATACCTAAAATTATCAATATTATAGTTAACCTGACACAAATGTTGTATGTGTGTGTATATATATATTCATCTAGATATTTTAGAAATATATAAAAATATATATTTACAAATACATATATAAATGTATATTTATAAATATATATATTTCTAAAATATCTAGATAAATTCATCTTGAATTTATTATAATTCTGTGGCTTGTAATCTGCAAGTCCTAGCTAGGGTATAAAATTGCTAGAGTTAAAAAAAGCACTCTTGGATTACTCATATATATATTAACATGTTGTTTAAAATTTACCCAGGAAAATGTCATTTTATCACATTTACTCTTGAAAGAGTTGAGAATTCATGGTTTATAATTATGTTCATATAAATATTCACTTAAGTAGACTTTTAAAGATTCACTGTAATAATGTCAGGAGTTATAAAAGTATGTTAAGCAAATATTTTTATAATATTCAAGCAATCTGAAAATAAAAATCTTTATTACCCATCATGCTAATTTTTGAAAGTTTCCTGTACAATGTAAAAATCCATTGAATTTTATTTCTAATTCTCCCTGCTTTTTTTCTCTCTAAAATGACTTTAAATATCCTAAGTGATGACTTGAGTGCTATATTAATTACTCCCTATAACTAATGCATGTAAGTAAAATGGTTCCTCTTTGAGTGTTGAAACTATTTTCAGGAATGCTACTATGTTAAAGATGTTATAGTTTAAATGGTCATATAAAGGCTTTGAAAATTCTTATTGAAATTGAGAAAATGAAATATTCTTCAGGCCTACTTTACAACAGTCTTCTGTTTGCTATACTTATCAAAGAAAAAACCAAAATCTAGGCACTGCCTCAGAACATTTTTCCTTCACGTTAGTTGTATGAGTGTGACCCAAATACCCTAATCAAAATAACCACCCTTGTATTCTTTGACTCCATACCTCATGTGCTCAGAGCCACAACCATGGGGAAAAGTTTTACAAACATTCTTTAGGTTACCATACCCTTTCCACAGCTCTTGCCAAACTCCTACACAGTAGGAGCTATGAAAAGCAGCGCCAAACCCTCACGTTCCTCATATAGCTTCTAACAGCTGCAAACCCTTAAGCTTCAAGTGCAGCTGCTTGAGTAGAACTATTGAAAGGACCCACAAAGGCTGATACACAGATTACATATGTTCAATAACTTTAAGGAATAAAAAAAAGGAATATGTGGTTGTATTAAGGCCATTAGACAGGGGGAAAATTGCACAAGCAGTCTCTAATTGAGCTCGCAGGGAGAGTCTGATCTCCCTTATTGTGACTGCATTAGTCTCCAAATCACCTACTTTTGTTTGGATTATATATTCTTTCAACACACAAACCCACACCACATAAAGTACAGTTATGTTGGCTAAGTTAATGCCCACTCTCTGATTTGTAATTTTCCAAGGGAGCACCATTTGAACAGTTAATTCCTGAAAAGTCTAAAGCAATCCCTGGTACCAAATCATTACTAGGGACCCAATATATACGTGATATATACACCAGCAGAGAGAATGGAACCCACCACAGACATATGAGCTATCCCATATAAAAAAGAAAGAGAAAATGTAAGTAAAACCCCACATCTGATAGAAATAACTTAAAACATATTTTTTCTTCCAATTTTTAAAACTAGATCTGATCTTTGTTCCCAATGATTAAAACAAGTTCAGTTTATGCTTTAAATCTTTTTTACCATTTCTTAATGAATGTTAGAAAAATGGACATTTGTGAAATGCTCATCTATTCTTTCAGTTTCTGACTAACTTTATTTAGTTGAATGAACACAATTAGGCAGATACATGTGAAGACATAAGTTGGTATGGAAAGATACTTTTGTATGGGTGTGGGAAAGCAGAATCCCTTTCTCTGTCACCTTGGTGACATTACCTGCATTTATGCCCAATCTCTGTGTTTAAACTTCCCAGTTCTTCAAATATCTGTCTTTGGGGGAAAAGGATAATCCTAGAGTTAGAAATAGGTGAAGTGTACTGGGAACTTCAGCGTAAGGTATGACTAAAATATGCTGAAAGTCTCAGGCATCGTGAGTTACAATTTATAAAATATGAAGAATATTAACATATTAATGATCAATATTTATTACTTTTCTAACAAAAAGGAGGCACAATGTTAAATTTTGGGAGGGAAACATAATTCTGAATAATCACTTATTTTATGGTTTAACTTCATCCTCCACCTAAACTTTAAAGTTTAAGGGAACAGATTTGTGATACTAATGGATACCTTTTACTCTGTTGTGCTCTGTGAAAGCACTTAATACTCATTTATATTATATGTACTTAATCACTTACCCACCATTGAACTATGTAGAACACTTTCCACTGTTTATCTATCTATCCCTTTATCTATCTAAACAAATATGTACACATAAATTATGTATACACATATATACATACACATAATATATACACATATATACACATACATACACATATACACATACATATATATACCATACATATATACACATACACATGTATATACATACACACATATATCACAGTTATATATATATAAAATATATATACATCACAGTGTTTTTCATATATATAAATAAAACACTGTTTTTAATATATATAAATTATATATATATTATATATAAAACACTGTGATGAACATCTTTGTGAATAAAGCTTTTATTAAGCTTTGGTTAGTATAAAGCTTTTGTTAAACACTTGATAAGATTCAGTACCCCTGAATGGTGGATGGAGTTCATCATTCAACTTCTGCTTAAAATGTTCTCTTCCCAGAGATCTCACTGCTTCCTGAAATTCAGTGTTGGAAAACATTACTTGCTAGGCAGTTCTGTATGCTTTTTTTTCTTTGAAAGTGCTTTGGTTGCTACCTACAGATCAGGCTGAACATGTGCCAACCCTCCTTTCTCACACTAAATGTAGTGAGATGTACTAGATGACCTCAAACCCCAGCTGCACAAGGCATTTAAGGATCTAGGGAGGTACTTTATCAAGGAGTTTCCAATGATCAAGAATGCAAGGTGGAGGGATTAAAAGAAAGGGGGGGTAGGAGAGCATAAAAGGGGGGTAAGTAGTGATAAAAGGAGATGACTTTGGGTGGTGACCACACAATACAATGTACAGATGATGTATTATAGAACTGCATACCTGATACCTATATAATTTTATTAATCATTGTCACTCCAATAAATCCAACACAAAAGAAAAAGAAAAAGAATGCAGACTTGCTTTATTCAGACCCAACACAATGCCCCTCCATTTAAAGCCTTTTTATATTAAACTGCATTTGAATTTATTCCTTGTTGAACTTTATTCTTGGGCTAATTGTGACTCAATGTTCCTTGGCCTCTGTGATATTCTGTAGCATAGAATTTGGTTTTGAAGCACTGCCCACTGAATGGAGCAGAGGATGGCACACAATGAAGTATTTGCTAAACAGCATTTTGGGAGATGAAATGAGAGCTACCTGTCCTCTTTGAGAATAACTTCTATGGTTTATCTTAAAGTGGGTCTTTTAAGGGATGAAAAAATATAGATTTGGGCATGAGTCTATCTATTTTTGTTTGTACGTACATGTGTCCACAAAAATGCCCTGGGCACAATAAAACAAAATTTTAGTATTTTTCTTGACAGCACTTTTGGAATTTAATTACATAATGGCATAAAATTTGTTTTTGAATTTCATAACAATGCAAATAACTAAAATATATCAGTGTTAACTATGTGCTAATCACCTCCAATTTCTTTACATTAACCCATATATCAATGCTTGGAAGTGGCTGATCTTGTTCCATTTTGCAGGTGCATTAACTGAGGCTGAAAAAGTAGAAGTTACCTGTCATAAGTCACCTGGTGAGCCAGAATTCAAACTCGGGCAGTTCCGTGTAACATTCCTTGTTGCTAACCAAAACACTGACACATTTCTATAGCAAGGATAACTTTAAGTCTAGAGAAGGTGTTGGCATAATGCAGATAACAACTTGCTATTCTCATAAAAATTGTACTTAGTTTAGAATTCCCAAAGGAATTAAGATGGTAAATAATTTTTTCATACTTTAACTTGGATGGACTGTTACAAGACTGCAGGACACAGTGTGTGTGCATGTGCACACCCATATACGGGTGACACTTAGCACCTTCCATAGACCTACTTGGTGATGTTTCTCTCTAAGGCATTCTCCCCGTGGAAGCCCTAGTTGTGTGCCTGTGTAGATGACTGATGGGCCTCCTTGGCGTTCTGGTCCCTCCTCCATAGGCACATTCCTCCCACAGGGTCCTAGAACACTGTCCTACTGTATGTTGATAAAATGGAGGTTGTGAAATGCAGTTCATGTTTTCATTCTTGCTTTGACTGAACATCTGCTCCCCCAAGACCAGCTTTTTCTAGTTCTATCTACTCATTACTATGGTTACCATGGTATATACTCTATTTTAGGTCTGTATCTATTGGCGTGTGGCCATTCTCTCTGGGAGGAAAAAAGAAAAAGTTTTCCAGAGCCAAACTGGCCTTCTATTCAGTAAATATGGTAATTTTTGCCAGTGCTAAGTTTCCTCCCCTCCCCTTTCCTTTTATGTTTGGTGTTCTTCTGTTTGGAAAGGATTCTTCCATCCAACTTTTTTGTGTGGATTGAACTACACATTTTCTACTTAATTACTCCCTCTGTTTTGAAAAGTTTCCCCTTAATTGCACTCACATAGGGTTTTTTCTATAGTCATTGTGATACTTCAATGTGACAGTTGCCTGCTTATATTCTTCTAAATATGGTATCTAGGATGAAAAAGCTCCAATATTTCTTGAGATCATGCTTTTAGTAGATTTTAGCCACATGATAGACCTGTGCTGTCCAATGGGATAAATGGCCAGTAGCCTTGGATGACAATAAAATTCCAGAATTGTGCTATTGTTAGTTGAGTTTTGAACATTACAAAGACTTAGTAAGAAAAAAAGAATGTAGAATTTATCAATAATTTTTTGGATTGTATGTTGATTACATGTAATAATATTCATTTTATTATAGGTAAAATAAAATGTTAAATTAATTTCACTATTTAAACTTTTTAGTTAAAATGTAAATGCTAGGAAATTTTAAATTAAATATGTGGCTTGCATTGTAGTTGAGTTAGAAGTTGTTACTTTAGACCATTTCTGACAGTTGAGATAATGTCAGTAGTAAATAAAATAACAATAATTATTCATTTGCTTAAATGTATGTATCCATAGTCATAAATGTGTTTTTGACTGTGGGTAAACATAGTTATAAACACATTTAACAAACTGAATTTTTCTTTAACAAATTGAATTTGTTAAGCAAATGTGAATCACATAATCTTTACTTTCTAGCGAGCACTAAACAGTGTGTGTGTTTACACATGTGTGTGTGATAGAGACAAGAGAGAGATTATATTTATATATCAACTGAGCTAATAAATTGTTATTTATTATATATTCTTTGCAATTATAATCTGTTTATAAATGTAAAAAATATGCTTTAGCAGGAGTAAACCTTCATAGTCAGAATATACATACAAAAGATCTGAATCACTACTCATGAGCATTACATCTTTGAAATTTCGTTTCTTTAAAACATTGAAATTAAGAATATTGTAACAATAGCCAGAGGGGAGTAGGGAGGAGATAGTGGGGAGAGGGGTCTATAGGAGCTACTATAAAGGACACAAGGACAAAATCAAGGGGGAGGGTAGAGGTGGGGGAAGGAGGTGGGACTGGCTGGGGTGGGGTGGAGGGATGGGAGAAAATGAAGACAATTGTAACAATAAAAAATAAATATATAAATTCAAAAAATAATTTAAAATAAAATATGAATAATAATATAAAGCTAGCATTACACAAAAAACATAATAACTCTGATTATCTATGTGCATGAAATAAATATATTTATGCAAAAAAATAAAATAAAACATTTCAAATTAACACACTTTCTGTCCTTGGAGCTGTATTTTCTTCATCTGGATTTTTTTCTTTGAAGAGTGAGTATGTAATGGCAAGCTGAAAGACTTTGAAATTTTGAAACAGTAATGAACATTCTTTTGTAACTTTTTATTAATTAGAAGCAACTATCTCCCTCATTGTTTTGTTTTAATTTCTTCTATGAGTGCTAAGGATCTGGATAAAGTGACCGATGAGGAGCATAAGAAGTATAGGTCAGTATTGTGGGAAAAGCTCAACACCATCATTTAAAATTGAGAGCATTACCGGCGTTGAGTGTTAGCCAGTATAGTGCCATTCCTCGTGCAGCGTTTCTACGGCCTGGGAGGGAAAACACCGGATGGGGGCATTCAAGGAGGGTCTCGTATGTGTTTGTGATGAGGACCTTGATAGTAGCTTGAACTGAGCATTTGGGGGGCTTGTGTTTTATAAGGTATTTCTCAATGGAAACTCACATGCAGTATGTAGGTACTATTCTTGTTTTCCCCATTTTACATAAGAAATATTCTGTCACAGCTGGATGTTTTCTCAAAAATAAAATTAATGGAGATAACTGAAGACTTAGATCAAGGTCTGAAACAGTGGTGTTCATGGCAATAGTCTTAGACTGAATTGTGACTTAAAAAATGAGATTGAATTATTTGTCTTTCTTATCTTAAATAATAAAATGATTCATAACCTTATTATGTGAAATGAGTCCATTGGTAACACATCTGTAGTGAGTAGAGCCATTTAAAAATAACCTCTTTGGGTGGAACAAACTTAATAAAGTTACTCAATCTTTAAATATACTCAAGAACTGTAAATATTTGTTCTGGAGTAAGAGCTAATATATAGTGATCACCAAGTATTTTTCCTTGTATTTTTTTTTCTACAAAGCACAGAGCTATCTACATCTTGAAGCTTATCTGCACCTATCCCATTAGTAGAGCATATGAAACAAGTGTTTCCAGTTGTCAGTGCCTTTGATTATGTCACGGCCATGTGTTAAGGTTATATTTTTTAAACTATATGGAATTGCCACTGAAAAGCCAATAGATTCATTTCTTCATATTAAATCAATTTTAACTGACCTTTAAGAAGAAATTTTGGACTTTACCTTGAATACTGATCCCAGTTTTACCCAGAATTTAATATACTTAATTTAAGAATTAATAAAATTTAACTTGTCTAGATGTATACATTTTTACAGATTACTGCCCAGGACAACCTAGACTCAAATCAAGAGCATCTCTTTTCACCGACATGCATCAACTATATATATATATATCTCACTCACTCAATTATATAAATATATATATATATATATATATATATATATATATATATATATATATATATATTTACTGATGAGGTAGAACACCTTGCCATGAATAGGAATTCACAAACATTTGCAATCATGGTGATCGCATTTCATGTGCAGTAGATACAATGCCATTCTTTTTTCTGGAAATGAGTCACTGGGACTTCAAATTTTGGGTTTATTTGTAATATCCTGCTAGGAACATCTGCTGGAAGCCACTTGTGAAAGTCATAATGTCACCAGTCCTCTTTTAAACATATTGCATGACTCAATGATTTATGAAGTTTGTAGATCCTTTGAAAGGGTAATGAGTAAAGGAGTAATGAGTCATGGTAAAAACAAGTTAATGAAAAAGGACGACAACTGACTTCTGTTTATGATGATTTTGTGAACAAGCTGAAGAGATGCTATTAGGAATTAGTTTTTATTTTTCTGTCCTATACGTTTATTCACACAAATTGCATTCTTCCCAATGTGCCAGAACATTTCATTAATAACAGGGAAATACCTCGTTGCCAGTGGGGTTGAACAGGCTCTCATCCACATTCCTATTTTATTTCAGCAGTTTGGACTTCCCTTCCTTCCCTTTCTCCCTTTTCTGCCACGAAAGGAGCATGCACACACGCACACAGACCTCATTCTCTCTTATTACTTGCCAGCTGTAAGGCTGAAATGCCAAGCTCTAAGCTGTGTTTTTTTCAAACATCAGCAGCAGCAACATCTGGATCTATGCAACTTTAATCTTGGCTGGTTTCCTTCTTTTTCTTTTTGGCCTTCCAACCACCTGTGGACGTCCTGTACATACACAATGACATCAAACCATAGTTGGAAATCCGATTCTTTTGGTATAATGAGCAATGATTAGTTAGAAGCATATAAAACCACAGACTGAAAGTAATAAAGAACAAGTTCAATGCATTGTAGATAAGGGGCAATGAAAACTTAACTTAAAAATTAAATGAATTTAAAACAGTTAATAAAAACAAGGGTCATCTGAATCTTTCATTTTCCAAGTTTATTATAAAATTGTGGCCTGGGATGAAAAGCAGAAACACACCTTTTGTCTAAGGGGGGAAGCTCTTGTCATAAAGTATTAAGAGATGAATTCAAGCTAAAAGAACTTTGGAAGAAAGCAAAAAAAAAAAAGTCTTCCAAATACCCCTGGCAAATTTCTTAATGATCTTAGATACTTCTGGGGGGTTTTGATACCTCAAAATTCCTGATATCTTTTTGAACTCCAAATTGAGTGACTACAAAGTGGGATTTGGAGATTATTCAGAAAAGCAATAAATAGTTCGAAAAAGAAAAGCATTTCTGTCACAGGCAATGACTGCTTGAAACTCCATTCTACATAGGTCATGGCATTCAAATATAAAACCTGAGATACAGACTTTGATCTATAAAACCTAAAAATGTATGATTCTGGTCTTTCTTTCCATGGCATGGGCTCATCAGTTTACGTCTGAATGTCTTGGCTAACCATCCCCAGATAATAAATATCAGAGACATAGATATAAGACAAAATCCATTCCAATACATTTAGGCCTCTTTGATTTGATAAAAATCCAAACCATTCTTATCTCAGAAAGTGAAGGAAAGACCATCCTAGTTGTTAGCATGAGTTCATGGAAGAATTGGATGAAACATCATGCTTGTAAAATTCCAAAAGATCCAGCCATTTAAATATGCAAAAAAATAAATTGAATTACCCCTATATGCTCCATGCACCACAGGAAAAAAAAGTGGTAGAAAATAAGTAGTACAATGAATGGCAGATGACTATTTTGGGTGGTAACAGCAAAATAAATTAGGTAATATCCTTTCAATGTTAAAACACATGAAAGGGTACTTCCTCACACACGGTCATTGTCTTAAAAATATTTACTTATCATGTTTACCTAAATAATTTATCTTCCTTGGAAACACTTTTAAAATCAGTAGATCTTATTTCTAAATATATACAAAGTTTTGTTATATATTATCTCCATTACTATTTTTTCTTTCGAAGTTTTATTATTAGATTTCCTCACTATTCAGATACATTTAAGGGTCATTTATCTCACTCATACAATTTACTTTTGAGATAAGAGATTATGATCATCCTCGCTTTGCAAATTATGCTCTAAAATATTGAAGAATATGATTTACATCATATGAATATCATAAAAGATTTTTTCAGACTTGTTTTGAATTCCCAATTAAGTGTATTTTTAATAGACTAACCACAAAAGAAAGCAATGGAACATGTATCCAGGGTATAAACTATTTATTGCCACTTAATTTGAGCCAGTGATATTGTAAAACAAACTGAACATTACCAACTTTGCATACTTTACTCGAGTTACTTCTTATGAGAATCTGTGTTTTCTGTATCATACCTTCATCCTTTGCCATTAGGTAAGAATGTGAGGTACCTGATAGTAATCATTATGATTGGCCCTAAATGCCTGTAATTGAATTCATCATATATTGGGTCTCATTTTTAAACAAGCCAGTACCAGCCATAAATTTGGCAGAGAAATAATAGCATAAAATTATTGGAGGTTAGGATAGTAGTTCATTTAAAGGCCACAAAGGCCCCATGGGAAAGCACAAAGAGAAGTACAGACATATATTCTAAAATAACACAACATTTGTAATTACTCACTGTATTTTCTCTTACATATAATATGCTATTGATTTGAATTATTGGTTAGAGAACCAGAGGATGTTATACTTTACAGGGGTTTGGTAAACAAAACTATGACCTCATCTTAGTTCAGATTCTCCTTGATCTGATCTCTGTCCCTCTTCTAGGTTTCTAGGAGAGTCTGCTTCCTAAAATTATGCTGTTTTTGTTTTCTCTATCTACCAATTGAAATCTTTTGACAGACTCTCAGAACTCATCTTTTGTCTACTTGTTTTATTAAAATGTGTAAAGGACACATGGACAAAGCCAAAGGGAGGTAGGATCCAGGGTGGGAGGTGGGGATGGCTGACATAGGGAGGATGGTGGGGGTAAAATGGAGACAGCTGTAATTGAACATCAATAGAAAAAGAGAAAAAATGTATGTTTGGAAACACAAAAGCTACATGTAATTCTTTGCAAATTCAATGTGTTAATGGCTTTATAAATACTATTGCATCTGCCTAGAATGCCCATATTGTTATCTAGCACTACTTCTCTGCATCTTACAAACCCAGCGCAATCTAATCAAAATTACCAGGTTAAAATGTTTTTCTCAGCCATAAGAGAAGATGAAATACTATCATTTGTGACAACATAGATGCAGAGTATCATGCTGAGTGAAATAAGTTGTACAGAAAATGTCAAGAACAAAAGGATTTTACTCATAAGCGGGGTATAAAACTAAAAGCAACAAAATGCACAAACGAGGAAAACAAAAGCTCATAGGCCCAGACAACAGTATGGTGGTTACAACAGAGGGAGGGGTTGGGGGAGTAGTAAAGTGTAAAGGGGATAAACTGTATGGTGATGGAAGATTGTTTGACTTGGGTGGTGGCCACACACTTCAATATACAGATCATGTATCACAGAATGTACACTTGGATACAACTCTACATGAACAACAATAAAAAAAAGTGAAGAAAAGAACCTTAAGAAAACTTCAGAAAAAGAAATGCACACTTGAAACCTATATAATTATTTTTACCAGTGTTATCAGAACTAATTAATTAAAAACAAAAAATATATATAAATTAAAAGTGCCTTTCTCCAGGAAATTTTCTGTGAACCTGACTTGGAATTATTCACTTCATACTGCCTTCGTGTTTTTGGTTTAGTTACATTTTTGCACTCTTTTCTCTAATGAATTCACATTTTATCTTCCTGTGAGATTTTGTGTCCCTGTGGGGCTGGTGTTGTATACATCTGTGTTTCCTGGGCCTAGTGGAGTTCCTACATACTTAGTAACTGTTTGTTAAATAAACAAAGGAAAGACGTGAATGGACCAAAATGAATAAAAATCAGTAAAATAAAGGATGTTTTTATTTTCTATACATTTAACAAGGGTTGTTGAAATAGATCAGCTGTAGTCACTTGATACAATGTGGATGAGGGCTTATCTCATCCAAAAATAAACCTTCGAATATTTTATGTATAGCAAATATGTTTCCTTTTTCATGAAGATAGAAACTTTTTACATATAAAAGCATCTTATCCTGAAATTTACAACCTATTTCCTCTCCTTCGATGTCTTTTTTCTCTCTCTTCCAAGAACTAAAAGCTTATATGTGCCAGAAACTTATCTAGGACATGGTGTTAAAGGGGTCATTGACGTTGTACATAGACACCCAACTTTGTTGTGATGGTGCAAATGAGATTTTGAAGTGTAGAGATGGAGACACTGAAATATTTCTTTCCGCATAGACTGCCATGAAAAATAACTGGCTTCTGTTATTTCCAAACCTTATTCATTTGACTCATTTCTTGATTCTCTGACTTATGTTCTTAAAGATTGTATTGGCTCTTTTATTTCTTCATAATTTACAAAAACACTTATTTGCACAGAAGGAATTGTTTGCAAGCCCATAAAAACCAAGTATTTATAAATAATTGGATCCACCTATAAATTAAAAATTTAATTTATAAAACTCAAAACTGTAATCTATCAACAATCATCCCAACAAATTAGAAAATGGTATAAATGATCTCTGTGGTCTATTTTGTGTTAAATGCATGCAAATTCTATGTTGTTGCCTTTAATCCAATTTTGAGTTTTATCACAGACTAAAAGGCCCTTACAAAAAGAAAAACAGCCTTGAGTGTTCTCCATTCATCAAAAAGACCATGTGCCATAGCTGCTTTTCTGTATTGAAGTTTGCTCCATTTGCATGCTTTTAGGCTTGAAATCTGTGATTAAATGCTACATTCTTTACATTAGCTAGCAGTGGTGAAAGTTATGAACTGGGGCCTAGTTCAAAACAATATTACTTTGAAAAAATAAACTTATTTCTTTAAAATGACAGTTATAGTGTGCAAATAGTGATCTTAGAAAACTTTTAAAAGACCCCTCATATAGAATTATTCTTCTAGATCTTATAGGAATGAAGAATATTTTTACATACTCATGTTTTCTCTGTTTGGAACTATGCATGCTTTTTAATACTACTTTGATTCTATGTGAATGATCCTAGCATAATTCTTGGCATACATCAAGGGCTCAGCATTTCCCCTCTTTCTTTGTCTGCCTGCTTTCCTCCCTACATCCCTTCTTTCCTCCCTCTACCCATCTCAACTACTACATGTAAATGAAGCCTTCTCTAATTATCCCGGTGAAAACTGAACACCTGCTCCCTAACAGCCATAGGAAATGCCTAGACTCCTAGAGTCAAGTTATGTTATGAAATTTACTTGGAAAAACCTTTTGGAATTCTCTCATATATAAATGTTCACTTCCCTGGAAATAGTGTAAATCTATTGAGGGCGAAGATCAATGAATCAGAAGATTTTACAATTTCAGACTAGTTACATTTCAAAATGGGTCTATAATATTGTACCTATAACAGCCTCCAAAATTGTTACAAGTTGGAATAAAACTCAAAGATGAATAAAACATTTAATAGATACATATTCATAAATCCCACTTTTTAATGAGGAAATTTTACAAAATAAAAAATAAATACTCTATGTTTTTCTGCCAACAATAGAGTGACTATGGTTTGCCCATGGGTTTTACTTGGGCTAAATCAAGCCACTAGCAAATAATTCAATAAAATATTAGTTGCTTGTGGCTCATAAACACTTAAATTTAGTTTATAATATTTGTCCTTGAATTACAGAATTGCCCTGTTTGGAATTTTGCCAGAAACCTTTATTTAACTCTTACCTCTATGAATGTCCTTGCAATGCACCGGTAACGTCTTTCCTGTGAACAACAGTGGAAGCTGTCTAAATGATCCCCACGATTGTACGGGTAACTCCAACAGTCCCGACTCTGACAAATTGCCAGAGTGGTCTTTTAAAGTACACTAGATCCTACCACTGTGTTGCTCAAAACCTTCTGATTACTTACAGGGCTTCCTATGTCAAAATTCACAAGGCTCTCCATTGTCAGGCTCACTCGTCCTCTCTGATTCATGTCCCTCTATGCCCCTCACTCAGGCCACTGTGGGCACAGAGCCCTCCTTGCTGTTCCTGTAATGCTTCCAACCTCCATCTGTATGTTAAGTGTCTGTTGCCTCAGACTCTTCTCACAAATATCCTATGTTAACTTTCTGCCATGATCCAGGTCCCTTTGCAAATGTGACCTTATTAGAGAAGCTCTCCCTGGCCTTCTGATCTAGAATGGCACCTCCCATCATTCTTTCTCTCCTTTGCCTCACTTTGATAGTTCGTATCATTTTTATATAATATTCTAACTTATTTCTTCATGTATTTATTGTCTGTCTATTCTCCCTAGAATATGTTTCATAAGGACAAAAGTTTGTCTGTCCATTGCCATAACTGCAAGGTCTAGGACTGTGCCTACCCCATAGCTGACACTATGTAACGTAAATTCTTTTGTTGTAGGTCTAGGCCTATTATAAAAATAAAGACATATAAATTATTACATATAAAGCATATATTATATTAGCTAAGCCATTCCTTTTCATAAGCTTTAATATGCAAGGAATGTCTTTTTTTTTCACTAAGTATAAGCTCTTTGAAGGAAGTGGCTGGTTATGTCTACTTAATTTTAGTGTTTCCTGAAAAGTACATGTCTGATATGTTTTATTAAAATATAATTATTGATTGAATGTTGAAAAAATATTATTTTTGTGATTGATATTTATAATGTAGTCAGGAATATTGTAAATCTCCTAACCATTATTAACCAATGTTGTAGTTTATTTAGTTAGGCCTATTTTAATATGTACTATATTGTTCATAAGCCTAGAAGATGATTTTAAGATCATACATAGGATAAATTTCAGTCTCTTTGAAAAGTATGAGTTTGAGAGTAATTTTTGAAGTTTTTTGCTAAATACAAAAAATCACATATTTTCTTATCTAAAATTCTAATTTGGTAAAATATGAGTGCCAATGTATAAATAATAATCATTTTACTATTTATCTATCAGCCAAAAACAGCATTTGTTTTATTTCAACCATATGTTCTTTTCTTTTTGCCCTATAACAATCTTGTTTTTGTTCATTCATTGGTGATGGCAGATAGCTATAAGGGTTTGAATTCCAAAGCCACTTCAGCATTAACTTTATACCCATGACCAATGTGAATTCTGAATTCTATCTAATAGAAATATCACGTAATCTCATGTTAATCTACTCTGTGTACCAGCTCTGACTAGCACTAATGAACAAGGCTTGATTGGAAACTCCAGTAGATTACTATCATCCTATAGAATTTGCTTTTGTAAGAAATCATCGTGCAGATTTATCCCACCCACCTAACTCAGGCTGCTGTGGATCAACAATATTTAGAAAGTCTTCACAAACCCTGTAATTAAAGAAAGCCTTGACTTATGGTGTCAGAAATGTAAGTGGGCTCAACCATCATCATACTGGTAAATACTAGTTCTCTAGATAATTTTATTTATTTAAACACTTAACATTGTATTGATTTTTAAAAAATAGGAAATGTGTATACATAATTAAAAACAATTTATTATAAACCACATTCAAAAGTTAAGATGTACTACTCTCTTGAAGAGAATAAACAAATTAATACATGATTTTAAAGTCACATTTAAAATAAAAACTTGATATAAATATTTTTATTGTGCAGATGTTGTACTATAACAAGGAAAATTTCATAGAATATTACTTTTGGTCTAATACCAAAGAAATTAAATGTTGAATTATAAAATAAAATTCTTAACCCATGTTGCATAAATCTTGAATGATGGTAATTAACCATGATGCGTGACTAAGGCACACATCTGTCCACATGATTTATGACAAAATATAATCAGAGAATAAGCTCTCCATTTTTTAAAGAACTATAGTTCTTGTAAGAAAGGATCATATTTAGCATAGAAGCATGGAAATATTTTTCATTTATACGATTTCTACAGACTTTTTTCTACATTTTCCCCTCAAATTTATTCTTTACTCATTGCGTGTTGCAAGTCTGAACTTCCACTCAGGAAATGACATGATTTCTTCTCATCAAAGAAATGTTTTCTTTTTAAGAAGCAAATAGTACTCATGTTGTGCTTTAGCCGAAGGTGCTCTGTCTGTCACACTTGGCATGCTTGATTATGTAGTGATTAATGCCGTAAGAACCTGTAGATTAAGAATCGTGCTGAAAGTGAATATTAGCAAACTGTAACAACCATAGCACAGTGAATTGCATCTTTGGAAGAAGGACTCCAGCTCTCTTGTGTATTGTTGCTTTGATTAACATAAATACTACAGTATAGAGAAAATGCGCAATTAGTTTAATGACCATCTATTGGCAACTACTCTTCACAGATCATTAAAAAAAGGAGTCTTAGGCTTGTTGTTAATGCTTATTAAGCATTTATTATGCATCTAATTACATTCAATTTTTGAAGACATTCATTTAAAGATTCATTTACTATTGATCACAACGTGACAAGGAGTCCGTCACTTTCCAGGTTAGGAAACAGGCTACAGTCATGGCCATTTGTTAAAAATCACCCAGTGAATGAAATGGTAGAGTCAAGTTTGTAATCTAGGCAGCGTGACTCTCTCAGCCCTGTTCCTAACTGCTGTGCCCGAGTGTTGGGAATGGAGCCCCTCTTCTCAAATGAAATCTCCTTCAGGAAACCCCTACTGAGTTTAAGTAGGACTGATGTCATTTCCCATTTATAAAAAAAACCCTCAAAGACCCATATCTTTTAAAAGATAAATAAGGTTTCTTTAAATATAATTGAAATATAAATGATGATGGTGAGATAATAACAGTATTTTTATAGAAAGTTCATTTTTGACAGGCATTTGTTTTACAAGTATTCATTTATTGTCACAACACTATGGGGCAATTACTATTGCTGTACACTTTTTACAAATGATAAAACTAAGGTCACAGAACTAGTTAGTTACAGAGCAATGATTTGAACCCAGGTGTCTGATTCCAGATTATATGTCCTAAAAGTTATTGTCTTATCATTATTGTTCAGTTGTACTGTAGATAAAGATGGTACTTTACTTCGCTGTGGAGCACTTTTACAAAGTAGTATCCAGATTTTTTAAATGATCACATTTTAATTGTAGTAATAATTAATCATTTTGTTTCAGAAATCATGTAAATGTAACAGGAAAAATATACAATAAAGAGTGCTTTTTTAATTAAAAAAAGATTTCTTGTGTTAAATGTGTGATTATGTGGTTAGAATAAAAATAATATAAAAATGAAGAATATGAGATGAGATTAGAATTATCAATTAGAATCGGCCTTAAAAACTCTGTGTTCCCCAAAGACTACTACTTGGTTTTATATGGGTAATTGGTTTTATTTAGGAAATGCAATTACAATCACAATTGCTATTATCAAAAAATGACCTAATTCCTAAAGCCTAGAATGCAAAATAAAATTCAGTTAAATACATAATTGACTAATGTGAGGCTAATTCACCAGTATTAAGGGCCACTGTATATTTAGCACACCTGTGGTCTTATCATTTAATCTTCATAAGAATCTTGAATGGTAATCATACTCATCTTGCAGAAGAAAAAATGAAAGCACAGAGAGATTTAATAAGCTGCACTAAGGAACACAGCAAATAAATTAGAGAAGTACATCTGATTTAGAATTTCCTATTTTCTTTTCTTTTTTCTTTTTTTACTATTGTTCAAGTACAGTTGTGTCCATTTTTTTCCCACCACTCCCCCACTCCAGCCATCCCCACCTCCCACCCTTGATCCTACCCTTCTTTGGTTTTGTCCAGTGTCCTTTATACATGTTCCTGAAAACCCATCCCACTTTTCCCTCCCATTATCCCTTTCCACCTCCCCAATGGTTACTGTCAGTTTGTTCTTAATTTCAGTGTCTCTGGTTATATTTTGCTTGCTTGTTTGTTTTGTTGATTAGGTTCCACTTATAGGTTAGATTATATGGTATTTGTCTTTCACTGCCTGGCTTATTTCACTTAGCATAATGTTCTCCACATCCATCCATGCTGTCAGGAAGGGTAGGAGCTCCTTCTTTCTCTCTGCTGCATAGTATTCCATCTTATAAAAGTACCACAGTCTTTGATCCACTCATTTACTGATGGACACTTAGGTTGCTTCCAGCACTTGGCTATTGTGAATTGTGCTGCTACGAACATTGGGGTGCATAGGTTCTTTTGGATAAGTTTTTCAGGGTTCTTTGGGTATAATCCCAGCAGAGTAGTCACTGGGTCAAAAGGAAGTTCCATTTTTAGTTTTCTGAGGAAATTCCATACTGTTTTCCACAGTGGCTGCACCAGTCTGCATTCCCATCAGCAGTGTACTAGGGTTCCCTTTTCTCCACATCTTCTCCAACACATGTTTGTTGATTTGTTTATGATGGCCATTCTGACTGGTGTGAAGTGGTATCCCATTGTGGTTTTAATTTGCATCTCTCTCATGTCCAGTGATGCTGAGTGTTTTCCTACTATGTCACAAAACTTCATCCTGTGTAACACTTACCGTTAAATAATTATGCATAGTTTACATTTTTACTCTGAAATATAGCTGCTATCTGCTCAGGTCTTCATTTATAAAAGTGACTGAGTGACAACTAGAACAGGTCAATGCCATTGAGAGAAAAGTTTAAACTACAGTTTCCCTAGCATTAGAAGTATTATGGTGCTCCACACAGGGCCGCAGAGAGAACCAAGTTTTGGTCGAGAGGAAGAAACAAGTAAGGGAATAGCTTTAGGGCAGCATAAGCAGTTTAGGATACACTAGTTTGAATAATTCTGGCAGGCTTTGGGCGAGAGAAATAGTCTCTAGTTTTCTGGTATCTGGCCGTGGGTTCATTTAGAGCAGAGGAAATGTTAGCTTAATGTATGAGAAATAAATAATAAAGTAGATGAGACTAAGGCCTTGGTTCTGCAGTTCTGCACATAAACAGTGTGTTCCAGGCAAGCTGTCTACCACCCCCTGGAATTAGTTAGCCCAGGAAAGTCAGGCTCTCCCCGGGCTGTAAGGCCCCCAAGAGATGTCAAACATTGTAAGATATAGACATTTAAAAATACAAATTAATACAATAACTTCCATATATGAAAATCATAACTCATACTTTAACAGTAATAGATTTCCCTTTTAAGAAGAAAATGACTCAATAAAGATTCCTAGACTTTTTTTTTTTGCAAATGGAAATGTGTGTCCCTCTTACTTTTTACAAATAATTCCATATATCTAAAGTACATGCATTTAATAATGCAAGTAAGTAGCTGTACCAGGAACATGAAATTTATAATTTTACTAGCAATAAGAAACAACTTTGATTTGCCTGAGTCTTAGGAATTATGCTTAGGAGGAATTTCTGCTAAAACTTAGCAGCTCTTTAGTGTACTGAAATAAGCATGTAATTTATATTGTATGCAGACTGATTAAGAGGAAAATCTATACATAGACAAAAACAATAATATATCATAATGCTCAGAAACAGCAAATTATTTTCTTATGGGAACAAGAGGATTTAAATGTATATCTCTAAATTCTGTTGGGACTAAAGGTATAATACCCATTACCAAGTGGTCTTGATATGTGATCGAGTCTTCAGTGATTCTTAAGCATAGTAACAGCACAGGTGCAAGAAACAAGAAAGAAGAGAGGCAGGATGATGTCCAAAGGTATCAGAGAAGTGGTTCGGCTGAAGACCTTGCTGCTGACTTAGTTCTTGGTTTGGGTTCACCTATCACGGAGCTTTAGTCCTTTCATGTCTTTGGCAGTCTAGTGAAGTCTATGAACTTCTTCTTTGAATGATGTTTTTAAATGCAGAAAATAAAATACAGTGACCTTTGGTCAACACAGGTTCTAATTCTGTGTGTTCACTTATATGTGAATTTTTTCAATAAATACTGTAAATATATTTTCTCTTCCTTATGATTTTCTTAATAACATTTTCTTTTCTCTAGGTTATTTCATTGTAAGAGGACAGTACTTAATACATACAAAGTATATGTTAATTTACTGTTTATGTTATCCATAAGGCTTGTGGTCAACAGTATACTCTTAGTAGTTTCATTTTTGGAGAATAAATGGATATACACAGATTTTTGACTTCATAGGGTTGGAGCTTGTAACTCCCACGTTGTTCAAGCATTTCAAGGAAATCAATTATAGTAAAAATAAAGTATAAAATATTGAAAAGGACATATTTATGACTTAGTAATACAGGTCCTTATTAATTGAAGAAGAGGACCTAGTGGAAAATCTAATAATAGCACAATTTGAAAGCCATTATGAGTATAAATGTCACTAAGATTTCTGAAAGAATATCATTTGATATGAAAATCATTTGTTCAAGTACACTTTCTGCCTTTTCCTCCAACCCCAGCCCAACACCCCAGCCCTTCCCACCACCCCCCGAATTTCCAGCACCCCCCATTATTGTCCATGTGTCCTTTGTAATTGTTCTTGCAAACCCTTCATGCTTTTCCCCTGAAATTCCCTCCCCTCTCCCCCCTGGTCACTATGAGCCTATTATCAGTTTCAGTGTCTTTGGTTATATTTTGCTTGTTTGTTTGTTTTGTTGATTATGTTCCTGATAAAGGTGAGATCATCTGGTATTTGTCTTTCACCACCTGCCTTATTTCACTTAGCATAATGCTCTCCAGTTCCATCCATGCTGTTGCAAAGGGTAGGAGCTCCTTCTTTCTTTCTGCTGCATAAAATTCCATTGTGTAAATGTCCCATACATTTTTTTGATCCATTCATTTACTGATGAGCACTTAGGTTGCTTCCAGCACTTGGCTATTGTAAATTGTGCTGCTATGAACATTGGGGTGCGTAGGCTCGTTTGGATTGGTATTTGAGGGTTCTTAGGGTATAATCCCAACAGTGGAATTGCTGGGTCAAAAGGAAGTTCCATTTTTAGTTTTCTGAGGAAATTCCATACTGTTTTCCACAGTGGCTGCACCAGTCTGCAATCCCACCAACAGTGCACTAGGGTTCCCTTTCCTCCACAACTTCACCAGCACTTGTTGTTTGTTGCTTTGTTTATGATGGCCATTCTCAATGATGTGAGGTGGTATCTCATTGTGGTTTTAATTTGCATCTCTCTGATAGGTAGAGATACTGAGCATCTTTTCATATGTCTCTGGCCCCTCTGTATGTCCTCCTTGGAGAAGTGTCTGTTCAAGTCCTTTGTCCATTTTTTAATTGGGTTGCTTGTCTTCTTAGAGTGGAGTCGTGTGAGTTCTTTATATATTTTAGAGATTAAACCCTTGTCTGAGGTATCATTGGCAAATATGTTTTCCCATATGGTTGGTTCTGTTTTTATTTTAATACTGTTTTCTTTAGCCATGCAGAAGCTTTTTATTTTGATGATATCCCATTTGTTTATTCTTTCCTTTATGTCCCTTGCTCTAGGGGACATAACAGTGAAAATATTGCTGCATTAAATATATGAGATTTTCCTCCCTATGTTCTCCTCTAGGACTTTAATGGTGTCAGAACTTATATTTAAATCTTTTATCCATCTTGAATTTATTTTTGTTTATGGTAAAAGTTGATGCTCAAGTTTCACTTTTTAGCATGTAGCTGTCCAGCTCTCCCAACACCATTTGTTGACGAGGCTATTTTTATTCCATTTTATGCTTCTGCCCCCTTTGTCAAAAATTAATTGACTGTAGAGACTTGGGTTTAATTCTGGGCTCTCTATTTTGTTCCATTGGTCTATCTGTTTGTTTTTATGCAACTACCAGGCTGTTTTTAATTTGAGTGGCCTTGTAATACAGTTGGTATCATGTACTGTGATCTCTCCTACTTTGCTCTTCTTTCTCAAAATTGCAGCAGCTATTCAGGGTCATTTGTAGTTCCATATAAATTTTTGAAGTGTTTGTTGTATATCTGTGAAATATTTCACTGGTATTTTAATCAGTATTGCATTGAATCTATAAATTGCTTTGGGTAATATGGACATTTTGATGATGTTAATTCTTCTGATCTATGAACACGGTATATGTTTCCATTTGTTTGTGTCTTCCTTGATTTCTTTCTTCAGTGTTGTATAGTTTTCTGAGTACAGGTACTTTACCTCCTTGGTTAGGTTTATTTTTCTTATTGCTACAACAACTGGGATTTTTTTCCTGATTTCTGCTTCTGATGTTTCATTGTTGGTGTACAAAAATGCCTTTGATTTCTGGATATTAACTTTGTATCATGCTGTTATGCCAAATTCATTTATTAGGTCAAACAGTTTTTTGGTGGAGTCTATAGGATTTTCTATGTACACTATCATGTCATCTGCAAACAATGACAGTTTATTGTATACAGACTGATTAAGAGGAAAATCTATACATAGGGGACAAAAACAATAATATATCATAATACGCAGAAACAGCAAATTATTTTCTAATTGGAACAAGAAGATTTAAATGTATATCTCTGTATATCTTTGTTTCCTCCTTTCCAATTTGGATGCCTTTTAATTCCTTTTCTTGTCTGATTGCTGTGGCTAAAACTTCCAATACTATGTTGAATAGAAGTGGTGAAAGTGGACAACCTTGTCTTGTTCCTGATCTTAGTGGGAAAGATTTTAGCTTTTGCCCATTGAGTATGAGGTTGGCTATAGGTCTCTCTTATATGACCTTTATTATGTTGAGAAATGCTCCCTCTATTCCCACTTTGCTGAGTGTTTTTATCATAAATGGGCACTGTAGCTTATCAAATGCTTTTTGTGCATCTATTGATATGATCAGGTGATTGTTGTCTTTGCTTTTGTTTATGTGATGTATTAATATTCTATTGTATTTTCCTTTACATGCTGTCCTAGTGCAGCAGCTTATTGTTCCCTTTTTATTTCCTTCAGAAAAAACAATTAGATCTGTTTGTTTTCTTTTTCTCAAAAATTACTAAGTACTTTGTCAGGGCCTAACATCATAAGCTGATCACTTTGTGGTCTATCTGCACTATCAGCTTCCCTTCTCCCATGAAATGTTGATGTTGGTCAAAATATTGATGCTACAAAGACCATAGAGCCTAAGGACTGAATCATTGCAATCAGGTCAAATAATCTTCTAATATCAGTTTGTCACCTATTATCCAGATTCAGTTTTCTGAATTATTATTTCAGTTTTCTTACCTATGAAGTGAATTACAAGCTCATTTAACTCAACAGAGTTACAGTAGCTAATTGATGTAAAGTGCTTTGAACAGACTTTGATTTATAATAAATGTCCAGTAGTTACTGTTATATTGACCTCTAGGATTTGGTAATTAAGGTGATAAATTACTAAATGAATCAGCATCTATGTGGTAGATAAGGAGGCCTGAAATCTGTTGGAAATAGGGTTAAGGTTTAATTCAGTCTTATTCATTTGTAATATCTGGAGAGTGTGTATGATTTCTAATCATCATTTGCATAAATATATTTAAGAAATACACTTCCAAGACCATACCTAATCATATCTGGTTGATTTCTAGGTGGTTAGATTTCAAACAAATTGGTTTTACTGATATCTGGATCTGGTGGTATTGTATCCTATCACACAATTCATATATGATAGAGAGTGATAAAGGTAATGATATGAAAATTGGTGATGAGCAAAGCAGTGATACATGGAAGTCATTTTATGCCAACAGATCCATTTGTTCTATTTTGCCTATCTTATTGAATATAAAAAGAATTAATTTATACAGTAAGTGATAAAGACAGAGCTTTTAATAACTTCCTTATTTGGACTATGTTTCAAAATTGTGATAACAAATTATTTTTATTAACAATTAGTTGATCATTATCAATTTGGCATTAACATTTAATCACTAAAGAAAATATGGGACTAAATATGGAAATAATGGAAATAATGAAATAATGGAAAATCCATATTTCTACTTTTTTTTAGTAAGGCAGAATTTTTTAAAAGATTTTATTTATTTATTTTTAGAGAGAGGGAGAGAGAAGAAGAAAGAGAGGGAGAGAAACATCAATGTGTGGTTGCCTCTCACATGCCTCCCACCAGAGACCTGGCTTGCAACCCAGGCATGTGCCCTGACTAGGAATCGAACTAGCAACCCTTTGCTTTGCAGTCTGGTGCTCAATCCACTGAGCCACACCAGCCAGGTCTACTTTATAAATGCTACCAGTGTTTACAAACAGAGCAATTTCATAGTAAATGCCTAAGAATTAGCTATCCCTTATTTATTTTAACAGGTGAGGAAAGGAAGGTTCACATATGACCTAAAACCCTTTTGATGAATAGCTGTTTAGCTTAATTCTCACTCAGACTTTGTTTCTTTTACTGTGTAAAAATGTAGCAAATATTGCTAGGTAATTGATTTTTAAGAAACAAGTTATCTTTTAAAATGATATTTATTTCAAAGCTAATTTAGAAACTAGGTACTTTTAACACAATTTTGCAGTTTCAGGCTTTCCTGAAGTAGTTGCATTTTTGTGGAGTTTGTCCTAAGACATGCTGTCCACCGGAGAACACTTATTTCAGTTAAATAATTTATTGGCAGCTCAGCGACCATAAAAACTGATGAAATATGTTGAGACAAGGAGTAGTCAAGTTTAGTGAATGTCAAATGTACTGCAAACTATTCTTCATAGTTTTACTCCAAAAACTATGAAGAAAAATACCTATCAAATCATGAGATTATGTTTGTTTTTAACATTTTTAAGTTGAAAAGATAGTGATATTTAGGTAAAGACCAATTTTGTTAAAATATAAGTGAAAACTAAAAGAGTAAAACTATGCTCTGGCAAAGCTCTATGCAAAAACAAAAAAAATAGATTAGTTTATCACCTTTAACAGCTAGATAGGATGAGGGGTAAAAATAAATGAGTTGGGATGGAGTCTGCTATCACTGAACACATAACATCATGGGTAGCCATGATATAGCCCATATTTAACTCGCATACACAGCATAATTATCTCTAGAAAATCAAAGTCAAACTGAGGGAATTAAATAAAAAGGAAGAAGTAAAAGCACATTCTTAGATTTACTGTTTTAACTACCACCATCAGTGACCCAGTTTTGTTTTGTGTTTTTCTTTCCAAAGCAGGAATCTATACATTACTTCCACAAGGTTTGTGTAAAAGTCCCTCAAGGCTACACGTGACTACTGCTTCTTTGGGACAAATGTAGCCCCAGGGACAGAAAGAGTTTTGGGGGTCCAATAGCTGAATCTCACATTAATATGGAGAAATGTCCTATTAGGATGATGGGCACGGGCTAATAGTAGAATTTCCTAATGTGTGAAAAGCAATTGCTGGTATCATGAGGCTTGTGCTGGGCATACTGGTTTATTTGGAGCCGGCTACTTGTGAAAGCTTCATCTTTTCCATTTTTAGAAAATGTGAGGCAGCAAAAAGGTTTTTGACAAACTGCAGATCCAGCGGAGTTTAATCAACTCGATCCTGGGCTTCCTACCACCTCTTCTGATCTCTTAGTTTATTTGACCACTAGCAGTTTCAGAATTGTTTTGTCTGCTACTAGGTTTTAATTTTAAAACTAAGTAAAAGAACGAGATTCTGGAAGATTAAAAACTGCTTTTAAAAAAATCAGCAGCAAGCAATAGGAAAGAAGACTCACAGGAGCTCCGAAATGGTAACTCTTTCTCTTTCTGCACGTCTCCCAGTGTTTGCAAGTGTACTTTTGATGCATAGACTTAGGATGCCTCTTTTATCTTGGCTGATGTGATACTGTAGTAATGTACTCTGTATGCTGCAAAACCAAGGAAGGTTTTTTTGTTACTAATTTAGTGGATTTTTTTGCTTATGTACCAGCATTCTGTGTGTTGTGAAATGTCTTTTTCTTAAAGATTTAAAATTATTATTATTTGAAAATATTAACTGATTTACTTCCAAATAGTTCTTCATATTAGTGCTTACTTTGGTTTTAGTTTGGTTGCCGTTGTACTGAAAATTAAGAAAGGTACATAAAACTTAAAGTAGTGGTTTTTCTAATTTGAACAATTTAATCTATTACTTTCTTCCAATAAAAGTTTGCTATTATCAGTGTTGTCCTATTTTTGTGTTATTGTTTCAATTAAAGATAAAATGTGAGGGAAATTTAGATCACCCTGTAGTGATACATAATTGTTTAAGAATGAGATAAACTACAAAATTGGTTTTAACAGAGACAATATAATGTCTCCTCATTTGTTTCTAGCCTATGATTTTATGACTTAATCATAGCTGGTATTTTAAACACAATTCAAAAATATGTCTATTATTATTTTGCCAATCATCCAAGGAGAAGAGAAAATATGTAGCCGTTGATATCTCGGGATTTTTCCTCCACGGACCTGTGTTCCAGCAGTAGCATCATTAATAAAAACAAGGTCTTCAAAATTTAAAAGTGCCTGGAGGTGTATAGCTCACATCCTCTCCAGCCTAGCACTCTACATTTACATATTTTACCTTTGTGGTGAGCTGAAAAGTTTACCCATCACATTTATCTAACTTTAATTTTCAACTTCATATAATGCTTAAGAGTCTTTTGCTGTATGGTTGGTAAGGTTGGCTTAACTATTTGGACATGATTTAGGTTTTTGTCACTATAATACATTATTTCTAAACACCAAATTCCATATAATTAGTGTAGACTCCATTATGCTGAGGTAATTAGTGGCACTACAATGTGAATAAAGATTTCCTAACAATATCCCTCACATTATACGTATTCTGTGTGATGGTTTCAGTTCTGCTCCATTATTTTACACCCGGAATTAAGAATTAGGTTGTATCCCCCTAAAAAGAGGGGTGATTGGCGGAATCACACAGTGGACCCTACAATTTCTGCTCAGAAATAGCTGTGTCACTTCTACTCACATTTTATTTGCCAAAGCAAGTTACATGGCCAAGCTTGAAGTCAAAAGAGTGTGAGGTATGATCTTCCTGATAAGGAGGGACAGGGTAGAGAGGGGATATAAATATTTTGACAATAATGTAGTCTCACACATTTGTCTTAGAAAAAGATGAAGCTTGAATGTGAATAGAATTTAAAGTTGTGACTGAGAGCTGCTGCTTATTGAGTATACTACATACCAGTTTTTTAATATGTTTTTAAAGATTTTATTTATTTATTTTTAGACACAGGGGAAGGAAAGAGAGAAACATCAATGTGTGGTTGCCTCTCATGTGCCCCCTACTGGGGACCTGGCCAGCCTTGCATGTGCCTTGACTGGGAATTGAACCAGCGACCCTTTAATTCACAGGCCAGCACTCAATCCACTGAGCCACACCAGTCAGGGCCAATTTTTTTAATATTGTAAAATAATCTTTTTTAGCACGTAATGGTGCTAATAATGCTGATGTTGCTTATAAATATTTGACTTGTTGATATCACTAAAATAAGCATAACATAGATCTGATTTGGTAATATAATATTAGATAATCACAGGGAAAAAAATAGAGTTTCTTGGAATCTGCAATGTACAAGGTACCTAAATGCACACCTTTAATTTTTGTGCCCCTAGTGTTTCCAAACAATTACATCATAAATGTATAACAATCTGTGTCTTAATTGAATGTTACCTCTTTATCTAATTGCAAACCTAGATAGACTCGCCGAGTACCTTCAGAGTACACATATAAAATGTGGTCTTAGGACAAGGATGCGTCTGGAAAGACCTTGACAAGCTCTGGGACACACAGCTTTTCACTCATAGGAAGCACACATCTGGAAACACAGCATACATTTCTAGACCTTTCTATCACCAACTCACTTAACAAACACAGTTTTCCTTATTACTTTAAGTATAAAACTGGATATAGTGCTATTTAACTGAAAAAGAAAGAAGAAAACCTGTTTGTTAACAGATAACATATAATAAAATATATTGTTAAATGTTTAAAACATAGTTACTCCCAAATAACTATGAATCAATATCATTTTTAATTTTTATAATATGTTTTTTTTTAATTTTAGAGAGAGTGGGAGAGAGGAACATGGACATGAGAGAGGAACATATATTGGTTGTCTCACATACATACCCTGACCGGGATTGAACCTCTGACATTTTCTTGTACAGCCGAGCCACACCGGCAAGGGCATTAATATTTTTGTTTCTACACAATGGCAAATAAGTAGCCTAAAGTGAAGTGACTTATAGACGATAGCTTCAGTCTCCCTATAGTTTCTACTTTGTTTTACTCTCAAAATCGGATTCTTTTGATTTGACTGGCAATAGAATTTCAGAGAAAATATTTAAATGTATACCACAGCTGATGTTCTTAAAAAGTAATGTTTAAATAATAGTGCATGACTTAATTAGGGACAAGTGGATAGTGTGGTCAGAGAGATCAAATATATTATTCACAGTGTTATTTCAAAGAGAAAAAAAGACATCTACATTGCAAATAACTTTAGATGTTGCAGACATCAGGAGCTTCAAAAATATTTGCACCAATGTTTATAAATATGATTAAGAAAGAGTGGAAAGATGCAAAGCCTTATAAGGAATAATATCTATTCAGAACAATGGATTACATGTATTCAGAATAGGTGATCACATATAATCAGAAAGAAATAGGGATTCCAGAAATTTTGTTCATACTAAGCAATAGGATAATTTAAGTTCAAAGTTTACCTAATTAAAACATAAAGCACGTACAACTCAGCTAAGGATTCTCCAAGGATGTGTGTGCACACACACATGAGCACATGAGCTTATATGCATAAGCACACATATGTGTATGCATGTTTTGCATGTAATAGTATATATTTTACAAAATGCATGTGAATGTAAATGATGTGCACCTATTATGAGGTATACACGAATGGAAGTTTGCAAGGTAGCATCATTAGCCTATGAGAAAACTCAAGCATTTAGTCTGCATGCAATAGTTCTGTAATAGTTCATAGAATTTCTGTTTATTTTCAAAGGGGAAATTATTTTTAGTGCAATATATATATTTTAAGTTTAGGAATGATCCGTTACCATCGGGGTAACTTTGTAATCTCATTAAAATATTAGCATAAATAACTTTTAATTTCAGGCCTCCATTCTACACTTGAGATTACCAGTGACAATTTAGGATTTAGAAAGTTTTACTAAAATGATAGATTTCATGCAAATATTTTGACCAAGTTATGTTAATTTTCAGTCTAAGTCAAAACCAGTATAAGACAAAATGACATGGCCTGTTTTAGCACTAGGTGTCATTTCTTTGTTTTGGTGGCCTCACGTCATAGTATTTCAAATATATTAAATCTACCTTTGTCCCACATTAAGCATTGTCTTTTTGTTTTCATATTTTGAAAGTACATAATAATTTGTCTTTTCATTTCACTAGCATTTGCTGTGGTATTTTTAATAATGTGCATTTGGGCATACTTGCAGAACAAGAAGATCTTAATTATAAAACATTTACAACTTAATAATTAATAAGGTTGAGAGGTGAAATTTAACAGGCATTTACTTAAATACTTCTTAATTTCTAATTTGTATTTTTTCACGATTATGTATTTTGGGGGACCTTGACTTGTGTATATATTTTACCTGACCAATTTAGTATAGTGCCTAATGATAAATCAGCCCCAGATGAATGTACTCTGAATCTTCATTATGCTCTTTAATTCTCTGTCCATAGACTTGGAAACTTGAGTACCACATAGCCTTATTTGTACTCTTACCTACGTATGTGCTTCCTGAGCATTCAGTCTATAGAACTGCCATTATAGTCATCACAGGGTACTGAAATCATTAATTTAGTTGTCTGACTCTCTCAGTAAAATAAAAGGAGCTGGAATAAATGAAAATTTATTCATTTACTCAAATATATATATTCATTCATGTACATACATACATTTAAAATACATACTCATTATATATATTTAAATGCTACTCTCAGCCAGGCACTGTTCTCTTCATTGGAGTTAAAGTGGCAAATAAAAAGCAACTCTCTGCTCTCTGAAGGTTTTGTTTGAGCTACATGCCTAATTTAACTTTGCACCTAAAACATTGTCTGACATATTAGATATGTGTATTAAACATTTTAAAATTATTAATTAATAAATAAATATAGAAATTTTATTAAAAACATTAAAATGTTTAAAGTTACTAAAATTTATACACTTTAGTAAGTTTTCAATAATCAGGACAGCACATATCTTCAAGTTATTTAAAATGCATCTTCTAATTTTAATCAAAATCACTTGAAATTCTGCATTATAAATTAAACCTCAGTTCAATGGTTTTAAATTTATTCATATTCATTTCTTAAGTTACGTCACCTTCCCATCCTCTCATGAGAAACAGACAAAAGGAGAGAGAGCAACAGAAGGAAGAAGACAGAGAGATAAAATTTAAATTTGTAATGAAGCTTCCTAGAAATATTTATGACAGTTTTAAGTCTTTCTAGTAAACTTACTATTACTTTTAAAGAAAATGGCCAATGTAATTTTCAATTCATCTAACTCCTAGTAAATCATTGTTTAAGGAAAGCAAGTACAACAGAGAGTAGAATGTTAAATTTGGTCTCAGTACATCCTTGTAGGAACTAGCAGACATCAAGATTTGTCAAAGTCGAAACTCCTTTAGAGTTTCCAGAAGAACACCAGGATCAAAGAAAAGAAATAGATAAGATAAAGAATTACAATTTATTTTCAATAGGAGTTTTCCATTTAAGTTTCACTTGTTACTATCATTTTAGAACATTAAAGGTATGCTGGTTAGGAATCATTATCTGACACTAATGGAACCTCATTTGACAGATTTTTTTTTGTTGAATAATTATAGGGTGTGAATTGAAAAAAAAAAGAACTGTCAGGTAGGATCAGATATTTTGTATCAGCAGGTGCCTACTTGGCTCATATAATCTTCCCAAAGATAGGTGGAAAATCTCACTCGTGCCAGAAGATTCTCAGCATTATCATTGGGTGCATATTTTCATTTTAAGAAATGAAGTATATTTTAATTATAGTTATAATTATTGAATTATACAACATTGTGTGTGCTAAATTTTTTTATACCAACATGATGGTTCCATTGTGGTCCATTTAATGTAGAGATAAATGAAGTTCTTTAACTTTTAATGTGAAAGTAAGCTCTTTTAATTGTATTATCTATAGCCTCATGTTGTTTGTTTTATATTTTACAATATTTTGATTTAACTGAGGTACTGTTGTTAACTAAGAAATTGTGTTCATGGCATAGATTTTACCAGTATTTGTAGTGTATTTACTAATAAGATTGAACTCGTATATAGTTTCAGTTATATTATATTTTGTCCCTCCACCTTCCCCCGTCACTCCTTTCTCACTCATTAGCACTGACCATATTGCTGTCTCTGGAACAATCTATGCATGATCTTGCCTCACGGCCTTTGTACTTATTGCTTTTTTGGGCTTGAATCTTCTTTCTCGAGATATCCATATGGTTTCTTCCTTCAGACCTTGGGTAAAATGTCAGCAACTCAGAGAGGACTTCCCTGACCATCCCAAGCCCATTATCACCGAGCCATTTTCTGTCCTCTTATTTTATAGCACTTACCATTGCTTGACCTTGTATTATGAATTTGTATATTATTTGGTTTACATTTGTATAAAATTTAAGTGCCTTACAGCCAGGTACTTTAATTACTTGTCACTGCTGCTTAAAATAATGCCTGGTACAGATTAAATTATAAATATTTACTGAATTAATAATATTTTATATTAGTTATAAACAGAGCAGTTAAATGTCATAAAACTCTCAATGAAATAATTATAAAATACATAATATCAAGATAAGAGAAAATTCAAATATATAAAAAATGGAAGCCCTTATATTTGACTCAAAACTTCTCTTTCTTTAGGCTTCCTGTAGTGGAAGTCAAAATGCTGAAATATAGTGATAACCCCTTGAAGACCTTTAGATCTATATATGTGGATGATTCAGAAAAATGCTAAGATTGAGGCTACCATGAGCAGGTTGGCTATGCACTTACTGTAAGCTGAGCCCTAGACTGGCCATAGGGTGCCTTCTGTATAAGTCCAAAGGAAGCCCACACATAGTGTACATTCCTCATCTTCAGGCCACCACTGATGGAGGTCAAGGGGGAAAGCCCCTGTGTTAACTTAAAGATGTCCATCAGATATCAAGAATTCACACATACTTTGCTGGGTCAGAGAGCACTATCATCAAGAGTCAAGTGGACATCCTAAATTCCGAAACACTCCTGACAAGACTTCACACCTTTCCCTCTGGAAAAGTTAGGATTGGACTCATCAAGCTTGCTTCTTCATTTTATGTCAATGATCAAAAAGAACTCAGAGATTCCAAGTTATATTCTCATTTCTCAAGCTCATCCTCTAATCCTCTCTGTCTCCTGACACCCTTTCACAATGTTTTCTGGAACACACCAGCAAAGCTCCATCTCCAACCACTTTATGTATTTTCCTCTTATCTGCTCTCTAAATAAAACCCAGTGTTTCTTTGTTGACTCTGCTTCACATGCTAGCTTTCAAGAGATAGCTATTTCCATACCACACCACTTAAATGACTGAGATTGGAGATGGGTTAATATTCTCTTTGCTCCTCAGTATCTCTTCCAAAGCAGTCTGCCTCCTTCCTACAACCTCCTTGTTGTGATCTCATGACATCTACCCACTATTCTTTATAGAAGTCTTTGACCAACCTCCGGCCACTTCCCCTCTTCCATTAAGATACTGGTCTTAGCTCATTGTCACTCTCTCCAACACCATTCTCATAATATAATATGGAAATTCCAATATCCCACATAGATGAGACTTCAAAACCACTAGTCTCTGAATTACTTGATTCCTCACTTCCAAGGATCTTGTTTTCCACCTTATTACTACTGTGAAATAATTTCACCAGCTTGTGATATATCCATTCAAGGAATATTTAACATCATATTGTCATTTCAGTTTCAATATTTGCATATATTCTTGGAGTAATAGATTATCTGTTTATTTACCTCTAATCTAGCATATATCAATTTTTAAATTATCTATAATCCTATTAATAGTAATGGATCCAATAAAAAATATTATATAAACATATATAATAGATTCTATATTTCTCAAAAATACTGTGATATATATTAGTCTATATTTCTCAAAAATGTACAGTAAAAGACTGGAAATAAATATGGAAAAATCCACCTTTAGAATCTGTATTACTGTAGTTTTTATTGACTTAAAAAAGTTCTTATTACTTAATAAGGTTAATACTTAGCTCATGAATAATTAAATACATTAAATACCTCCATTAAATACATTTTTGTTTTCACCAAATTATATTTTTCCAAAATAAGATAATATTAAGTATTTGGCCCAGATTTAAATTGTTCTTACTTTGTTTTTTATTATTTATTCAAAGATGAAATAGTGTATGGCTAATGTTACAAAGTATCTATAATGTTGTAGTAAAAATATTTAAAGCATGTTTTTAATTTTATATTTGAGAAGGTTCAGCTGTTTAAAATATTATTTATTTTCTATACATGGTATATATATTTTACAAAAGAAAAAAACAAAGGTTTTGTTAAAGTGAAATCTGGTTAAGTGCTAGCAGCGCCATGAAATCACTGCTTAGCTGGGTTGTCAAGGTGAGCCTTTCGTCCTCAGTGGTGAACAATGTTAATGATGTCATTATGGACAATGCAATAGAGGGTATTAGTGTTTCAACTAATTCTCAAATAAATCAGTTATGTCAGTTATTCTTTAGCAGAGTCAGAACCTAAATAATGAATTGTTTCAAAGCACCTAAAATCACATTAGTGATTACAAATTTTAAGTTGTTTGAAGGAGCAGGAGCAAAGTGTTTGTCCAGTTCAGTATCTGCCTCTCATAATACCTTATGCTTCCTGCACTACATTTTCTATGCAAGGTATTGACACTGTTTGAAGAATTTAACTTAGTGGTGCACCTATTAATTAATTGGTAATTGTTTGATTTACATTCAATTTTAAGAAGGAACTTGTTTATTTTTATAGAATACTTGAAGTCTCAGAAACTAAGAATTTTTCCTGGAAGGAGGTAAGAGATTTAAAAATATGCATACTTTCATATTAACAAGTTTTGGTGGACATTTTGCTATACTAGTACATTTTTTTGGCATGCAATTTAGAAGACAAATTTTAAAAATTAAGGGCATTTTCTGTTTTTACTTAGACTTGTATTTTGTGGGATGATTTGAAAAAGGGTAGGGCTCCAACATTTAAAAAAAAACAAATAGTTTGTAGAGAAGCCACAATACCACTTCAAAATGTCAAGATCTGGACTCTTATTATTTTTTTAAAAATCTTCACACTTAGTAATTAGACTGGTTTTGCCTTATTCCCCAGGAGCAGCAGAGCAAAGGTAGTTGGTGTGTGGGCAGATCGCCACTCAGAAAGGTCCTTTGGCTAGCCTGTCCCTTCTCCATTTCCTGGAGCACATATGGTTACTATCAACTAGAATCCCTCAAAGGCTTGAGTGCCAAGCACAGAGGGAGGAGTCAGTTTTATAATATATTATGCTATCATAATTTTGACTTAAGATGTAAGACTAAAATATAACCCTGAAAGTAAAATGCAGTTAGGAAATCTAAATGTGTATGTATGCATTATTTTTTAACCCTCTTTAACTATAATTGTTATGCAAGATTCATTTCATTATAAGAAGTAGGAAGAAAATTTAGCAACATTAAACCTACCGTTCCACCATTATATATGTAAATATAATACTGATAGAAAGAATTGCTATTAGAAGGAATGAACAAAGGAATTAAACATATACTTAAAGATCTATGAGTAGTCTATGGGACTGATAAGAGAAAAACAATTGAAATGGTTTTTTGTCATTTTATGGGTGTTTGAGTGGAATTAATTATTTTATCAACTTTTAAATTTTTATTTCAGTAAAACTAAGGAGTTCCCAATCTTGTTAGGTCCTTTTGATTTAATTAAATAATTACTCCTATTTAATGTGAACAAATGCATTTTATCTATTTTTCATATTTAGTATCAAGAGAAAATGATTTTACTGAAAATTATATCATAATTGTTATATGGAAGCATTATATGTACAGAATATTTATTACATAAGGTGTAAATTCACTGATTTGGGATGTACATTTGGAACTGTTAAAGGTAATATTGAGACAAAAAAGATTTTTTATTTTTATAGGGGTATCCTACATCTTTAGTATTGTTAGAGCAGTAGAGACTTCAAAATATGACTTTTGTATTGCCAGTTCTCTAATATATACATACACAAAATATATCACACATATAATACACATGTAGATGTGTTCATCATAGGGATAGATTAATTTTTTATCTTCCACAATACTAATTTCCTGGATGCTATTTTCTTATTAAATCATTTTTCATTGGTATTCTATTATAGTTGTCACAATTCTTACCCCTTTGCTCTCCTCTGCCCATCCCACTCCCCACTCCCACAGTCAGTTCCCACACTGTTCTCCATGTCCGTGGGTCATTCATACATGTTGTTTGTCTAATCCCTCCCCCTTCTTTCCACCATTATCCCCCTGCCCCTGTCTGCCAGTCACTTTCAGCCTGTTCCATGTTTCCATTCCTGTGGTTCTATTTTGTTCATTAGATTATGTGATTCCTTAGATTCCTGTTATTGGTGAGATCATATGGTATTTGTCCTTCACCGACCAGCTTGTTTCACTTAACAAGGTATTCTCCAGTTCCTCCCACAGTGTTGAAAATGGTAGGAGTTCCTTCTTCTTTCCACTGTGTAATATTCCATTGTGTAAAGGTACCACAGTTTTTTGATCCACTCATTTATTGATAGGCACTTAGGCTGTTCCAGCACTTGGCTATTATAAATAATGCTGCTATGAACATTGGAGTGCATAGGTTCTTCTGAATTGGTGTCTCAGTATTCTTAGAGTATATTCCCAGCAGCAGAAGTGCAGGGTCAAAAGGCAGTTCCACTTTTAGTTTTTTAAGGAAATTCCATACTATTTCCCAAAGTGACTGTACCAGTCTGCATTCCCTCCAACAGTGCACTATGGTTCCCTTTTCTCCACATCCTCACTAGCACTTGTTTTTTTGTTAATTTATTAATGATAGTCATTTTGACAGGTGTGAGGTGATATTTGATTGTGGTTTTAATTTGCATCTCTCTGATGGCTAGTGATGTTGAGCATCTTTTCATATGTCTCTGGGCCCTCTGTATGTCCTCCTTGGAGAACTGTCTATGCAGATTCTTTACCCATTTTTTAAATTGGATTATTTGTTTTCCTGGTATTGTGTCATATGAGTTCTTTATATATTTTGGAGATCACACCCCTATCCAATGTATCATTGGCAAATATGTTCTCCCATACAGTCAGATCACTTCATTTTGAGGATGGTTTCTTTAACCATGTAGAAGTGTCTCAGTTACATGTAACCCCATTTGTTTATTTTGTCCTTCATTTCCCTTGCCCGGGGAGACATGTCAGCAAAAATACTGCTGCACAGGATATCTGAAATTTTCCTACCTATGTTTTCCTCTAGGACATTTATAGTGTCACAACTTACATAATTTTAAAGATTTTATTTATTTATTTTTAGAGATAGGAGAAGGGAGGAAGAAAGAGAGAGAGAGAAACATCAATACATGGTTGCCTCTCATACACCCCCAACTAGGGACCCAGTCTTCAACCCAGGCATGTGCCCTGACTGGGAATAGAACAGGCGACCCTTTGGTTCACAGGCCAGTGCTCAATCCACTGAGCCACACCGACCAGGGACAACTTATAGTTAAGTCTTATATTCATTTTGAGTTTATTATGGTGTATGGTGTATGGTGTAAGTTGGTGGTCTAGTTTTATTTTTTTGCATGTATCAGTCCAGCTCCCCCAACACCATTTGTTGAAGAGGCTCTCTTTACCCCATTGTATGCTCATGCCCCCTTTGTCAAATATTGACCATAGAGACTTGGGTTTATTTCTGGGTTCTCTGTTCTGTTCCATTGGTCTATGTGCCTGTTTTTATGCCAGTATCAGGCTGTTTTGATTGTAGTAGCCGTGTAATACAGTTTGATATCAGGTGTTGTGATCCCTCCTACTTTGTTCTTCTTTCTCAATATTGCTGAAGCTATTCAGGGTATTTTTTGGTTCCATATAAATTTTTGAAATATCTGTTCTAGACCTGTGAAATATGCCATTAGCATTTTAATAGGAATTGAGTTGAAAAAGATCATACACCATGATCAAGTGCACTTCATCCCAGGGATGCAATGAGGACACAATATTTACAAATCAATAAACATAATACACCACATAAACAAAATGAATGACAAAAATCACATGACCATATCAATAGATACTGAGATCATTTGATAAAAAGTCAGTAGCCATTTATGATTTTAAAAAAAAAGCTCAGCAAAGTGGGAATAGAGGAAGCATACATTAACATAATAAAAGCCATATATTAGAAAACTACAGCCAACATTATACTCAACAGGCAAAACTAAAAGCTTTCCCCTTAACGTCAGGAATAAAAAAGGTGTCCACTTTCACCACCCTTATTGAACATAGTACTGGAAGTTCTAGCCACAGCAATCAGACAAGCAAAAGAAATAAAAGGCATCCAAATTGGAAAGGAGGAAGTAAACTGTCATTATTTGCAGACAACATGATAGTGTACATAGAAAACCCTGTAGACTCCATCAAAAAAACTACTCAGCCTAATAAGTGAATTTGGCAAAATAGTGGGATACAAAGTCAACATTCAGAAATTGATGGCATTTTGTACAACATCAATGGAATATCAGAAAGAAAAACTAGGGGGAAAAATCCCATTTACTATAGCGAGAAGAAAAATAAAGTACCTGGAATAAATTTAAGCAAGGAGCTAAAAGACCTGTACTTGGAAAACTATAGAACACTGAAGCAAGAAACTAAGGAAGATACAAATAAATGGAGGCATATACTGTGTTCATAGGTTGGAAGAATTAACATCATTAAAATGTCCATATCTTGGATGCTATTTTTCATTAGTATATCATGCCCACAAATACTAAAAATATGCTTTCTTTTTTTTTTAGCAGATCAGAACCTCCTCATTTTCCAATTATAATTGCCTCATAGGATATCAATAAAGAAGGCAAGGTTCGCCAAATAAATTTCCTAGGTAGTAATTAAAGATTGTTTAAAATTTATGAAGGCCAAAGTCATACAAAGACATTTTTTAAAGGCACTGCCATCATTGGCTTTTAACGTATACTTAAACAGCAAGCTAGTTTTTCAAAATTAATTTAGATAAATTAATCAACACTTCATTTGGATGAATATTAAATTACTGAACACAATTAACAATGAACACATTGAATAGAAATGGGATAGTGAATCCTAGAAAACTAATAAATATTTATAAAAGTGAGAAAAGCAAATTTGACTAAAATTCATAAAATTTACTTGCAATATTGCATCCAACAGAACTATTTGCAGAACTTAACTTATGATTTAGGCTTTGAAAGATACAAATACAAACAAGGGTAGATAAATATCGTTTGTTGAAAATGTGATCTGGCCATTCCAAATTAAGAGGATAGAGACCTACCTGTTACCGATATTCATTTCAGTGACAGGTTACTTTACCCCTTAAATTTTCCCCCTTTTAAACAAAAATAATATGTTGGAGAATTATGGGCATGTCAAATTATGATGACATTTAATATAAATAAATATTTATATAGTTGACAAACAATATATTTTGCTTATCCTGCTAATCTTATTATTTACTGGCTTATTTGCTTATGGAATGCTTCTAGCAAGAACTGTGATGCATTATTTTCTGTACTGAATTGGAGAATAGTTCTGCAATTATTGACTCTTCTCTAGACATGGTTCTACATATGTTTGATTCTAAACAAATTCTGAATTAAATATATAAGCAATACCATATTGGAAAGATCATGATAAAGATATCAAGAGTTTATTTTTTTTAAGGCAATTAAAGGAGGCCATAGTTAAGAAAAAGATGTACTGATTTTGGAAGACAGGAAGGTGAGATAAAATTTCACATTAATGAAAAAGAAAAATTGAAAATATGTGGATAAGAAGAAGAGGAAAATATAAATCAGAATGCTAAGATCAAGAGTACTCATATAACTTGTTATTCCATTTGAGGTTCATTCCTATATAAACATTGAATAACTTTGGTCTGTTTAATAGGGAAGTGGTTTCATATACTGGAATGATATTACACCCCTGACACACATCTCTCTGGATTTCCAAGCTGAATCCCCATGTAAACTTGGGAAAATTACTGTGCATCATTTACACATTGAGATTAGTAATATTTCATTTATTTGCTTATAATTTTTACATATTTTGAACTATTTTATTTTTAATTGAATTTTGAAATATGCAATATATTTTCTCTTTTTTGAATAACTTTCAAACTGCTTTTTATTTATATCATTTTCAAAGTGTTGTGCTTTTATTGACATTTTAAGAAATATGTAATATTTATTGTGTTTTCCTCATTACCATTTAATCCCCTTATACCCCTCTCCCCCACAGCAATCACCATCTTGTTTTCCATGTCCATTAGTCTTTTTACGTTTTTGTACTTTTTTTTATTGTTGTCTTATTTTTTCTATTATACATTGTAAGCTTTTAAGGTAAAAACATTTTTTCTTCTTTATGCCTTCCTCCACCTGCCAGTGTAAGGGACACACAATATTTATTAAATGAGTGACTAAAAGAAAGAATAAGAACCTTTTTATTTAGATATGTTGATTGTGATTTGAGTTAAAACAAAAACATTTAAATTTTTCTAAAATATGTCAGTTTTTAAGAATAAAATCTTTCTTAAAAAATAAAAATCTTTTAAACTCAATATGTTCCCTTGTTAATTTAGACATTCAATTTTGATTTTAAATAGGTTCTTTGAGCTTGTTGCCTGTTAGTATTTTAATCTGCTTTGTAACTACTTCTAAGATTTTTCAAGGAATTTGAATAACTTTTCCTTATCAAGGAATTTTCTAGATATTTTTTAAGAAAGAGAGAAAGGTAGATATCTCAAGTGTGCCTAGCAAATCATTCTGGAAGGGAGCTCTCATTCAGCTTCAGTAACAAGAAATGTTGGTGACGTGAGCAACCAGCAAGCTCTTGTCTCCTGGCCTTGGGTTAGATACTGGTGTCCACAGGGTCAGAAGGAATGTCTGGGAGATGCGGCTTTGCTCCTGGAGAACCTGGCATATCCCTAACCTGCTCTGCACCCAGTGAGGGTGGGATGTTACCTACCTCTGAAAAACTTCATTGTCTGCAAGTTCGCACAAATCCTACCACAGATTCAGATCGATCATTTACTTATTTTTTCTGGCTAATAATCCCTTCTTATCTCAAATAGTTCTTTATTTTTATTCTATCTTTTATAGTCTGGGCTAAATGTTTTTAGGTCCACAGAATTTCTGAGCCAGAAGGAATTTAAGAGGCCATCTCATTATTGACATAAGGAAATTAAGAACAAAATAAATTTAGTACGAGTTACAGAGACCAATAACCCAAACCCCAAACTCTTTAACATTCTTTCTTTTATATCATAGGTCTTGCTTCCAACACACTCCTTTACATTTTATATTTTGTTCCCAAGGTATGATATTTCTATCATATATTTTAGAATTATCTGTTGACAATTCTCATTATTTAACATCACTGTCTTCAAGTGCAATTTGTATTTGTGTAGAAAAATAAAGAGGTGACATCCTCTTCTTTCACATACACATACACACACAAACACAAAGTCTGTCAGTGTGTGGAAACCATTGAGCAAGAAAGATTACAAGGTAAGAGGAATACATACATAGTGTACGACCTCCAGGAACAGCCCTATTCGGGGAATGACATTTAATGACTGGCTAAATATCTGTTGGTACATATATACAAACAGCAAAGTACTGCATGGAACTTTGGTCTTTATTAAACTCATTGAGATGTGTACAGTTTCTTTGGGTGAAGCTTCTCTCTCTATTTATTTTTTTTTCTTTCTAACTTAACTGAAAATAATTTAGCTAAGCTAAACTCCACCTATTTTAAAAGGGTCAATTCTGTGAGTTTTGATAGTGGTGTATATCCAGGAAAGCACTACCATAAGCAAGATACAGAAAATTTCCATTAACCCAACAAGATTCCTATGACCTTTTACTTTGTTCATGCTATGCATTGGTTCACATTTTCATATAAATGGAATTATTTAACTATATATTTTAAATGGAATCATACAACTAAGCTTAATTTTCACATAGCATGATGATTTATTTATTCACTTGTATTTATCAGCAGTTCATTTCGTTTTATTTCTAAATAATATTTCATTGAATATATATACTACATTTATTTATTCATTCACTTGTTGATGGACATTTAATTGTTTTCATCTTTTGGCTTTTGTGAACTAATTTTCTATAAGCATTTGTGTACAAATCTTAATGTGGATATGTGATTTTATTTCTCTTGGAAAAATCTGTGGGATTGAGACATCAGGGTCGTTTGGTGGGCATAGGTTTATAACTTTTTAAAAGATGTCGGTTTTCTAAGTGGCATTCCCCTGAGTATTGCGTGACAGTTCCCGTTGCTATGCATCAGGGGTAGGCACAATATAGCTCTTAACCCAAAATCGGCTTTATTTACTTCTAAAAAATGTTGTACTGAAAAACAACACACATTTCTTTTTTTTAAATTAATTAATTTATTTTTATTCAGTTACAATTGTTTGCATTTTCTCCCTATCCCTCCACCCCACCCCAGCCAGTCCCACCTCCCTCCCCCACCTCTACCCTCACCCTTGATTTTGTCCTTGTGTCCTTTATAGTAGCTCCTATAGACCCCTCTCCCCACTATCCCCTCCCCACTCCCCTGTGGCTATTGTTACAATGTTCTTAATTCCAATGTCTCTGGTTATATTTTGTTTGCTTTTTTCTTTTGTTGATTATGTTCCAGTTAAAGGTGAGATCATATGGTATTTGTCCCTCACTGCCTGGCTTATTTCACTTAGCATGATGCTCTCCAGTTCCATCCATGCCATTGCAAAGGGTATAAGCTCCTTCTTCTTTATGAATGAGCTTCTTCTATGCTACAAAAGCTGACTTACGTAATTTAACAAAGACTGTTATGCACTCAAATGTTAAGATGTTTACTATCTGGCCGGTTAAAGAAAGGTTTGCTGATCCCTGCATCCTTGCAGAATTTCCTATTGTCGGTCTCTCTTCATTTTATCCATTTTAATGTATATGTGATGACATTTTATTGGGCTTTACTTTTCTGATGACTAATGATACTGAGCATCTTTTAATTTGTGTTTTTGCATCTTTATATATTTTCTAAAGTATCTATTGAAATATGCTGTCCAGTTTTTAATTGAATTTTGTCTTATTATTTTTGAGTTTTAAGTGCACTTTATATATTCAGGATACAAGTCCTTTAGTAGACATTCATCGTGTATGAATATTTTCTCCCATTTAATTGCTTTCTTTTTCATTTTCTTAAGTTTATTTTAGCCAAATTTTACACTGATGAAGTGCAATATGTCATTCATTTCTTCATTTATATTTTGTACTATTTTTACTATGAAATATTTGCTTACTCCAATGATACATTTTTTCTCCAATATTTTTTGTAATAGTTTTATTGTTTTAATTTTTGAAAGAATGTGATCCATTTTAAGTACATTTTTGCATATGCTTTCAGGTAACTGTTGAGATGACTCATTCTTCTCATTTCCAATGTCTAACTGTCTAGAATAATTTATTGAAAAGACATTCCTTTTCTCAATGACTTACCTTAGGATCTTTGTCAAAACTCAACATCCCGAGTTCTTGTCTCTAATTTTTCCATTGGACTATGTGTCTATCTACCCTTTTGCCAGAACACACTGTCTTGATTTTTTTTTTGTATTTACCCTAAGTCTTGAAATCAAATTGTATAAGATGACCAACTCAGCTGTGTTTTTTAAATTATATTTTATTGGTTATGCTGTTATAATTGTACTGATTTTCCCCTCTTTGTCCCCCTCCACCAAGCACCCCCACCCCCTCAGGCAATCCCCACACCATTGTTCATGTCCCTGTGTCTTGCGTATAAGTTCTTTGGCTACACTATTTCCTGTACTGTACACCATTTTCCTGTACTTTACATATCCATGGCTATTCTGTAGCTACCTATTTGTACTTCTTAATCCCTTCAGCTCTTCACCCATTCCACCACACCCCTCTCCCACCTACTAACTATCAAAATGAAATCTGTATCCATGATTCTGTCTCTTTTCTTCTTGTTTGCTTAGTTTGTTTTTTAGATTCAATTGTTGATAGATATGTATTTTTTTGCCATTTTATTGTTTATAGTTTTGATCACCTTCTTTTACTTAAATAAAGTCCCTTTAACATTTCATATAATAATAGATTGGTGATGATGAACTCCTCTGATTTTTCTTCTCTGGGAAGCTCATTATCTGCCCTTCAATTCTAAATGATAGCTTTGCTAGAACAATCTTGGCTATAACTCCCCACCCTTCATGACTTTGAATATTTCTTGCCAATCCCTTCTAGCCTGCAAAGTTTCTTTTGAGAAATTAGCTGACAGTCTTATGGGAACTCCCCTGTAGGTAACTAACTTCTTTTCTCTTGTTGCTTTTAAGATTCTCTCTTTATCTTTAATCTTTAGAATTTTTATTATGATGTGTCTTGGTGGGCCTCTTTGCACCCATCTTGTTGGAGACTCTCTGTGCTTGCTGGACTTGTATGTCTATTTCCTTCACCAAATTATGGAAGTTTTCTTTTACTATTGTTTCAAATAGATTCTCAACTATTTGCTCTTTCTCTTTTCCTTCTGGCACCCCTTTGATGAGAGTGTTGGACCTCTTGAAGTTGTCCCAGAGGCTGCTTATACTACCCTTGGTTTTTTGCATTCTTTTTTCTTATTTTCCTGATTGTTTGCTCTTTTCTTCCTTATTTTTCATTTCATTGCTTCAATTCTTAGCTTCATCCACTCGACTGTTGTTTCCCTGTAAATTGTTCTTTATTTCAACTAGAGTATCCTTTGTTTCTGACTGGGTCTCTTTTATGCTCCTGAGGTCCTCACTAAGTTCCTAGAGCAACCTTGTAACCAGTTTTTGAACTCTGCATCTGACAGGTTGCTTATCTCCATTTCCTTTAGCTCTTTTTTGGGGTTTTGATCTGTTCTTTCATTTAGGCCATGTATCTTTGTCTCCTTATTTTGGCAGCCTCCTTGTATTTGTTTCTATGTATTAGGTGACTGCTATGACTCCCTGTCTTGGCAGTGTGGCCTAATGTAGTAGGTGTCCTGTAGGGTCCAGTGGCACAGCCTCCCGTATCACCAAGCTGGGTACTCAAGGTGCGCCCTTGGTGTGGGCTGAGTACATCCTCCTCTTTTAGTTGAGCCTTGATTGCTGCTGTCAGGTTAGTGGGGGAGATTTACCCAGTCCAGTCAACTGTAAGGATTGGCTGTGACCTCTTACCACCACCCTCCACCCTCCATGGAGGATCAGCTGTGCAAGGGCAGGGTGATGGTGCTCTGGTGTAGTCTATAGGTGTCCACTGGGTGGGCTGGCCCTGGGTTTTCCCAGTGGTGCAGGCCAAGATCGGCCCCCAGCTGTAATTTGCCCAGGCTGCCCTGCCTGAGCTATAAAGCAATCTGAGATGGCTGCTACTTGTGTTTGGAGATTCCCAGGTGAAGACAAGCTGTGCATCTAGACTGGCTGCTGCTAGTGCTGGGCAGGGGGCTCACTGAGGCCAGCTGTTGCTTGTTTGATAGGATTTAGGAAGTTTTGCAGCATGAGCCAAGACCAGCCATTCATATGGAAAAGCAGCCTGAGTGGGCCCACAAGTTGGGTGGTGCAGAGTCTCTAGGGATCTCCAAGGCAGGTCAAACAGTGTTAGCCAGGTTGATGGAGTCTCAGATATGGCATCAGATTGCTAGTTCTGTGACTCTGTGGGGGGATGGTTTAGAAAATGGGAAATGGCCTTTGCTCACCTTAATGCCAGAAACTTCAGTTTCTCCCTGTATGCCACTGGTGCCTTTGAAGGTGCTGCCCCGGTGCTGCAGCTCAGAGGGAGTGAGTCTGAGTAGGTGAGTCTGTGCATGGGTTCTCTAAGAGGAACTATGTGGGGCTCCAGATTGAATTTCCACCAACCCAATCTCCACTGGTTTTTGCAAACAGAAGTTGTGGGGACTTATCTTCCTGGCACTGGAGCCCTGGGTTGGGAGGCCTGGTGTGGGGCTGGCACTCCTCATTCCCAAGATACCCCTTCCAAATTTTTATCCACCACATGTGGGTGAGGGACCAGCACTTTCCACATCTGTGCTTCTCCTACTAGTCTCAATGGATATGGTTTCTTTAATTCCATAGTTGTCAGACTTTTAACTCAACTCAATTTCTGACAGTTCTGAGTGCCAGTTGTTCCATAATTGAGTTGTAATTTTGCTGTGGTTGTGCGAGGAGGTGAGCCATGTCTGCCTACGCTTCCATCTTGACTGGAAGTCCATACCTCAGCTGTGTTTTAACATTTCTCTGGCACTTCCAGGTTGTTTGCTTTCCCTTACAACTCCTCGCCACAGCCACCCCCCACCTCACAAAAAAAGTCTTCTGAGATTTGGATTGAGACTTGTTAAATCTATAAATCTACTTATGTTTCTCTAGATAACTTATTATGGGTTTTTATTTTCGATTCATTGTGGTCAGAGAATGTACTTGGCTATCTATCATTTAAAACCTACTGAGGGTTGTTTTAAGGCTGGATTCTTTAGATCCACTCTGTGTTTACTGATTTACTTTTGTCTTGTTGTCTTATCAAATCCCTTACTATAATTATGAAATTTTAGTTTTCTATTTTAATTCTGAACAATAAATTATGACTTCTTTATACTTGTGGTTCTTTGATAATTTCATACACATTTATGCTTAGTGTGTCTTCATGCTGAATTGACCCTTTTATGCACTGTTTCCTTTTTATCTTTGGTAATGCTTGTGCTTTGTTGTCTATTTTAGCTGACACTGTAACCGTCTTATGGTTAATATTTGCATCTATTGATTTTTCAAGTCATCTGTTTAATACTGCAGTTGAGCATTTAATACATTGCAATCTCAGTTCCTCTGTAACTTGTATACCTCTCGTCAAGAAAATAAAAGCTTTTAGAATCTGATTTTATTCTACATTTTAAAATTCAGTAATGTTAAGCCTTTCAGAATCTGTTTTATTTTATTATCATTGAACTAAGTGCTAAACAGCCCTTTTAATATGAAAATAAATGCCCTTCACTTAAGGGAAATTTTCTTGCTGGATATATATGTATAGATGTAGGTGAAGATATATTGAAATATATAGGTGGAGATATACATGAAATATATATAATAAGATATAGATAGAGAGATATGTAAATTATATATAAAAGAAATATATATATAAATTTCTTCCCTGAGTTTTTTGTCTTCCCTTTCCTTGGGTCCCAAAAATATGATACTTGACTACTTTACTTGATCCATTATTTTATTTTTATTTTTATTCTTTTATTTCTTGTTCTTACTGATTTTACTTTGTGGCAATTTTTCTTGACTTTGTATTCTAACCCTTCTATTGAAGTTCTTATTTCAATTATCCAATTTTGAATTGCTAACAGCACTTTCTGGTTTCCTGTTTCTCTTTCTTATAGTCTTATTTACTTGTTTGTTTTTAATAGATTAAAAATCTTTTCTTATTTTGAAGGAATATTCATTACAGTTTTCACTTTTTTTTCATGTCCTTCATTATTTTTGTTTTCTCTGGGTTCTTTTAGTTGGCGATTTTGGGTTTTTTGTTTCTCATTGATGTGATCAGTTTTCCTTACAAGTCATGTAATTCTGGACTGAAAATTGATATTTGTAAGTGATATGTCAAACCATATTTGGAAGCCACGTGTGACTAGGATTGGAGTGGTAGAGTTTCGAGGATATTTTGTGGATCATTAGACTGCAATTTATATTTACCAGTAAGCAAATCAGTCTTTTCACAATGATGTGATGATATGTGGGGTACTTTCTTCAGTTCTGTTTAGTGATAATATGTGGGGTACTTTTTTCAGTGCTGTTTAGCGATGATATGTGGGGTACTTTCTTCAGTGCCATTTAGTATCTCCAGTAGTTGGAAGAGGGAAAATACCTGCTGATTGCTGATATTTTGGGAATAGAGGGTGGAAATATTGGCGTCCCAATCTTTTTCTTTAAGGTACGACACCTAGTATGGATTGTCTCCCAGTTTCCTTAGGGTGATTGGGTTTGCTTGTCCTCAGAGGTCCTCTTACACTTTTTTGCAAGACAAATAAGTTTATATAAATTTGTCAACTCCAAAATTCCTTGAATTCTTACATTGTGGTAACCACTTTATCACCCTCTTGGTCCTAGTGGATGAATCCATTTCTGTTTGTTCATTTGTTTGTTTAGTTATCTCATTATATCTTCAGTGGGGTTAAGGGAGGGAGAAGATAAATTTGTACGTATTATCTTTAATAGGTTTATTTAACTTAAATATTATTTTGGATAATGGTGATATGTTTCCAAGATTCAGAGGAAAAAAATTTCCTGAGTTTTTCATAAACAAGTGTCTATACCAAATGGTTAGTCTTCGCTCCCTTATGGCTATATTTTAAGAATCATTTTATAACCTATTGTCACCTTTGCCTCAGGAAGAGAAGAAAACTCACATCTGTTCATTCCAATTCATGCTGAGAAGTTTTAGAAAGAGGTTTGGTGAGGAGGGATTATTGGCTAAAATGATGCTTTGAAATAATCTATAGATTTTATTACTCATGTTATTTCTGTTCTCTTAATACCATAGATAATTGACGATAGTTTAAGTGGAAGTAGAGACTGAAATACAGTTGCAGCTCATCTGGGTTTCATCAAAACTATATCCCTTTTTGGCCACAATGGACTTTGAAATAACTTATGTCTGGAAGTGCTACAAATAGTCATTAAGAATTTGCCTGAGGTCTGAGACAGTTGCTATGGAAACTGTCTCACTCAACTCTTTTTTAGTGAAAACTTAACCAACAACAGTTAACCAGAACTGAAAATAACAATAGGTGAAGAAATAAGCATAAAGAAGCAGGGTATTAACAATAGTTGGATTTGTAAACTATTGTACATAGGTCCATGTAGATTAGTTATCTTGAATGGAATTTCTGGAACAATTTACTTTAATCTACACTACAAAAATGGAGACTCGGACCCAGAAGTTTTTGATTACTTTTATTCTGTTTTATTCTAAATGTGTGGTCACAGGTTCTCCTGAGCTTCCTTTGTTAAGTGCAACTTCGTTTTGTTTCTAAAATACTGAAGTTTAAAAAATTCTTAGACAAAACCATAAATTTATTTTTCAATTAGCAGAGCATAGTTGTTTAGATAAAATTTATAGCCACCTATATTTTAAATAGTGATTTCCCAAATATTAATACAAATCTCAGAAAGTATCATTTTACTGAATAATATGATGAAACTAACATAATCTGGAGTGGAGTGAAAGCTGTAAATACGTTGTCATTTTGCCAACGTATAATTTTTTGGGGGGGAGTAGAAAATGGTAGTAAAAATATGTTAAAATATAAACTTAAAAGATTTGGCACTCAACATTTTCTAGAGTGTTCTACTCACAATATTAAATTATTTTGAATATTGATTAATAAGCTATCAAAAGCATTATAAAGATAGAAAGATAAATAACAGCATGCTTCATTACAAAAGATTCCCAGGACATCTAGGATCTATTGTTCATACCAATAGAAAATCAGTCCAAGTTCTACAGTCGTTTAAAGGACACCCACATCTCCTGTTAAATGGTCGAGAAGACCCTCTGCACATGACTCCTCCAACTTGCTATGCAGACTGTCACTCCGACGGCCATACTAGATTACTCTGGCAAAGGCATTCACATTTGTGTTACTAGATAATATGAAAAGCATACCCATCTTTTACTGTGAATCTTGTCCAATTTCTAAAGTAGTAGATGTTGCTTGAATTCATATTGTGTTGAAGTGGCCATTTTGAAGAAATTGCATAAAATGGTTGTATTAAATCATCTGCCCAAATGCCTAATTTCAATCTCATCCACTCATCTAGCCAACTCCGTATAAAGCTGCACGTCTCAACCAATACTACTTTCATGATAAAGTCTTCATATTTTGTATCACATGTATAACTTCTTAATGGTTGTCTCCTAGAAATTATACTTTATAAGTAATGGATTGTAATTCTCTGTATATACTGATGGCTTCATTAGTTGAGCATACATTTAAATATACATTTTGCTTAATTATTTTCATGGTATCTTACTGCTTCCATTAAAATATAAAAATATGAACGATGAATGTGACTTTGACCTGTGCATTTCTAGACATGTTTGACTTGTCAAACCCGACAATGATAATGGCTATTATTAGCAACAGCTTTTGCAAATATTATTCTCAGTGTGTTGGTTGAGTTATTTTCAAAATCATAATGAAATTCTTAATTATAACTAAGGGTTAAGTGCAAACATACTATGTAGTTTAAAAATGTTATCTAAAATTTTGGCTTGAGTATCTATCAGAGGGCATAATTACACATTTATTTACTTACAGTTGAATGTTTTATGAAAGAGAGCAAATTTAGAGCAGAAATTTCAGAGATAAATCTGTGCAATTAATTATAAGAATGAAAGAAATGAGGGAAATGAAAAAAGATTTTTCCCAAGTAAACATTATCAACAGAAAGCCTATGTGTAGAAATAATTTTTTGAAAGCTATAAAGACACTTTTTCTACTGCAAATATATGGAATCCATTTCTGTTATTTCCTGCTTTAAAAGATGTAGTCATTTGAAGAATTTTGCCTTAAGCAAAAGATAAAATACAGTGATCACATACTGTGAATTAAGAAAATCTTTACTTCTGCAACCTGGTAACTTAGTGTAAGAATATAAAATAATAATAATAATAATAATGGACCTTATGTCACTCATTTAACAACAAAATGATATTGTCAGTATTTTGATTAATGCCTGTTTTGAATCTATTGTCTCATGGAAATATTCTTAGACCAATTGCTAGTCTAGACGCTGAAGTTAGGTGGAGGTGCCTTCTACATTAAGGCCTTTCTTATCCGACAGGCTGAGATCACACACATCTGAGACGTGTTAGCTGAAATTCCACACAATCCTCAATTGCCAAGTTTGGATGAAGTGAACATAATACTAAAAGTAAGAAAACTAAGAAAAGTTAGCATTCAAAAATGTATATGATACAAAGGTCCTGCAGAAAGCAGTGAGAAGGGAAGGGCCCCTAGCATTTCATACTCATGGTTTAAACCTAAAGCTCCAGGGAGGAATTGTGAAAGCAGGGAAAAGGAATTCAAGATTGTGCAACCAAGAGTATAACATCAGAGAAAGAAAGATAAATACTGCACAATCTTACTTACATATGAAATCTAAAAATGCTAAACTCACAGAAACAGAGTAGAATGGTAGTTGCCAGGGGTGAGAGGTGGGGAAATAGGGCGATTGTGGTTGCAAGGACCAAGTTCTGGGGATCGAATGTTCAGCATGATGACTATAAGTAACAGTGCTGTATTATATCCTTAAAAGTTGCTAAGTGAATAGATTGTAAACGTTGTCATCACAGAGGCCCATAAGTGGTAATTATAAGAGGTGATGAATGTGTCAACCTACCTTATTCTGGTTATTATTTTGTATTACTACACACATACAGCAAATCATTAGGTTATACATCTTAAATTTACACAATGTTTTTTAATGTAAATTATACCTCAGTTAAACTAGAAAACAATATTGAGCAACCAATTAATTCAGAGATATTTGCTGAACAGGTTTCTGTCGGGGACACATGAATATGAGATGTGATTCCTTCCCAAAATGTCAGGCAGTTTAATTGAAGATGTACTTTTGACACCATTTTAGGAGCTTAACATTTACTTCTATATATGGAGAATATACTGAGTGTTATCATAAAATATTGATAAAGTAGAATTAAAAATAGGTGCCATACAATGAAAAGAATGTCATCAAGAGAGCAATATAATAGAACTTTCAAAGGACGATGTAAGTACTAAGATGGCAGAGTGCCTACCGACTGCTCAGTCTTTTTTAAAATTTAATCTTTGTATTTTTTCCATTACCATTTAGTGCCCTTATACCTCCCCACCCCCAGCAATCACCACACTATTGTCCATGTTGAGGAGTCCTTTTTCCTTTTTGCTCAATCCCTCAACCCTTTAAACCCACCACCCACTAGGTGTCATCCTGCTCTCCACTATGAGTCTGTCTCCATTTTCTTTGTTAGTTCAGTTTGTTCATTAGATTCCACATATGAGTGAAATCATATGGTATTTGTTTTTCTCCGACTGGCTTATTTCACATAGCATACTGCTCTCCTTGTCCATCCATACTCTTGCAAAGGGTAAAATTTTCTTCTCTTTTACAGCTGAGGAGTATTCCATTGTGTAAATGTCCCATGGTTGTTTTACCCACTCATCTACTGATGGGCACTTGGGCTGCTTCCATATCTTGGTGATTGTAAATAATGCTGCAAGGAACATAGGGGTGCTTATGTTCTTTCAAATTAGTGTTTTGGGTTCCTTCGGATATATTTCCAGACGTGGGATCACTGGGCCATTAGGCAGATCCATTTTTAATTTTCTGAGGTAGCTCCATACTGCTTTCCACAGTGACTGCATCAATCTTCATTACCACCAACAGTGCAAAGGGGTTCCCCTTTTTCCCCATCCTCACTAACACTTGTTTGTTGATTTATTGATAGCCATTCTGATGGGTGTGTGGTAATATCTCATTGTGGTTTTCATTTGCATTTCTGTGATGATTAGTGATGTCGAGTATCTTTCTATGTCTATTGGCCCTCTGCATGTCCTCTTTGGAGAGACATTTCAAGTCCTTTGCCCATTTTTTTAATTGGGTTGCTTGTTTTTTAGTGTTGAGTTTTGTTAGTTCTTTATAAATTTTGAATATTAATCCCTTATCAGATGTATTGTCAAATATGTTCTCCAATTCTGTGGGTTTTCTTTTTATGTGTTGAATTCCTTTGCTGTGCAAAAACTTTATTGTTTGATGTAGTCCCATTTGTTATTTTTTTTCTTTGTTTCCCTTGCCTGGGGAGATATGTCTGATAAAATACCGCTAGGAGAAATGTCTGAGATTTTTACTACCTATGTGTTCTTCTAGGGTTTTTATGGTTTTGTGTCTATTATTTAAGCTTGGGATTCATTTTGAATTTATTCTTCTGTGCGGTATAAGAAGGTGGTCTAATTTCATTTTTCTGCATGAATCTGTCCAATTTTCCTAACACCATTTATTGAATGAACTAGCTTGTTTCCTCTGTTAAATATGAATTTACTTATAAAAGTGTGGGTTTATTTCTGGGCTCTCTGTTCTGTTCTGTTGATCTACATGTCTGTTTTTATGCCAGTACCATGCTGTTTTGATTACTATGGCCTTATAATATAGTTTGAAATTAGATAGTGTCATTCCTCCATCTTTGTTCTTCTTTCTCAGGATTTCTGTTGCTATGCAGGGCCTTTGTGGTCCATATAAATTGCTAAAATATTTGTTCTGTTTCTGTGATATACATCATTGGAAACTTGATAGGAATTGCATTGAATCTATAGATTGCTTTGGTAGTATGGACATTTTAATGATGTTAATACTTTCTATTCATGAGCATGGTATGTACTTCCACTTGTGTCTTCTTCAATTTCTTTCTTCAGTGTCTTATAATTTTCTGTGCACAGGTCTTTTACATCCTTGGTTAGGTTTATTTCTAGGTATTTTATTCTTTTTGAAGCTATTGTGAATGGTTTTCTCAATTTCCCTTTCTGTTAGTTCATTACTGGCATATAGAAAATACCTGATTTCTGGATATTAATTTGTGTGCTGCTACCTTGCTGAATTCATTTATCAGTTCTAATAGTTTCTTGGTGGAATATTTGGGATTCTGTATGTGCAGTATAATGTCATCTGTAAATAATGACAGTTTTACTTCTTTATTTCTTTACTTCTTTCTTTACTTCTCATCCAAATAAAAGACAATTTGGATGTCTTTTATTTCTTATTCTTTTTTGATTGCTGTGAGTCGGAATTCCAGTACTATGCTGAATAAGAAAGGTGAAAGAGGACATCCCTGTGTTGTTCCCAATCTTAAGGAGAATGCTTGTAGTTTTTGCCCATTGAATATGATGCTGGCAGTGGGTTTGTCTTCTCTATATGGCCTTTATTATGTTTAGGTATGTTGACTCTAATCCCACATTGCTGAGAGTTTTTATCATAAATGGGTGCTAGATTTTATCACATGCTTTTTTTTGCATCTATTGCTATGATCATGTGGTTTTTATTCTTCATTTTGTTTATGTGGCGAATCACATTTTTTGATTTGCAAATGTTGTACCGACATTGAATTCCTGGAAAAAATCCCATTTGATCATGGTGCATGATCTTTTTGATGCATTGCTGTATTCAGTTTGCTTAATTTTGTTGAGGATTTTAGCATCTATGTTCATCAGTGATGTTGGCCTATAATTTCCTTTCCTTGTAATGTCTTTATCTGGTTTTGGAATTAGGATATTGCTGGCCTTGTAAAATGAGTTTGGACGCTTTCTCTCCTCTTGAATTTTATGAAATATTTTGAGAAGGAGATGTGTTAGTTCTAGGAATGTTTGGTAAAATTCACCTGTGAAGCCCTCCAGCCCAGGGCTTTTGTTTGTTTGGGAGTTTTTTTGTTTGCCGCATCAATTTCACTAGGTGTAATCTGTCTATTTAGATTTTCCAATTCTTCCTGATTTAGTGTTGGAAGGTTGTATGTTTCTAGGAATTTATCCATTTAGTCCAGGTTGTCCACTTGGTTGGAATACAGTTCATAATATTTTTATAACAATCTTTTGTATTTCTTTGGTGTCAGTTGTTATTCTTCTCTTTCATTTTTGATTTTATTTATTTGTTCCCTTGCTCTTTTCTTCTTGATGAGTCTGGTTAAAGGTTTATCAATCTTGTTTATCTTTTCAAAGAACCAGCTCTTGGATTCATTGATCTTTTGTTATCATTTTTTTAGACTCTATTTCATTTATTTCTGCTCTGATCTTTATTATCTCCTTCCTTCTACCCACTTTTGGCTTTGTTTGTTGTTCTTTTTCAAACTCCTTAAAGTGTAAAGTTAGAGTGTTTATTTGAGTCATTTATTTATTTATTTATTTTTGAGATAGGCCTGTAATGCTATGAATTACCCTCTTAGGATTGCTGTCCCAGTGCCCCATAGATTTTGGGGTTTTGTGTCCTCATTTTCATTTGTTTCAAGGTATCTTTTGAATTCTTTCTTGATCTCATTGTGGACTCATTTATTGTTTAATAACATGTAATTTAGCTTCCAGTCTTTTCATGCTTTGCAGTATTTTCTTGTGATTGGTTTCTAATATCATAGCACTGTAGTCAGAGAAGATGCTTGATATGACTTCAGTCTTGTTAAATTTATTGACACTTGTTTTGTGTCCTAATATGTGGTCTAACCTAGAAAACATTCCATATACACTTGGAAAGTCTATATATTCTTCTGCTTTGGTGTGAAATGGTCTGAAAATAGCAATTAAATCCATTTGATCTAGTGTGTCATTTAAGGCTATCTCCTTGTTGATTTTCTGTCAGGAAGATCTATCCACTGATGTCAATGGGGTGTTAAAATCCCCAACTATGACTGTATTTCTGTTGATCTCTCTCTTTCTGTCCATCCAGATTTGTTTTAAATGTTTAGGTGCTCCTATGTTGGGTACATAAATGTTTACTAGGGTTATATACTCTTGTTAGATTGTTCCTTTTATCATTTTGTAGCGTCCTTCTTTGTCTCTTACTATAGCCTTGGTTTTAAAATGTATTTCATCAGATATAAGAACTACCACCCCAGCTTTGTTTCTTTTGCATTTGCATGAAAAATCTTTTTCCATCCCTTTACTTTTAGTCTGTGCATATCTTTCAAACCGAGATGTATCTCTTGGAGGCAGCATATATATGGGTCCTGTTTTCTTACCCATTCAGTGACCCTATGTCTTTGGGTTGGAGCATTTAAGCCATTTACATTTAAGGTGATTATTGATGCATATTTAGTGCTATTATTGTTAAGCAATTTTGCTCTTATTTTTTTCTTCTTCTTCATAAGGCAAACCCCTTAACATTTATTGTAGTAATGGTTTGGTGTTAACAAATTCCTTTAACTTTTTCTTGTCTGGGAAGCTCCCTTGATTTTAAATGATTGCCTTCCTGGGTAGCCTTGGTTGTAGGCCTTGCTTTTCATTACCTTGAATATTTCATGTTACTTCCTTATGGCCTGAAATGTTTCTGTTGAAAAATCAATGACAGTCTAATTGGTGCTCCCTTGTATGTAACTACCTGCTTTTCTCTTGTGGTTTTTAGGATTCTTTCCTTGTCTTTAAGCCTTGTCATTTTAATTATGATGTGTCTGGGTGTAGGCCTCTCTAGGCCCAACTAGTTTGGGTCTCTCTGAGCTTCCAGGACTTATGTGTCTTTTTCCTTCACCAGATTAGGGAAGTTTTCAGTCATTGTTTCTTCAAATAGGTTCTCAATTCCTTGTTCACGCTCTTCTCCTTCTGGCAATCCCATGATGAGGATGGTGTTATGCTTCATGCTATCCAAAATGTTTCTTAAGTTCTCCTTATTTAAATTTTTTTTTTCTTTTTGTTTCTCTGCCTGGGTGTTTTTTCTACCTTGTTTTCCAAATCACTGATTCAGTCCTCTGCCTTATCTAACCTGCTGTTTATTCCTTCCAGTGTATTATTTATTTCATATATTGCATTATTCATTTCTGACTGGCCCTTTTTTATGGTTTCTATGTCCTTTTTTTTTCTTTTTATGTTGTAGAGCATCCTTATAATCGTTACTCTAAACTCTCTATTTGATAAATTGCCTCCTCCATTTCTTGTAGTTCTCCTTCTGGAGAATTCTCCTGTTCTTTCATTTAGGGTCTTCCCATTTTGGCTACTTCTTTATATTTATTTGTATGTATTAGTTAGATCTGCAAAGACGCTGTGTAGGCCTTTGTCAGATGGTGCTTGTGACTGGCCATGGTCATCCTGTTTTCAGTGACCCATAGCATGTGGCTCCTTTTGCTGGGCCTGGTTATTCTAAAAAAATAATGAGATGATGTACTCAAAATAATATTTTAGATTACTAATTGATTATAATTTATAGACCAGTGGCTTTTCCCCACCCATTCATATAGGTATTCATGAAATTGATAATATTACTTTTAAAATTAAGATATTTTAAACAAAAATAGAATTTTTTTTAAATCTGTGAATTAATTTATTTTTCACCCCACCTACTGGTAGGTAGGTTAGAATAGGTATTGTATCACTTTACAAATGGCTTGCCCTAGCTCATATACCAAATAAAAGAAACACTATTGACTAATGTTCAGAAGGAAGCCATATACATACTTACTTAAGTCAAAAGGCAACTGTGAGAAAGCAACTCGAACTCCTTTGAGAAGATACTCTTTCAAGAAACTGAAGGGCTGCCAGCCTGGCCCCGAAGACGTAATTAGGTCAGCCCATTGCCAGGACACTACAAGTACACCATGTAAGATGGAGCTTCACATCTGGACTGGTCCAGATGCTTACATTTTTATTACAGTGTGATGGAAACATTCAAAAATATATATATTTTAATTACAGACATGAAAATAATTTTTTCTCTCTCTCATCTCTCACCCTGCCAAGGCTGAGGTTTTGGTAATTACTACTTTGTCCAATACATTTTTAATCAGATATTCTACAATTTTGCTAGAACTGTTTTCAAATTGCTACTTGTATATTATTTGCTTCAATAAATATGTAAACAAGTATTCCCATTCATACATTAATATACTTACCAATTAAGTTTCTACTACCGGGTCCACAGGAAAACCTTTCAGAGTCCAGGCAAGATATTTTTCACAAATAACCTACAAAATATGCAGTAAACGTTGACTTTTAAAATATATCAAAGGACTTTTGAAAGTTACAGCTATTTATAATTTTCTAAGAGAAAGTAATGCAGGTCAGTATCACTTTCATACATTCTTTATCAATGCATTCTCACAACTACTAAATACATACAATCACTTCTCTTCAGTGATAAGGTTTCTTGAAGAGAAATTAGGACTAGGTTTTGGTAGATTCTAATTTTCTTGTTTAATGCCTCCTACATATTTTTTTACATGATATTGCCTTCAGTTAAATAAACTATTGAGTGTCACCATCATTTTACCAAAAAAAGTTTTATTTTAAATGTTTTAAGTTTTAACCACTCTGGTGATTAAACTGGACCCAGGGTTTTTACTGAGGAATACTCGCATATTATAGTAATGAAAAATTCTTTTGATCAAGCATTCAGTATACTTCAGTCTGAATAACTTATTTAAACTAAATTAATTAAATTAGCCATAAGTTTAATATCAAATATTAGTTTAATCTTATATTATATTAAGCACATATTCTACTCTCCGGTCTTACCTTGAAAACAAGCACCGACAATTAGGCAGCATTTAACATTTATCATGCTTATCTTCACAGCTGCAGTGGCATTAAAAGGTGAGTAAGAATGTCAAGAGGAGTGTTGTATAAAGAGTTGAAAATAAAGGGAAATAACGATTGATTCTCCATTGCTTGTTGAGTGGTTGGAGGTAGATAAGCGGATTTGTCGTGAGGTCATCAGTCACAATTGGATGGTAATTTGAAAATGGATTAGTTTAGAAGTAGCAATTTCTGCTCCATGGGTTTCAGTGAAAAAGTCTGCCTAATTCTGTAAGAGACCTCATAAACTGGCAGAGATCAATGCCTACCTAATGTGCCATTATGCACTGGGCACACTCCGGTGATTACAGCGCAGCTGCGGCTGCATTTGGCCCGGTGCTTCTGTAGTGCTTGCACCACAGGTGCTCCGCGTGCTTGTTTTGCCCAAAGGAGTGAACTCTTTAGGAAATTAACTTGGATGAGAAGCTTTTCTTCATAAGAAGCTTTTCACTTTTAAACTGAACAATGAACAGTGTCAGATGTCAGTAATGTCAGCCTGGTCACAACTAAAGACTAAACAGCTTAGGAGAAGGAAATCATCCTCTATTAGTACCAGGATCCCATTCAAGATGTTTAAAATTTTATAACGTGACTATCTTCCTTTGTAACTTGAAAGAGCACGGCAATATAAATTTCAGATAAATCCAGGTAAATTTAAAATATTCAATGTTTTAAAGATTATAGTTTCATACTAAAATTTAAGAGGTAGCATTAACTAATTATTTACATTTTTTAGCTATTCTTATAGTCCTTGCAAATTAGTCAGCTATGAAGAATGAAAACAAATTGTTCAAATGAATTTGCAACAAAATTTAAATTTGAGATACTCCACCGATAATCAGATTCTTACGCTCCTTATATTTCTTCACTGTTGCTTGTAAATATCAAGTGCAGGAACAATGAGTAGAACATTAAGGGCAGGTAAAATAATTTGAAATTCTAATCTATATACAGCGGTATAAATTAATAAAATATGCTTTATACTTTTTAACAAAGGAACATTGCTGCTACTATTCATCTGAAAATTTTTATTTCCTAGCTCTTTAAATGTGACATGGTATGTAATGAGATGGAATGAACAACATTCTGGGGTAATGCAACCCAGAAAATAATTTATTCAAAATAATTTATGATTAGTTCCTTGTCACTAGTCTAAACAATATCTGGCATATGGTCTAAACCCTTTGGAGTCTTTTTTTTCCCTTTATGTAAGATAGCTGATGTGTTTATAGGAAATAACCAAATTTATCAGCAATATCACATTTTGCTCTTGCCACCTGAACTGTTCCATGTAAATAGAATTAAATACAAGAATTAGTCAAACAATAATATTCCTTAAAATTTTGAGAGTAAAGAAAAGGGTCTCCTATCTCAACTTGTTCCTCATTCTGCTCTTGTGAAATCTTTTCAAGAAGGGACATTTATCTAAACTACAATTTAATGTCACTACTGCTACTACAGATAATATACTAACTTGACAATGTTTAGTTCACGTAACAAGGATAGTGAAAATTCCATTTAATACTTCCAAAAAATTATCTTCGGCTATCAAACAGATTATTTTTAAAGAGGACTTAATTCAGAAGATACCTGTTACCACAGTGAGGGGCTCACCATGCCATTCAGAAAAAAGGGAACAACAACAACAACAAAACCCTCACTGAGATAACTAGGGAAAAGAAGCAACTCAAAGGCTATCAACGTGGAGGAGGGGGAGGCTTTGGCTGTGTTAGTCCATTGTGAAATACTCAGAGTACCCTGTGGCTCCTTTGATACAGTTTAGGTAAATAAGAAGAATAACTTTTTAGCTCAAAGAACAATCTAAAAATGAGCTATCATGAAGTTATTTAAAAAGCTAATCCATCTCCAGTGGCACTGAAGTCAGAGGAGAGATCCTTGGATTCTGGATTAGCCAGGGGCACAGACATAATCTTTAATATCCTGTGACCTGATTGTTTTAACAAAAAAAATTAATGGGTTAGATAATCTCTTATGTCCTACTTTTATTTTTTGATTTTTTTAATCATTTTGCTTTATTTTAAATTATATTGTTATTCAATTACAGTTATCCCCAGTTTCCCCCCATTACTCTCCCCTGTCCTGCCAACCTCCCACTTTCTACATTCAGTCCTCCTCCACCATTGTCCTTGTCCATGAGTCCTTCATATGAGTTCCTTGACTTGATCCTTCCCCTTCGTTCCCCCATTCCCTCCTCCCTGCCTCCCCTCTGGTCACTGTCAGTTATGTCCTATTTTTAAATGATAGAGTATACTTCATAGGCACCATTTTTTGGATGTGTTAAGTGATCTAATGTATAATTCAAAAAATTAAATAATTTTAAAGTAAAACAGCCTAAATTTACTTAAAATTAGAAGTACATAAACATTTTGTAATATTACATTTTTAAATGGTCAAGATGGAAAAGACAGAAGCATCCATTGCCTGAATTAGAGGAAAATCAGACTTCACGTTGTGTTTGTGTATGGGGGGTGGTGATGATTCTCACAGATACCGGAATACAGAAGGTAACTTTCCATTTTTCTAAACCTAGCATTGATCCCTGTTATTATCATATTGTCATAAGTTTAATAAATTTAATCATTACAAACTCACTCTCACTGTCTTACAATAACTTTCTATTCAAGACACACCACAAAGGCACAATCCGAACCTGCAGATAGTATGGTGAATCTGTCACAAAGAATTAACGTGTGAAGTTCTCGGTGAGGTTGGTTCACCTGGTGACGCGCCGGACGGAACACTAGAGGAACTAGGTTTTCCACTTCTCCATTTAATACACATGACCTTAAATTTGGAAATTGTTCTTGAAATACTTTTCAAGGTAAAAAAATACATAGATAAGGATTAACATAAATAAATTCAAGAAAACATTATACAATTTTAGTAAATCGTGAAGATTTGCATTATTTGAGAAGCTTCTGTTAAAATAGTGACTGGAGTTGACAGTTCACAGAAAGACTTCTCAAGTCATAATCATTAGGAATTATTGAAAAACACAAAAAAGAAATACTTTACATTTTAATCAAATAGAGTATCATCTTAAGAGAAAGCACAGTAATAATACTAACAAATATATCAAACCGGTAAAGAGTTTTCAAAAATCAGTTTAGCCTGGATATTGCAATGAAGAAGCTAAAGGAATCAGACCTGGTAGGAGAGGAATACTTTGGAGTGATATATTTGGCAGAATGATTTTAAAAATACACCTTGACCTTTTGTGACAGGATAGATGGAGCTGGAGAATGTTATTCAAAGTGATATAAGCCAGAGAAAGACAAATACCATATGATTTCACTCATATGTGGAATCTAATGAACAAACTGAACTAACATGCAAAATAGAGACCAACTTATAGACAGAGAGCAGGATGACAGCTAAGGTTGGGGGAGGGGAGGGTGTGGAGGGATTGAGCAAAAAGGAAAAAGGACTCGTGGACATGGACCACTGTGTGGTGATTGCTGGGCAGAAGGGAAGACAAGGGGACTAAATGGTAATAGGAAAATAAGCTTTCAGAAACAACAACAAAAGTACATCTTGTGAGTAGAGTTTGGATTAACAGAACGATAGAAGAGATGATGATACACTGGGAAACCCAGGCGGATGATTCTTCTCAGCATTAAAATAGTTGTGATTCTAGGCTTTAGATTATTTGGAAAGAAAAATTAAGAGAACATAGCAACTGTAGTTGTTCATAATAAAGTAAGGTAGTAAAAACTTTATTGAGTTTTTTATTTTCCCTGAGATAAAAATAACTTGACTGGTGATAATTTAAATGAGCAGAACCTAGGATGATGTCTATGTAGTTGGGGTCATTTTTTAATGAAACCTCCCCATTAATTTCAGGAACTTTTTTCCAAAAATTATTTTTTAAATATTAAATATAGATTATTGATGACATGAATGGCATCAAATATTATGATCCTTGAAAATATATTGTCTCAATCTTAAATGACACAAATATACTTCCTCGCATTTAAAAAGTCAAAACATATAAAAACATAGTAACCTAAAACAGTAAAGCATATCATTAAGGAACAAGAGCTTTGGGGCAGGGGAAGCCTGGGGTTCAAAAGTTGCCCACCATTGAATTCTGGGTATTTTAATGTTTTTCTGCTATTTTAATAAATTTTGCCAAAATTCTCCAAGCCCTGTTTCTATAAAATGGGAAGGAGCAATAGATTCTGTATCACATAGCTATGCTGAGGTTCAATGGGTTAATGCATTAACATTTTTTCTCAGAAATATTACCTATCATTATCTAATAAACTGAGAATCCGATCAAACTAAAGGTAGTGAATTGGAGAGGTTAGAGAAATCTTTTCTTTTTTCTTTCCTAGAGACTCAGATATGTTATTTATTCTTTAATCAGTCTATTATTTTAGATAAAACTCATTCCAAAATTCCTGAGTGAATTTTTTAATGAACGGTATTATATATCAAAATGAAATTCTAAGCCCACGTCTTCCTTTATCTGCAGCTCTCTCTGTCCTACATTCCTTCACTGTCTGGCACTGAATTCAATGAAACTTTAAGATCTGAAAAAGATTCTGATTTGGGCGAATGTCAAACCAAAGCCACCACTGCTATGTTGAGATACCTCATATTTATTTGCTTTTTCCTCCTTTAAAGTAACAAATCCACAGCTCTGTTTTACTTTTTTCCCAGTAGAGGTGTTGAGAGGAGGTGAATTAACAAATTTTTAACAAAGTTTAACATGCCAAGACATTCAATGAAATTAGAATCATCATAATTTATGCATATTTATTGAGGGCTATGATTTTGCTAATATAAACAACTATTTTTTTCTTTCCCAATAAGTTGTCTGTTACCAAAGAAAATATTCTTGTATATGTACCTTCTATTATGAGAACCATCTTGACAATTAAAGGCAAACAAACAAAACATTCATTGCAATTCTCAGAAAATAAACAAATAAGATTTTTTACGCTAGCAATTATATGAGCCACTTAAAATTGTTGGCATCACCAGCCTTTATATCTTAATATTTAGTTGAAAAGAAATATAACTTTCCTATTAAATGAATTGGGTGCATTACTTGCTCTTGCTATAAGCATGTGTTTAAGAATTCAATTGCATATATGTATGTGTACATACATTTGTTTCTTAGACACCTTTGTTATACTTGTATTTCTTCCATTTCCTGGAAAAGTCTTTAGTACATTTGCTTTCTGTTTAATGTCTTCCCACGGTTTTTCAGGCACCTGCTCTATTGTCTTCTGTATTTAAACAGTAAGGGAAATAAACATTAAAAAAGGGAATTTGATTTTCTTCTTGAAAACTACCTAGGAACTGTAGATAAACAATATATACATTGGGAGAAGAAAATTAGGACCACCACGATCACAACACAAATAATAGATAAAATAAAGTTTGGTTACATTGTCAGCACATAAAAGAGTCCAAGAGAATAGCAGAATGTGCCCCACCAAGCACACATTGAGACCTGCTGTTTCCCCCATTGGTGTCCACATGGCTTTGATTTTCATCTAATTGCAAGAAAACACAAACATTGGCAAAAGCTTTACTGGATGTTTGGTGATCCCACTGTGTTAAATAGGACTTGAATTTTAAGTGCCTAAATAAAACCATTGTATGGTATGTTTGTTTGGCTTTTATTCCCAGACACTTAATAGGCCCATCAATCAAAAGAGAATCATCATCTAGAAAATTGGAAAAGAGTTTTGATAGTGAGATTAAAAAAACAAACACATTCTCCTTCCTTATGACTTTTGTTATTAATAACTTTGAAAGACTCAATTCCATTTATGGGACACAATGATTTAAGGGGATCCAGCATTCTGTTTAAATTGCTCAATACCCACTAAAGTAGAACACTGGGGTTGAAGGTCAAGAGTTGTTTTAATTTTTGATGAGGGTGGGGAAGTAAAACATTTTACCATCTTAGGGTTAATTGTACACTTAGCCTTGTCTGCTCTCGCCCCAAAATTTTATAGATTAAGTCCAATGAACTTAGATGGTGATATTGTCAGCTAACGTGTATTTAGGGCCATATCTGCTATTTTGTCTATCTCAATATCTCAAAAACTACATTTCAGACTCTCTCTGAAAGTAATATTTAAAAGAAGGAAAAATGTAATACTTAGAAAATGGTAAGAGAAACTAGTCTTTAATAATCTAAAGAACCAAGTTAAGTATTTGCTTAGTAGATGGTCCCTTTGCTGTTCCTGTAATGTGTCAGCCAGCACTTTAAAGCAGACACCTGCTCAGTACACAGATACACATAGTATTTACTTTAGAAGAGAAAGTAGGAGCTCAAGTGGCATTTAAATGTAGACTTTACTGTAACTCAGTTATCTGATTTTCTTGTATAATGCAAATATCTGGATTTCCAAAAGGAAAATTGTGCTTATTTTTAGAGGTGATATTAATAATGTCTTATTTAAATATTTTGTATGCACTTTTGCATTAATTTCCTTTTCCAATCTAGATTTAGTTAGGAATAGTTTTCTATTATATTCCATCAGTGGTCAAATTTTCTATGTTCTCCTTAAAACGTGATATTAATATTTTTTTGTAATTACATTTTCATTGACGTCACCTTTCTTTGGGCCCTCTTAACCTTTCACTTAGAGCACTAGGAAGGAACTAAAATTATTTTGAGCATTTTCTGGAATTTTAAGCCTGGGAAAATGTTACATGACTTTAAAAGTAATAGTTAAAGCAAAAAAATTATAAAGAAATATGAACAGTTTTGAGCGGATTTTTTGATCCACTCATTTGCAAGTACCAGTACACAGTTTAATACATGCACGCACTTGTATTTGTATGTGTCATGGAAATGGGCAGCATGTGTTTACTCGTATGCTGATGCTAAAATGGTATGATCTTGCAATCTTGGGTGTTCTAAGAACAAAGACTTAGGTATTCATCTTGGTCTGGAAGCCAAGTGACCCATTGTAATCCATGAGCCCTACACACATACACACAATTTTTGAAGATTAAAAATTTGTATAACCTATTTAATAATTTTGACATAATTACTATTTTACATAATTTACTTATTTTTTCACATAATTTACTATTTTATTCACATAATTTTCTTTGCAATTTACAAAATTAATTTTATTATGGTAGCTTATTTTATTTCTTAAACGAGAGAGCAATGCTTATGACATAGAAATACAAAGCTTTTTCCTTGAGGAAACACTGGTTTAAGGTTATCTAATCAGTAGAGTAGGCTGCAAAAAAAGAATGAGAGGAGAGGTTTCCAAACATTAGGATAGGAAGATGACAGAAGGTGCTTTAGGATAGGAAGACTTGTGCTTGTTTATGGGTGGCGAAAGTCAACACAGAGCATGACATTTCAAGAAAAATATTAGGGTGGGAAAAAAAGATCATGAAGATGGTTATAATAGATAATATCAGTTTCATCACAAACATAAAAATGAGTTTATTTAAAATGTTTTCGGAGGGAGTGCTTTTGGAGTTCTGAGAAATGATGTGGCAAGTTTAAGGAGAATGGAAGTATTTTATAACAACCACAAAAGGAAACACAACAAGGAGTCCACCAGGAAATTAAGGATACGCAAAAGAATTATGCATTGGCCTCTGGAGCCCAGCGGTGGTTTAAAACTGTGAATTCACTGTGGAGCTCATTGAAAGTGGTGGATTTCTTCCCATAAAGGATGATGAGCTGATGTGGGCATGACTAGGTGTTTCTCTACGTGTCACCTTTGGCAATAGGACGTTGGGGCCATCAAGGAGCTGGGTGGTTTTGAATGCTATGAAAAGGATCATTTAAAATGGATAGTCAAGACATTACACTTCAATAAAGCTTTTGAGTAGCAGCCAAATGGCGACCTATGTGTTCTTTTAAATATACATGGAAATACAAAAGAAAAAGAAAGTGGCTCAACATTCTCAAAGAACATTGTAATAATAACAGTGAACATTCACTGAGTTTTTACTATGTCAGCCAAGCACACACAAATGTATTGACTCAGCTTATCTTTTCAAATATTTTATTGTTATCCATAAATTATCTCCATTTAAGGAAAATACTCAAGATTGCATAGCTAGTGAACAAGGGTTGGAATTTGAACTTAGGGTGGCTACAAAGTCTGGCCTTTTGGATACCACATTATGTTTTAATATCAAAACTTATGGGAAATTGGTAATGATTTCAAGTTGGAACAGACTGATGAAAATGCAGTTTGAATGAGAGAAACCCAGGCTTCTGTTGATTATGGAAACTGATGAGCCCTCTGTTCTTGGACAGAGGAGCAGGTCATCCCCATCCATCCCTATCCAAGTAGAGCTCTTGTGAGATGCAACTTAATTGTCAAGTAACTCCACATCTTGACTAACTTCCGCTCGGCTGCCACGTGACTCCCCAGGACTAGAAATGGATATGTGCAGCAGTCTCCCCAGGCAGCTCTTTCTTTTCTTCAAGTGGTCACCCTAGGCAGACCTTTCTTTTAGCACTGCAAACTTCTGTGCATAACCACACCAATTTCACCCTCCTCAATCCAACTCTTACAGTAATGGACGTGTAAAGAGCAATGAGAATATAGCCTTACACCATAATTGATACATAATTGAAGAAATAAAGCTTACTCTCAACAACATTAGAGAAAACGGTAGTGGTTTAAAAATACTTTTGAAAAACTTAAGAGAAATCACTGGGAAATTTTAAATATGGCATACATCTTCTTACATGTCATTGGGTTTAAAATCAAGTTGAATATAACCCATATAACAAGAATAAATGAGAAGTCAATGATGCACTGGATTAAAGAAAAGGACAAAGAAGTATATCAGTTATAACAGTAAAGTGAAAAAATTCCCTGTTGAAAGATATAGTCTCTCACATAGGGTAAAAAAGTAAATTCAATAATATGCTGTCTGAAAGATCAAAAACCTACAATGATACGTAGTAAAAATTTTAACAGAAAAATTAAAAGCCAAGTAATAGGTGACATTATATCAGGTTGTTAAAATTAGAAAAAAATAGTGCAATTTTATGATTTCTTTGTGTAGACATTCCAACAATACAAATAAAGGTTAGAGGGGACAGTTTTACATTGATAAAATACATAATTTACGTTATGGACATAACTTAACTCTGTTCCCCACTGCAGTGTCACAGTGCTCTTTTACTATAAGCTGCTTGCCACTGAAGAGCTCAGACCTGAACCTGAGAGACCGTAAGATTAGTGATGACGGAGGTATGCACAGAACGCTGTGGATTTAGCGAATGATATCTAAGTAGACTGGGAAGTCAGACGACATCGAGATGATTTTTATTAGAAATAAGCTACATAAGTATGAGATGACTTGTTAAGATACGATAGAGAAAAATATAACCACAAAGAGCATGCAACAGACCAATATTAAACATTCACTGTGAGTGCTCTGGCTTCAAATTACGATATACTTGACTAACTGTAAGTTTCTATCATCTATCGTTTCATTTTTTAACTGCTCTTCATTTTGTTTCATCTATTTATTAAAAGTTATTTAACTTGGAAAAAATTCAGGCTTACCAAAGAATTGCAAGAATAGTACAAACAACTCCCACATACCCTCATCAATTTTGTCAATTTGCCCAGGACATTTTCAAAATTGAATCCAATCCAGAATGGTCCCTTGCACGCAGTGGTCATGTCACTCTCTTCCTTTTAAGTAAGAGCAGATCCTTGGTTTTTCTTTGACTTTCGCAACTCTGACATTTTTGAAGACTATTGGTCATTCGTTTTTAGAATATTCCTTGATGAGAGATTGTCCATTGTTTCTCCAAGTTACACGTTTTCGGCAGAAATGCACAGGAGTCATGCTGTGTCCTCATTGCGTCCCATCAGTCAGCATATGATACCGATGTGTCCCATTATGAGTGGTGGTAGCTTTGATAAGTTTATTAAGGTGCTTACTGCCAGGTTTCTCCACTAGAAAGTTACATTTCTTTTTTTTTTCTTTATAATCAATAAGAATTTTGCAGGAAGATATTTTGATATTAATAAATATCCTGTTACTTATCACACTTACATATCAGCAAATTTAAAACCAGTGAATTTAGAAACTTGCTATTTAACCTATACTATTTATCCTATACTCTTACTTTGATGATTATCAATAATTCTTTTCTAACTTTATTTATCTCAATGCATTTATTAGTTGACATTCTCTGTTAAATAGAGATCTATTCTCTCCCAACTTACTTATTCATTTATTTACATCAATGTAAACACCTGGATTCCAATTTTATTCAGTGTGTTATAATTATTAGCATAACTGTCCAGATTTGGTCAGTGGAAGTCTTTTAAGCTAATCTTTATTATTTTGATGTGTCCAAATCACTTTTGAATAGTTCATTATTATGTGGCAACACACACAACTTTGCGTCTATATATCTGTAACCATATATTTATATTATATTAAACCATGGTTTTATACTAACAGCTCCAATTTTTTCACTTTATTTTTTTAGAGAAGATTTAGATTCAGAGCAAAATTGAAGGGAAAACACAGGGATTTTTCTTGCATCTCCTACCCTTACCTATATAGCCTTTCCTATTATCAACATCTCCCATAAGAGTGGAACATTTATTACACTGATTAACCTATATTGAAACATCATAATCACCCAAAGTCCATAGATTCTGCCTTCGGTGTTTTATCACCATTCTCAAAGTCATCTATGTTTTCTCTTACATTGTTTTTTAAGAGTTTTATACTTTGCATTTTATATGTAGGTCTGTGATCCATTTGAGTAAAGTTTTTTGATGAATGTTGATCTCTGTCTAGTTTCATTTTTTTCTTTTTTTGTGTGTGTGTGTGCAGATGTCTAGTTGCTCCAGTACCATTTGTTGAAAATAGTATCTTCTCTCCATTGTATTGCCTTTCCTCCATTTGTGAAAGATCAGTTGACTTTATGTATGGGGGGAGGGTGTTTCTGGCCTCTCTATTCTCTTCCAATGATCCCGTTGTCCATTCTCTCACTATTTTTTATACTATATATTTTTGATTACTTTATATCATCTTTATATTACTAGCTTTATCTTTATATTAACTAGCTTTATATTAAGTCTTGAAGTCAAATACTTTCAGACTTCCAACTTTCTTATTCTCCTTCCGTATCGCATGGGCAATTCTGAGTCTTTTGCCTCTCCTTGTAAACTTTAAAATTAGTTTTACAATATCCATAATAACTTGCTGATATGGTGATTGGGATTGCATTGAATCTATAGATCAACTGACATCTTGACAATATCAACTCTGCCTATCTTTAAACATGAAATATTTCTCCATTTATTTAGTTCTTTGATTTTGTTCAGCAGAGCTGTGTAGTTTTTGGTTACACAAATATTATACACATTTTGTTAGATTTATAACTAAGTATTTAATTTTTAGAGGGTGCTAATGAAAATAGTATTATGTTTAATTTCAAATTCCACTTATTCGTTGGTATAAAGGAAAGTGATTGACTTTTGTGTAGTAACCTTGTATGCTCTAAACTTGCTGTAGTAACTTAATAATTTCAGAAGATTTTTGTTGATTATTTTAAATTTCCTACATAGACAAAGCTTTGAGTTTTTCATTATTAAGCATTATGTTAGCTGTAGGGGGTTTTTTTGTAAATTACCTATTTAAAGTTGAGGAAAATCCCCTCTATTGCTAATTTACTGAGAGTTTTATCATGAATGGATATCAGAGTTTGTCAAAGGCTTTTTCTGCAACTATTGACATGATCATGCTATTTTTCTTCTTTAGCTTATTGATGGGATGAATTACATTAAGTTCAAAGTTCAAATGTTCAGACAACCTTGAATATCCGAGATAAATCTCACTTGATCATGGTATCTAATTTATTTTATACATTGTTGGATTTGATTTGCTAATATTTTGTTGAGTATTTTTACATGTACATCAATGAGAGATATTGGTCTATAGTTTTCTTTTCTTATAATGTCTTTGTCTGGGTTTATATTATGGAAATGCTGGCCTCATGTAATAAATTAGGAAGTATTCCATCTGCTTCAATCCTATGAAGCAGATTATAGGAAATTGGTATATTCTTTATTAAGTGCTTGGTAAGATTCACAAGTGAATCCATTCAGACCTGGTACTTTTAAGTTTATTTATTTTGATTAATTTATTTGATATGGTTCTATTTATACACATTTTTTTCTTGTATGAGTGGTGGCAAATTGCTTTTTTCAAGGAATTAGTCCATTTCATCCAAGTTATAAAATTTTTATGTTTAAAGTAGCTTATAGTAAGTATCTTTATTATCCTTTTAATATCTATAGGATCTAAAGAATATACCAATTTTAATATATTATTAGTCATAAAATGACTTTTGGACTGAAATGGGAGGAAGAAAAAAAATAATTTGAAAAGTACTGGATTTTACTTATTTATTTTCAAGACTTTATTATCATCTCCAAATATCCATTGACTTTTAAGCAATGGAAATGTTATTTTATATTCAGTTACCAAAAAACAAAATAAAATGGCTAAAACTTGTTAGAGTTCATATTCATTGAAGGACTGCTATAAACTGGGTACAATTTCATAACTCTTTCAATCTTTTTAACAAAAACATGCAGGTAATTAAAAATCCATTTCCTAATGAGGAGAACAGTATTAAGGAAGAATAAATTAATTGCTCAGTCTAATTAGATTATCTAGTATGGCTCAAATTTTGCTGAATTGATTCTAAATTTGATGAGCTTAATAGCACATCACTCCATAACATCTTTGTGCTAACAGAAGGACTGGAGTAAATTGTGCCCAGTGACAATCAAATTAAAATAATCATTAATTTTGTAATTAAATTAGATTGTGGAAATGACTGTTTAAAATTTTTTACCATTTTACCTGTGAAATAACTAATGCACTCACAAGTTGCTTTAGTAAACACCTACTAAGTGCTGGAAATTGTGCTTTAAATTTAACAAAAACTATAAAGATGATTATACCACCAAAGATAACCCATATGTGGAAAAACACAGTTAACACAATATCTATGAAGCAAACCATAAGAAAATGATTTTTTGTAAAAATACATACAAAATACTATAGAAGTACAGATTACGGAGCCAGCAAGTATCTTCCAAAAAAAAAAAAAGAGGGATGTAAGTAAGTAATAAAAGGAATTTTTCCTTTAATAAAATGAGAACAGTTAGTCAGAGATGATATGTTTGATGAAGCCTGGCCCTATCTACCCTTTACCCTCCTAAAACCCCATTACCTGCTAGCATTACATGGTGCAGTATAATACTCAATAAATATTTACTGAATAAAAAAATAAATGAAAGAATAGATGTTGAGTGAATATCAAATACTGTCACGTACCTGAACCTTAGGGCATGGAATGGGGAATGGCAGCAGGCAGATGTGGAAACATTGATGGAAACGCTTGCTGCGTGTTCTCACTGCCCCTGTTCACTGGATCAGGGCCTCATGCCGTGATCTTGAGCAGCAATGTCCAATTGAAAAACGATGTGAGCCACACAAGCAATTTTAAATTCTCTAATAGCCATATGAAAACATTTTAATGCATCCATATTCTACATTAAGAATGTATATATAATAAGGGCCAAAAGATTATTTCAACATATCCATATTGAAATAATTCATGAAATATTTACATCCTTTTTTGTACTGCCGTTGAAATCCTGTGTGTATTTTACATCTACAGTAAATCCGAACTTAGATTAGCATTTTCCATGTGTAATAGCAACATGGGGCTAGTGGGTACTGTGTTAACCAGAACAGTTCTGGGGTTCTTGGTACTTGAACTGTGGTCCTTGGATTAGCAACACTGTGAGAAGTCTGTAGAAGTGTGGGATCCTGAGCCACACTCCCAACCACCTCCGTCAGAATCTGCACTTACTCGAGAACTTCAGGTACTTTGTGTACGTGACCGTGGGAGGAGTGCTGGTCGAGGTAACCAGCTCTAATGTGAGGTCTGCACATTCCAAGCAGTGCCGGAGATACGTGCTATTGGAATTTGGAAAGATTAGAACTTTTATATATATTAATTTTATACTAATTTTGTCTTAAAAGTACAAAGTAAATTAAGGTTTACATATATTGAATATCATATTCACACCGGTGCCTTTATTCTGTCCAAATGTCAGACTGTCATAGGCCGGTAATATCTGATAACCTGAGGTGAGAGATGAAGTTCCACAAAAGGGAAGGAGTGCACAGCCGCTGCTATCTATGCCTGCTAAGTAGATTTACGGATTCTCTCATTTATTATGTTTCCCAGCATTAATTACACTAACAAAAAGAAAGCTATAAAATGGATTTTGCAAATACAATTTTTTCAAATATAAGAAAACAAAATAAACCCCAAAAGTGTCAGAGTTAACCCTTCTAATTCTTACAGACTTACAGACTTAATTCTTACAGTCTTCCTCGGTCTCCGTGACAGGTAGACAAGAATGATGATATAATCAGATTCACTGACTAGTGAGGGGAAACTTCTAAAATTATCAAAATATCTACTTGACATATCTATTAACATTTCTATAGGAAACTGTCAACGTAGCCCACAGGTATATTGCTCTGTTTATCACATGCATTTATAATTTGTTTTTTGGATACTTTATAATGTATGTCAGGTATAAGTACAGTAAGTAGAACATGTACACAATATTAAAATGGATGATCATATATTCCACTAAAGATTTGTTTTGCTTATTTATTTATTTATTTATTTATTTATTTATGGTTACGTGGAAATCGCACAGTGAAGACCTGACCCGTGGGGAGCTGGAATGTTTCCCAGGTTTGCTCGCAGCTCTGTGCCTAATCGTTCCCGGCAGCCCCTTCAGGCGGGGAATATGTGTTCCCCCTCAGACTGATGCAAAGTGACAGTCTAAGCAGAACTGTGTGTTTTTCTCTACTCTCTCCACTCTCCCTGCTACCTAATTGTGGGAAGAGGGGGAAATGATTGTTAGGAATTCCAGAGGCCCTTCCTGCATAGCAGATTGTTTACTGACCAGAGGAAAGGCAGAATCAATAGGAGAGAGTAACTTTACCAAGTCCAGTGAAGTGAAGCCTCAAAGGCAAACCTGCAAACTGCAAAGTGGGTCAGTCACTGCTAGTTCTTTGGGGACACATTAAAGATAACCTAGAAATGGCAATTTAATGTTGAAGCAGAAAAAGCCAAAGACAGAATGTAAATGGTTAAATACGAGCCCTAGTCTAAATAAATGGATGCATACATAATCTCTAAAAAGATTTTGAGCTCTAAGAGTCTATATTAAGAAAATAAAACTTGCATTGATGTACTTTTCCAATCCAGATAAATATACTCTTTTTCAAATTTAATTTGAAGAGAATAGGATTAACAGACGTTGGAGAATCAGCCATGAAATTTGAGTGGCCCATAAATGAAACAGGCCAGACATGTGGGAAGGGCACAACTGAACCAACAAGTAAAAGCCCCTGGAATGTCGTTATCTATTCAACATGACTCTTCATAAGGGAGGAAAAAGGGGAGCAGTGCACAAAGCCCACCAAAACAGAGCAGACATTCGGCAGGAATGCCATCCAAAATTTAAATTGCAAGTATATATGTCCTACTTAGAGAATGTCCAGTCACATTCGATTGCTTCCTCAGCATCCTCAGAACTGTCTATAACAGATTTTATCTTTCGCATAATGATGGTCAAATGTACACAACTTCTCTCACACTGTGTGCCTTGGAACACTAGTTTTTTTCAATGTGCCTTAGAAGAAATGGTACCACATGCAAGTAAAAAGTAGGAAAACTTTCACACTGTATCACTGTCCTAAAATTCACATTGTACATTCACATAGCTAATGGTTTTAGAGTTCCTTGAAATGGCTAAATTAGTTGTTTAACTTTGTCTATTCTACCATTGCTTAAGCATCTTAAATTTCAGAAAGTTTACTGTAACATCTATTAATGTCCAGGAGACTCGTGTCTTACAGAAAACTTTGGGAATTGCTGGGCTGCAGGAATGTTGTTATGTATTACTGTTGCTAGCATGCTGTTGGCATGATTTCATACCTAAGTTTAAGGAAAATCAAAGATAGTATTGGAAAAACATTTTAAAAGATGTTAGCTGAATCTTCTCAGTTACTTGAGCCTCCCTCTGGGTTATTTTCACTCTTGCATTAATTGTCAGCAAAAGGCCTGGTTAAAAAGGAGCCTGACAAACAATACTGAAATATTCTCAAATATGAAATCTGAGATTCTGTGAAGGCCAGGTATTTGTGAAACAAGATAGACATACCCTCAGAAGTGCAATGTAGGAAGTCATCACCGTTGTTGTTTGGATGTTATAATATGCTGCTGGAAAATAACTGCATTTACATTTCAGCTCATGATTATTATTTATTTCTTAAGGTGAAATAGAAAGCTGAGCTGGGAAAAAAAAAAAAACCTAAGGAATTTCTTGTAGGGATCTAGGGACAAAATAGTGTAAGGTTTCCAGATGCTCAGATACGGTGTAACCTGACCTGCCTGTACTACGGTTAACTTGGTAGAAGTGTGGGAAAATGTCTTTCAGCACTAGACTTGGTAATCTTGTCTCACTTACAATCATTATAAATGATATAGCTTGATGAGTAAAGCCGATTGTATTGATGAAGAAAATGTTCTCTAAAAATATCTGAAAATATTGTTATCAATATGATTGTTTTTGGTTGTCTACTTCCTCAACACACACAAAGTTCTTTTAGCCACAATCATTTAACATATGTGAACTGAATTATAAACACATTTACTTTATTGTTATTATTTCTCAGATAAATATAGTATTAGTTACTTGTAATAATGGATACAAATGGTTCAGAATATAATAATAAACAACTTGAAATAATTAGGTTAAAAACTAGTGGAGAATCTAGAATTAATTACTTATAATAATGGACATAAGTGGTCCAGTATAGAATGATAAACAACTTAATATAATTGAGTTAAAAACAAATAGAGAAGCAAGCATCTAGAAGTATTATGTCTTTAATTGTCACAAAAAAGTAGATTCCGATTTCCATAAAATCTGCAACAGTGGCGTGTGAAATTACCTCAACATATCTTGCTTTCTTTTCACAGGTTCTAAATTTTCTTTGGTTTTCAGTCTTTTTCTGTGATTACTTATAAAACAAAATATGATGTTAGTTTTACCAAGCTAATAGAATAGTTTGCCTCAGTTATTTCATTCCTTCATTTCAGCAAATGTCCAATTTGTGACAGCCAGGGTGCTTACACACTCTGGGTACACCTATGAATAGGACAGACACGGTACCTACTGTAAGAAGCTTATAAACTGCAGAGAAACACAGTGACATGTAAACAGACTGAGTAATTGCACTCTGTAATTGGTTGGAGTGCTATGAATTACAACATATTATTATCTCACATCAAGGACAGAGGTTGAATTATTAGAAGCACGTTATTAAAATCATACATTTGCATGATTTTACATTTCTTGTAGTGTGCTTTCCTGAATTTCTGAGGATGATTTTCTGAATGGGATTCAGTGGGACATGACCTTTGAAGAGTGTTGATAGATTTGCATTCACCCCACCAGGCCCGCTTTTATCTTTCCTGGTTAAAGTTAAAGGCGGGGACTGTGGCTGTGAACTAAAGGACAGCCGATGGCTTGTGTGAGTTTGGTCATCATTATGTTTGTTAGTATCAGTTCACATATCAGAATTACCTGGGTATCTGACAATAAGTTTATAGTAATACTCAGAAGCCAGATAAAATGTCTGTATCAGACTGATGCCTATAGAATTTTTCCTTTATTCTCATTTATGTTTCTATTCAAGATGTAGTGAAAGTGATTGTCCAAAAATTATAATTCTGATTTGAGAGAGGCAATTCTGACTAGGGTGGAAACTGCTGAACCACTTTTGTTTTGTGGGTCTGTTTTCTCAGTAGCTTCAAATGGATTAGTATTTGTGTCCCTGAAATCATACACTTCAGGGAAGGTAACTAAAAATAAGCAGAGAAAGAAAGAAAGAGAGGAGAGAAGAAATCAGAATGAGATTAGGAAGAAAGATGACATTATCTGCAATGTACAGTTCCTATACATTTCTTACAAAAGTAAATGATCCTTAAAGTTGTCCAGTAACAATGTGAATGTGAATGAATGCGAATGAATGTGAATGAACAGAAGAAGCAGAGAAACTGGATCTACTAGTCTGAAAAACACCAGGTGAACCTGTAGCCTCGGGGATTAAGAGAAGTAATCTACCTGAAAGTTCCATTTTATAGAAATGCCCCAGCGGATAGGACTCATGAAACACAATTTCTCTCTATAAACTGTGATTCTTTCATATACGGTGATGGAAGATAATTTATATACAATGCAAAACACAGATCATGTGTCATAAAAATGTATACCCGAAACCTCTATGACCCTGTGAACCAATGTCACCTCAATGAATTTAATTTAGATTTTTTTCTGTTAGTAGACATTTAAGATGTAATATTTCAACTGTTTTTATTCCCCTAAAAATAACACAGTCCTCACGTAGCCTGGAGATTTAGCAAACAGGAAAGCAAACCAAATCAATAAAGGAGGCATGTGTATAAGATAAGAAACAAAAATTATGATCCAAGGGGAATGAACAGCAAACTAGACCCAAAGACCAGCTAGAGCTACACAGACATGCAGGAGTGACAAAGGGAATGAGATTTACTTCTCAGTTTTGTCACCTGCCCTTTGTTTGCCCCCTTCCCCGAGAATCCTCTTGCACAGCAGGTTAAAGGGTTGATAGTGTGCGTGCTGCAGGTTCTGCGGGGCACACAGGCGTTTCAATCTTTATTTTCCAACCTTACCATGAGCAAACTTTTTAAAAATAGTAATAATTAGTGAAAATTCTTACACCTGGTTTATAGAAAGAAGCCCACCCAAGCTGAAGAGTAAAATAAGAGTGCCACCTGGACTTCCGTGGCTAGTCAGACAAGCAGGTAAACCATTTGAGAAGATTTCCAAGCTTAAGCCTTTGAAAACTGATCTTACCTCAGGGGATACCAAATCACGTTCGCCATCTAAATATTCCTGCTTGAAACCACACTTGCTCAACAAGTTTTGTAGGGGAGAAAAATGTTCTTGTTTTGAAACCATGTAAATTCATTATAAAGAAAATGCTTTACCTTTATTTTCAGAAGTTAAATTATGCTTCTTTAAAAATTTACATTTTACTATGATATGATTACTATAATGTGTTTATGTTCTATGCAAGTTGATAAAGAAAAGCATGCATCTTTCCAAAGACTCTAAAGTAAATATTTTAGCTTCCCTGACCCCCCAAAAAATTCTGCTAGAGGTAAATGGCAATCAAATAGCAAACAACCAACTTTTTTTAAAGAAGTAAAACCTTGAATGGATAGGCTTGTTCAAACTTTAATTACATTAATAACAATAATGTAAAATCTCCTTAACATTATTTTACACTAACATAGAACATGTTACAGAACCAAGATGTTTGACTTGTGAGAGAGGTGACCCCAATTTTGATCTGTGCTCTGCCCTCAATTAGCTGTCTTATTTTGTGTAAATCCCTTAACCTCTCTTGATTGAAATTCAATTATTCTTAAAATTGGAGAGTTTGACTATGTTATCTCCTAGGCCCCTGAAAACTCAATATATCTATGATGTAAAAGGCCAACCTCACGTAATTCCAGTCTCTGCCAGTTCATGTGCCTCTGCCTGGCCCAGTTTTGTTAAGAATTCACCTGCAATAATGACATGATTATTGTGTCCAAGGATAATTTACTTCAAACCTTTGTTTCACTTCTTAAGTTGTCTTAAAATACATTTTAAAATTTATGTATCAAATAATTAGCATTTTAACTCCAATGGTTAAGCCAAATCAGATGTATTGGGAGGAGGGTATCCTAGTATGTAGGATGAAAGAATTGCTAGATAACTCAGTGTGTATATATGTGTATATGTGTGTGTGTATGTATGTATTTTACCCATTGACAATGTTAGACTATTTATTGATCCAGAATTCCAGAAGTAAGGAGATGGTCTTTCCAAGAAGGCAAGTGAGAGAGAGAGAAGGAGAATGGAGGGAGAAAAGGAGGGGCAGTGAAAGAAGAAAAGCCTTTTACTTACTAGTTGTGCACCGAAGGTCCATTTTGTTAGCAAGAGGAGTCACCGTGAGGTTTCCCATTGATTAGCCGTGAGCGTGAGTAGCAAATTAAAACCATTCATTTTCCTTGAGCTGGAGTAACAATTCTCAAGAGTGGTGTGGATACACTGATGGGTCAGGATTAGCTGTAGGTGAATTTCAAGTAATTTGATATTTGTTAATGGAGCAAACTTTGCAAATGATTTCCTTTAAAGTAAATCAGAACACATTTAGGTTAAGCCTATAATAATAACCCCTTTGCTTCCATTCCGACATTCTGCATAGAAAGCAAAGAAAGGGTAGACCAATAGTGGGCTATAAATTGTTCATAACCCTTATAGTGAGTACTTGTCTAGCTGAGAAAGTAAAGGACACTCTTTGAGTGAAAGGAACATAAACCAAAGCCAACTCAGCCTAAGGAAAAAGGCAAAAGATCAGGAAAGAGAAAAAGACAGAGGTTTGCCTCAGACTTGAGGGAAGCAGGCACTCAGATATTCCGTTGCGCTTTTCTCTCTCGGTTTTCCCTGGGCCTCACTCCCGCACTGGAGACTGTCTGTTCCACTAAACTGAATGAGGGAGGGCAGACATCACCATTCGCTAGACCCCAGCTTGGGACCCCAAAGGAAATGCTGAGTTTGCTCTTTCAGCATATGTGTAATACATAACATTGGATAAACATTAAATAGTAATATACGATACTGATAACTTCTTGAGTTAGGGGAGGACTTAGTTTACTACTATTTCCTGACAAATATACTCAGTTGTTAGACAAAAGGACTAGGTTCTAGGCATTAAAAAAATTAGTAATTCCTATTATTGAGAAGCTGATAATTACATATTTGTATGTATGTGTGTACATAGGTAGGGGAGTTGGAGAGAGATAATACAGTTTTGAAAACATTTAAAATACTATACTTAATAATGTATAACTGTTTAAAAAGGTACTGTTATACCTTGCTAAAACTGTGAAATTCTTTTGACTGACATTTTTAGCCAATATATTGAAAATTAAATTAGGGAACATGAAATAGCTTTCATAAATTTAGCTATATTTTACTTATGTGTTATTTCTATGTGTATTATAAACAACCTGTAACTGCACCTTGACAGGCACATTAATAATTAGGTAATGCTTATATTTAAAGTTATAAATATTCTCAATAAGCTCTTATTCTCAATAAATATAATATTCACAACATTCCTGAAATGTTCTTACAAGTCCTGTGGTGACCAAACCTCAGCTAATTTATTATTCCTATTTTCTCACTCACCAGCTAAAGCAATTTCCTCCCACTTGTGTGCCAGTTGGCACTTCACGTTCTTTTCAATTATGCTTTTAATTTTTCTGAGTTGTATTTGGCCTCCCACTTCATTGCAATTTCAGGTAGTACCTCGTTCTCACTAGGTGATTCTTAAGTTATTTTTTTTCGTTGTCCTTAACTCAATAATCTAAATTCCCCAAATTTGCCAAGAAATAATGATTTCATATCCCATGGTTACAGACTCACACAATGTTGTTTAATTTTCAATCACTTTCTCTACCCATTCTCATCTGTCCTTTGGAATGCTGAAATGGCCTCTTGCTTTTCCTGCTACTGTGGTACTACCAGAACATGCTTTCTAAAACACCACTTTGACCAATCCAAAAAAGGTCAGTCTACCCTCATTTCTAAATTAGTTGTCTTCAAATTCTTACTCTATCATTCAAGAAAAATTGTTCATGCCAATGAATGATTTTGGCATGATCCTACCAATTGTATGGTAATGTTTTTACTGTCTGGCATATATAGCCTATGCACCAATTATATGTCCTGTGCATTAAACATATTGTGGGCTTCATCTAAGCGAGACGGCTTGCATGTGAGATGCAAAATGGCCAGGGGCAGTTGGGGACATGGCAGGGGTAAGACCTGTTACTAGTTTAGTCTACCAGCCTGGAGTGAATGGTGCAGACAGAGGTATGTGAAGGGAAATTTTCAAATAAGCAGGCGTGGTTTTCTGTTAACAGAGTAGCATGGCCCTCAGTATTCAAAGAAAGGAGCAGCACGGGGTTGCGGTAGATTCATGTTAAGTAATACTTTAAGAGCAGACATTAAACAGTGTGTGAGGGGCCATCCATGGGCTGTAGAACTCCATGCTGGGATTAAGTTCAGAGCCCTTTCTCCTCATACTCACAAAAAGAGAGACACAGCTAAGACAAAAGCAGTATTTCAAAGAATATGTACATGGATTTTAGAATTAAGTGAATATGATGAGTAGTCATTATAAACCCAGCTTTACTGCTTATCAGCCCTCATTCCTGGGGTACGTTCCTTAACTTTCTAAGCCATAGTTAAAGTTTTGAAAACTCCAAAACAAAACTCAAGGAGAGATCATAACTATGATGTAGGGTACTCTGGGCTTGGAACCGGGTGCTATTGGGTTTGGACATCAACAGAACCTTGGCTTACTAGGGAAATGGGCAAGTGGGCTGACAGATGGCATAGAAACTCAAATTAGAGGACACACGAGAAATCTGGTTTAGAAAATTAATAGAGAAGCTTAGACAAATTCAACTCTTACAAGAACCTGGGAACAAACTACTCAAAGTTGAAATACTGTGATCTGGGACATCTTACCAGGGGCGGTGAATTTGTGTCTCAGTTCCCACTGGTGAGTGAAGCCAAGATTAAGAAGACCGAGTGTGTCCTGGCTCAAGTACATCAGCCTTATGCAGTTTAAAGGGGAGCGCCTAAACCCTCCCCTCTGCAAATTAAAAACTGGATTTTTGTTGTTGTTGTTTTTTGTTTGTTTGTTTTTTTAGGCATGAATGTGGCTCATTCTCATAATGAATAATGCCCCAAGGCTTTAGAGTTCAATTTGGTTACAATGAACATCTCAGATCACTGTGCACGAATGCATTTTATTTGACCCACATGGATCCACAACTGAGTTAGAAATTTAATGAAAATACGTTATCTTAATATATCTGGTACCCCTGAATTTATTGCTGTTACAGGAGCCAGAAAAAAACCACAGGGGTAATTTTTCTTACAGAATTTTGGCTCCTCTACTGTCATCCTTAGCCAGAAGCAAAATGCATAAATATTCAGGAAAATTAAAAAGAACGGGGCAAAGAGTTATGCACATTGGTGTAGGCCCCCCAAGTAGTTTGCTTGAGGTTACCATTTATTTCCCTTAAATATTTACATTGTCTCCTAACATATTCTCAAAGCATTATATTTAATTTTCAAAAATATTACATCTATGTGAAGAGCAGATAGGATATCTGTAAGCTTATATTGGCAGGAAAATCCACATGCACAATATCAAATATCTGATTAAAACAAAAATAAAGACTGAATTAATACAAGAAAAAAATCACAATGTCGTCAACAGCAGTGGAGGGTCAGTGGTTCCTGTTTTTCTTCAGAGGCAACAGTGAAAATGCTGACTCATTCATAATTTGTTTACAACTTTCATCTAAAAAGTAGCTAGTTTATGCTGTGTTTTACATTTAAGAGTTTCAGATATGTCAGATTTTTGTTTCCACTATTCAGCTGTCAGTTCTAATACTATAAAGAAAATGTTTACTCATTGTTGATACAGTTATATTGGGATGCATTAATTCCTTTTAAGATCAAGAGTAATGATTAGGATTGTTATATATCTAATATGCATTGTCTTTTTTAATAAACTCTGGAAAGATGTAGGATAGATCTCTTGCTTTCAAATACTGTAAAAAAATACTGTAATACAGGAAATAAAGAGTATGGAACATCATCTCTGGAGAGAACTATCACAGGCTGTGTGTGTGTGTGTGTGAGAGAGAGAGAGAGAGAGAGAGAGTGACAGAGAACGATAACAGTACTTACATAGCATTGACTATGTGCCAGACATGTTACAAATGCTTTATATATATAAACTAGTTTAATCCTCACAACAAACTATGCATTAAATACTTTAATTTGCCCCATTTTATAGATACAGAGGGACATGCAGTGTGGAATATCCCAAGGAGGGAAGCAGAATACAATGCAAAGACCACATGTCCTATTGCCAACACTAAAATTAAAGGCTCTAGAAGACTGGCATTTTCTAATTCTGAGGCAAGAAGTCCTGACCTTGTATCTGCACCACCAATAATATTCTCCAAGTGGGAATGGCTAGGCCTTCCAGACCTCGAGGGTTTTTGCCTGCAACTGCCTACCTGTGGTCCACAAGATTAGATAAAGAGCAAAAGTTCCATCACATATTTTATAAGGTAGCATATTTTAGAATTTAGGGATATCTTTTTAAAAACTGAGTAAGTTGAAAAATGTTATTGCCCAAGTGCTAGTATAAAGGGAAGATACTATAAGTAAATAAAAAAGTTCCATTTGCTAAGGTATATAATTGCCATAATTTATTTTTAAATTATGCCAAATTTTCAAAAACCTATATATTTATGCTTTATATATAATATTATAGCTTCTTAACAACCCCTTCCACTTCTTCTATAAATAAAGCACATTTTCCTCTTTCTATGGATCATCCATGAGATTCTTTTCTCTCTGTAAGCTTGACCTTGACACTCTGAATAAACTCTTGGACAGTATCTACATGCTCTTAGTCTATACTTTGTGAGATAATCATCTGGCCAGTAAGACTGATGAAACATAGACAGGAAAAAATAATGAGATGTTCATCATACATTGGGCTAGTCTGTCAGCATTAGTGAATTAAAAACTGGTTTAACTTTAAAAGTATCTACTGATTGTATTTGTAAAAAAAAAAATTGTTTCATCACTTACATGTATATCTGAAGGCAAATTTACAGACATAGATGTAGTTATTGATATGGATATAGATTACCTAGCCCTTCTTCTCAGAGAAAGTAATGTATTGCAAAAGAATTATCATTTTTTAAAAACTTTGGAATGTTTCACTGAATACATAAATTAGTGTGATTATATAGTGATAATGTAGCAGTCCTTAAAAGTGTGGTGATTTTTATGTAAAAGGGATATTTACTATAATTTCTCAATTAATATAAAGCAGTAATATGATCAATGTATCATTAAACTAAGAGATGATCTCTAGTCTAAGTGTGTGAAGTCCTCACAGACAGTCTCTGTAACACGGGACCTTGCTTTCAAGGATGCTCTTGGTCCAAGGGATCTTGCATATCTGTAAGAAGAGCTCCTCTGTTCAAAGAAGCTGACATTAGTTACTTAAATGAATGACTGAGGAGTATAAATAATATTAATAGCATATTGCTATATCCATTATAGTGTCTGGTACAGATTATTAATTAAACACATGTGACTATGATGATGATGATGATGATGATTATTATTATTATGGAGGGAGTTATGTTTTATTTATCTTATTCTCCAATGAAACTCTTGAAGATATTCTAGGCTTAAAAGTTTCAGTCATTCTCATATCATTTTATTCATTCACTCATTTATTTATTCATTTGTTCACTTAACATATATTTATTGACTACCAAGTAAATGTTAAGGTCCACTCTATTTTTTGTAGATGCAATGAAGTATGAAAAAATATCTTTGAAAAAAATTTAGGCAGATGATGACATAAAGCATCAACAACTTTTGCAGTGTATTAGTGTTCTCAATGAGCTTTGATCTAAACCACTTCCTTTCTCCAAAAACAACAGGGGTCCTTGACCTCGTTTTATGGCATTTATACTTCCAAGTGTTCTACTTCCTTTTTTACTGGGCTAACCTCCCAGTTTTTCACTTACAGCTTCCTTTAATGTCTTGTCCTGACTAATGTCCTCATTTATGGCTTCTACATCTCCTCCTGGACAACATTTGATCTTCACATGTGAAGATTACATTTCTTTCCCAGCACCATAAATATTCTTGTTTTCTTTTCTAAAATTAGTTTCTGGGATTTAGTGCAGGAAAATTAAAAAATAATTGTTTATATTCATGCTTTTTTTTTCTTAGTAGCATATTCAGGTCATACTTTTTTTCAAACCCCTTCCCCAACCCTTCTACACCCCTCCCTTCAACACACATATAACAAACATAAATATCTCATATACCTTTCATCTGAGAACCAATTTCTATTCTCAGAATGAACAAGGTGGAATAGAAAATTTACTCATATCCTAGGTGACAATTTATCCTGGAGGTGGTGTACTATCCAGATCAAATACATAAGAAACAAAATCTCTTTAAAACTTGTACAAGTTACATGGAATTAATACAAACATAGAATAGGGTTCAATATAACATGTCTTCATAGTATAAACTGGGTAAAAATATTGAATGTGATCATCACTGATGAGTTAAAAATACAACATGTTTTTTAACTGTTCAAACACTATTTTTAACTTCTTTGAAAAACTAATTCATCTGAAAATAAGTAAAAATGCAGGTATCTCAGTATTGAGGTTGTTCAAACTTAAGTCTCTGCAATATCAGATCTTCATAAGATATCCTATTTCTTTACCAGAACTTTAGTTTCTTGGTCACAGAAACCAGTTTTGTGCAATAAGGGAAATAGAACAGATGGCAAAGCCACAGCTCAGAAAAGAAAAAAATAATCATCCCTTCTGGTTTAGATAATCCCTAGAGTTTTGCCTTTGAAATAAGACTAGTTTCCTATAGCAATACCTTAAAAAGAAAAATGAGGTTTTGGTTGGAATTTATGACTAGAAGCAGGGAATCCTAGCTTATAATTTTGGTTGCCCCATTTATTCATTCTCTCTTGAAGCAGTAAAGCGGCACTGATTAATAAAGAAATATTGACAGACTGTTTCTACGGCTCTGTGAAAAGCATGCTCGGCAAGTACTCACTATCACCAGAAATATTTAAAATGTCATTATTCAAATGGCAAATGGCAAAAAATGAAACATTAGTGAGATTATTTTCATCAGTCTGAAAATACGTAAAGTCTCGTATAAAGAAATCAAGAGTAATTGTTTCAGGGCTTTTTTTCACAAAGTTGAGAGAATTATATTGAAAAGGGTAGAATTATCATCTCAAAATACAGCATATACATCTTTCTTTGGATTATTATGTCACATTTTTTTCCTTCCTTTGAACTTTTATATGGTGGGAAAGAATTCCTCAAGAGTTCAGTGGGAACATCACATTACTAAACATCCATTTATGAATACCCACCATACACAGGAAGTGAGGTGAATTAATAAAATAGTGAAAACTGTGCAAGGGCAGCAACTGACCTTTGGAACCAGAAGCTGATAATCAGAAGTCTAGCTTGGAAACCTGAAGTTCTCGTTTGCCCACTGACCGCCAGGAAGAAACAACCCAAGTAAATGAAGTGCTGGCTGTGAACCTAGACGATGAAGGAGGTGGAACCGGTCACGCTCTGACCTGCGTAAAAAAGCGTTGTCAGAAGAAAGGTGGAGAACGATGCCTTGAACACAACGGCCTGAGCTCGGAGCTTCAAAGCGAAAGGCTGTTCTCTTTTGTGTCAGATAAATCATGAATATTTGCAGTTGAAAAGGTACAAACACAAGAAGTGAAATACCATTCCATTTAATACATCTAAAATAAGTTATAAAATTGTATCATTTTATATGATTTTTGTCCACAAGTTTTTCTTTATTAAGTTGTTTGACTCATGACATTTATTCCATCTAAATCATGTTCTTTGAATTTATGAATATAAATGCACTCTTTTTTTTTTTTTTTTTGCCAGAATGAAGCACTAGCAAAAATCAGTGTTTTTATAAAATTTTGTTCTGGGTCTTTATTGCTTTTCAGTTTCATTTATGAAGAGCCAATGCACACACTGTTGATGAATCAGATTAGGGAAAATCACAGCAGGCACAGTTTAATTTCTACTGGGAAGCCCTGGCTATCCCCTGTGAGGATTAGTGTTTCAGAGCAGGTATACATTCTTGCCCCAGAACAAATGACATGAATGTAATGCCAGTGCCCATATGTTTATACATCTTAATACTTTAAATGTTACCTGATTATATTGCACGAAACTCTAACTATATACCAAGGAAAAGTAAAGGGAATAGAGATCCATACTTCAGAATGGATTATGGCTCCAGTTCTTAATGCCCTGAGGGAAAGATGTAAGTTTTAAAACAGGTAGCATGGTAAACCAGCTTTACAGTAGATTTGACCTGCAGATGGGTTACTTGTTACAAGTTCAAAGAACTCCTGTAGAGGCTAAAATAAAAATAAAATAAAAAAATTAAAGTGCCCAGCCTGTTTGTGATGAGTGTTTGACATTTATTACTTCCTTTGACATTTTTTTCCTTAAGAAAATCTTGTGTGATTTAGGACCAAACTTCTAGCTGCTATAGAGTCAGAAATTAAGTTAGTCAGAAAATGATATTCCCCTGTTACCAAATTTGATTCATGGAAAATTGTGGAGACACTCCCTTTCCCCAAATGGCTTTTGACAGTTTTCTAAATCTCCTTTCAACTATCTTAGCTCTGTAGGTCTGGAATACCAATGCCATGGGAAAACTCAGAGCAGAATAAAGAGCAAAAATGTAATATATTACCCTTTAGCTTTTGGTTTCTCAAGCATGTATCCATTGCTGCCTCACCAGTGAAGGGAAAAGTCGTCACACAGTCAGACTGGAAGAGGCACCGCCTGGCCTATCACAACCAAGTTTCCATTCAGGGAGAAACGTCTTTATAGGGTTTAGAATCCTTTTTACTTATGTCTCATAAACAAGTTTAAAAATAACACCAATAAAGGATGTTAACCATATGCCGTCTCACAGTTTGTCACTAAAGGGGATAAAGTTACCAAAGCTCCCTCAAGCCCTTTGAACTTGAGAGCCAGGGCACATTTTCCTCCCATTGTACAATATGATAAACAGTAACCCTTTCCTCGCTACTCCAGAGTGTGTAGTAGGCTCCCTTTGTTGTAGGAGAGTTTCAAACAGATGCTTCCATTAACTAGCTTTTGTTCTTCTTCTTTGCCTTTAAAAAGTATTCTTAGAGAAACGCACAACTGGCAATCATAGCTTAAAAAAGTCCAAAGGATTTCTAGGTGACAGCAGTGATCAGAGATCAGGAATTTTAACAGAGTGTTAAGAATGGATTTCATTATTGAAAAATTAGTAAGTTAAAGACACATCCTTACTTTCAAATAACAACATGACTTCTACTATCATTGGACAGATAAAGGAGCCACCTCTACTGCCTTCCTTTCTCCAAGTCACACACCATTCATCAAGGCCTAAATGTGGTGAAACAACATTTTTCAGCCTACCTTAATGTGGTATTTCTTGTAAAAGAGGGTCACCTTTATGGATTTTCTCTACATTTTGTATATATTTAAGTAAGTAAAGAGGCTGCAACTGTGCAAAACCAACCACCCAGAACCTTCTTCGGTCTGCATGTGATGTTGCCATCATCACATCATCATTGTCGCGCCCATAACCCACACGGCGTTCTAAAACCTCCAAGTGCTGCATCTTATTCCTGTGCTTTGGGAAAGGATTACAAATCTCCAGATACTCCATAAAGTTAAATAAAAAGTGGTAGAAGCAGGATTGTTTCATCTGCCATCACAATAAAAAGGACATTACAATTGTAAAAGTCTTGCCTATTTTACCAGTTGGCAGTTGTATAAAGAATCAGAAAACAGCACTACAGCATTACAGAATGTTTCTGTTTTTATTGTTGCAAGGAATTTTGGTATGGCTACAAAACTCTACACAACCTCTCTCTCATTCATGTAATGAGACTGATAAGGAATGTGAGCTCTGAATAAAATCATGGGAGTTTTGCAATCAATGGAAATAATAAAAGGACACAGAAGGGATCAATCTCTGGTGTTTACTAGGTTAGACCAAAGAGAAAAGAGAATGTAGATCTCAGAGATATTCACCAAAGACCATACATTTAAATAATCATTCAGGTTTCAAATTTCAACAGATTGCTGTGGTGTAGCAGATGTGTTCTTGTGCATTTCTAGTTAGCATTCTACAATCTTTGCAAAAAGATCAAGGCTCATTGTGGAAGGAACTTGACCATGAGGGTTGCCTTGAGTGCAGACAGTTTGGATGGAATCCTAGTCAGAGACAGGAGTAAGCCTTCTACCATCTCACTTCTTTGTGCCTTGAATTGGTCAGATAATGACATGGGGGCAAAAGAATAGTAACCTTACAAAGTGGCTGTGAAGGAATGAACATAATTTACATGCCTCTATTAAAAGAATGTCTGTATTACGGTAAATGTTCAAAAATATTAATTGTTAGTTCTATTTGCTATGTCGTTATTTGCCTTTGAGCCAAAGTTTGCCCATGACAGGCCCACATGTCCTTGGTTACTTCACTTCATGGTGGTGATCTACTCTCAAGTTAAAGTTTTAGAGCTTCCACCAAATTCGGTCTGCCCTTCACTTAGTCTTTGTCTCCAGCAGCCAAAAATAGAACTGGACAAGATATACATGCTTCACAGGTGAAGCACTTACCGAGTTTTGCTTCATTAAAATTTGAGAAAAGCTATTTGAAACAATGCTATCATGAGCCTCATATAAATGTCTTTTGGTCCAGATGGGTAGGCCAGCGGACATGGTCAAACTATTCATAGTAGCTTGCAAAACTAAACAGAACTAATCCATGATAATAAAAGCCAGATTGGTAACTACCTGTGTAGATGGGTGGGTAATGACTGGAAGAGAGCATGAGGCAAGCTTCGGGGTACTGGTAATCTTTTACATCTTGATTGGATGGTGGTTATATGATATGTCCATTTTATAAAGATTGGTTAACTGACACCAAATGTATGTACCTTACAATTGTCAAACTAAAATAAAATGTTTTTAAAATGTTTGAAGAATACATATCTAGAAGTAAGGATTTTTGCGAAATGCATATTTAAAATTCACATTGGAATAGTATGGCCCATTGTCATCTGATGTCAGTTTTCATGCAAGTCCCTAAACCATTGCACCTCAACACTTAGGGTGTAAGTCCTTCTGATTTTGGGCCATGCAAACAGTTCTATCTCCCTTCATTCTTTTTACTAGTTAGTTTCACTGACCTTCAAATTATTTCTTGTTATTTACTGAAAACTTGTGTACCCAATTCATCTGTTTTTTAATGCAAATTCAATGTCTTTGTGTTTGCTCAGCTGACAACCTGCCCTTTCAATTCCTTTGTCTCATCTCCACTTGACTGGACTTCAGTGACTAAATTTCAGAGTCACATTTGAGCCTTGTCATCACCAGGAGGGGTTTGGATAAAAGACTGAGACAACTAAATCTATTACAGCCCCCCTCCTTCCGGCACTCCCATTCAGCTATTCCCAGCGCAGCAGTTCCGTTCCTTTTCTCATCCACACATCCAATGGCCTGACGTTTCTATTTTCTCAGTTGTTATCATTTTTAAAAATTTCTTTACAACTTCCTTGTTTATCTTATAATTCACTCCGTTGATTAATACCTCATTTTTCTAGGCCACTTAAATTCCTTTCCTCTTTCTGCCAAACCCCAGTCTTGGATCCTCTGAACCACCTGTCGTCTCCAATGCTTCCACTTTAGAGCTACTAGAGAAAATCACAGAACAATGATGGTTAGTACTGGACACATTCATAACGACCAGCACCAGCCGGTCCCTGAAGCTGCCCAGTGATTTTTGGCTTTCCTTATCTGCATTCTCTGCAGTTCTCTACAGCAATTATTTCAAAATGTACTTACCTTTCTACAGCCTTTCCTTGCCTCCATGTCTCCCTCTCAGAGATAATCTAGCCACCTACCTCAATGGGCAAAATAATAACCACTGAACGAAAACTATCCCAGCTCTCTGCCACCTAATGGATAAATGTAACTATCTCATCATTTATACATTTTCCCCCCTCTAAGTAAAGAACATGCTTTCTTACTCCTATTCAAAGTGTTTCCAGGACCTCATTTTCTATTTTCTCCTGTAGCTCTCACTTTATTTTATGTGGCTTCACTCCCATAACTTTAACTCTTACTTCTGTATTATATAATTCTTATTTTAAAATAACTGTTTTCCACATAAAACTCCTTCTATCCCAAACCCCCTTCTAGCTGCTACTTTCCTTTTTTCCATTCTTCCTATCATAGTTAAATATCTACGTATATAATGTAAATATACACATACATTTATTTATATGTAAAACATGTATAATACACACAGGTATGTGTAATACCTACATTGTGTACCTACATCTAACTATAATGTGTAATATACATACATGCATATATAATACATAAATCATATACCTATATCTTACATACTTTTTGTCTCTATAGAACTGATCTCATTAAGTCACAAATAAGTAAAAACTAGGTCACTTAATCTAATAGACACTTTTTAAACCTTATTATACTTTTTTTTAGACATTCTCTCTACCAGACTGGAAACTCTGAGGTGTGAGGTCAGGGGCTAGATGTGTCTTTCTACCGCTGTATTTCCAAACCTCTCGTGGTTGTTGCTCAGTAAATATTAATGTGTGATTTAATTAATGTTATAAAAAGTCATATGATCTTCTTTACCAGACCTTGTATTTACAAATATATCCACTGTTGTAAAAAGCATAGTTCTAATTTACTTAAGCACAAAGGAAATATTTACCAAAGCTTTTGGAGCCACACTTTTCTATTCAACTTCACACTCCTCACATCGTAAAGTAAATTGATTAGTTTATGTAGTGCAATTTCTGATGATGGATAGATTAAAATAATGTGTTTTATTTTATGCCATCCAATATATTTTTGATTCTTTGTAACAGCAGCCTTCAATATTTGTATGTTGTCCTGAATTACTCGGTAGGTGAGAACTTGTTTTTCTAATTTATAGGTATGGGAAATTCAGTTTTCATAAATGTTCAATATTCTTCAAGAATTAAGGAAATATCTTAGGAAAGCAGTAATTTCTCTGATGGGTGCATCACTTCTGAAAGAGACAGCACTTTCAACAGTCGATCTTGTATGTGCAGTTCATTTTGTTGCATATACTACAGCAGGGTCAATATCGCGTCTGGGAAAATAACCTCATCCCTTTGTGTTCTCTCGGAGTTTGCCTTTATGTGGAAGTCAGTATTCTTCTACTTGAGTATGAATGGTTTTTCCATCTTTCATCTTTCGTAAATGATTATCAGTCCTATCTTCTCGTAGCTGACTATTAAATTACATGATACTATTTTGCAGCAAACTGAATCTCTACCCACCAGGTAACAGTCAAGTGATCTAATGCTAATCTTACTCCTGCTCTACACTTACCAAAATCTCCACAGAGAGCAATGACATTCAGGGAGCAGAAGTGCTTGGAGTATTTGCTTTCCATCACTCTCGTGGGGAGCTTTGCCTGCAGAGAACCCCATCCACCACGGAGGAAAATAAGTCTACCAAGACACGATCTGCTTGGGGAGAAAAGGTGGCCAGTCTCTCAAAGTAGAAGGGCCAGGAGCTGGTTCCTCAATGGGCTTTTGTTGAGTTTATTTGCATAGGAATTCAGGGCATATACATAAAGCTCATCAATCATTGTCAGACAGAAATGATCAAATAATAGATAACATTCAAAGAACTATGAGGGCTTATTCTGAGTCAGGGTCAGATAGTTAAAGGGCCATAAAACTTTGGGGAACAAACTCATTTCATGCTTGGACCCTTTTCATTTAAATTGAGGGCATTAGCAAAGTAGGTTTCATAGAATTTTATGCATTCTTTCTTAGGCCTGATTGCCCCAGGGAACCCACCCTTTCCAGCACAGGGTCACACCCACCTCCACCATTGTTTCAGGCTTAAGGCATTTTTTCAGGCTTAAGTCAGGGAGGGGAAGTAAGGTAGCCAAGAGATTAGGAGACTTCTTGCAGACAGAATGAGGACTCAGGCTATGTCAAAACCGAAGGGTGAGGGTCCATCACCCCTTTTTCTATAGCCCCCCAAGTCTTTCCCTGAGGGCCCCTTCATGGCCGTACCTGTCTTAGGTTGCCCCCCCCTTTGAGGAGTCTTACCTGTCATTGGCTAACCATTCATCTGCCCAGGGCCAAGCAGGGTGAGATGAAAGGGGGAAGAGGTGGTGCTCCTACATGGAAGATAAGCTTTGTCTCCTAAGCAGCTTATGGTCCCAAGGTCTTTTTACTCAGCCTTAGCCATGAGGGGTTACAGTTTCTGAAACCAGGCAGAGCGGTTCCCAACATACTCTAGCATCTGATCTTAGGTGAATCCAAATATTAATATAGTTGTGTAACATTTTCACTCCTAATATGAAATTTTTCTTGAATTATAGACTATTATTTTTAAAGCCATATTATTATGGCTTTATTTATTGTAAGAATATGTAGTATAAAAGTTTTGAGGATATAAAAGAAATGTCTCTATTCTCAATACCAGAAAAAAGCATTTGATATGTTCTCTGCAATTGGTTGATTTTATTTTGCGGAACTTGAGTCACATTTTGATTGAATTAACTCATTGTCTAAGTACAGCTCACAAGAGTATGAAAAGAAAATCTGAGTGTTTTTATTATTCTAAATCAGAAGATAGCCCCTATTTCTTCCAAAAATCCTATAGAGAAGGTGACCGAGGAAATCCTACCAGTTGCTCTGAGGATTAAAAAAACTTATTTTACTGCTCAGGGAAAGCCTAGCCTGTGGCGAGGCTGGATGAGTCATGTGATAATAAGTTTTGTGTAAGAGAACTGGGGCGGTCACTAGATGTGTAGCGTGGTTTCTGTGGGACCTCTGCTCCACGGATAGCCTTTCAAGCTATAAAGAAATACAGTTTCCTTGAGTCAGCCTTCTGGCTCAAAAATAGTCTCCCTGTCTTCACTTAAGCATACATGTCCTCACTTAAGGATAAATGAGAACACACTGCGTTTCCTGGAGTCAGTCTTTCTGACCATGTGTACTGGCTTCCAGGCCTCCTGTCCACTTGGAAACAGACTCTTGGCTCCCAATCATGTAAATCGGCCCTCCTGGCTTCTAACCTGTTGTTTCTGAGTCAGAAGTCCAAGCCAGCTGCTCTCCTGATTACTTACCAAAGCATAGCACCTTGTATCAGCAAATGATACTTTCCATTTTAACCAATGCTCCTGAAAACCAAAGAACCATAACACTGATAGAGTTAAAGATAGCCAGTTGCGTAGAATAAAGCAATCAATAGTGTTATTAAAGCCATATGTTAAAATTTGACACACATTCCTCTTGTTGCATAAATGGCCTAAAAGGCATCAGTGATATTTGAACGTATTCGTATTGTGAACTTCCTATGATAAGGAAACTCTACAGGATGAGAAGCTCTATGAATTTGCCACTACTATCTCATCTCCATTTAATGAGAAGTATTCAGCTCTTTAGATTATCTCACATCCTGGCCATGGGCATTATTGCCAATTAAACAAAAATGGGAGTAAGAACCAAATATTCCATAGTTAACAAGGAAGAGTTGATCCCTAATAAATTTTTTAACGAGTGATGAAATCAGAATAAAATACTATAATTCTGGAACTTTTCATTCATCGCATATTTTTAAAATAAGCTATTGGTAGAGGTGGCCATATGAGGAAAGGTCCCATTACTTAGAAATAGTGAACTGTCAACTTATATTGAATTGTGGAAACAGATTAAAATGAAAATGTAAAGTGCCAAGCTTGTTTTAGAGTTAAAAAAATCATCTTGGCCTGTGGCCAAAATATTTGCCTCCAAATGTCATCTTTAGAAAAATTTTTTAAACCCACTGTGATTGCCTCTCCCTCCTCTCAATTCCCAGCAGGCTAACACAGACCTCACATAGCCCCACACAGAGGCAGACAGAGAAACTGCTCATTATCAATCAACGAATACAAACAAGTTGAAGACTGCTCAGTTCCCCCTGTTAAAGGTAGAGGCTTAAAGCCTCCAAAGAGTTTATTATTCTGGGACTAAGATCGTCAAAGTCATTTGATTTTTGACTTGCACAGTAGCCACTAAGGTTAAATTGAGGTTAAGTTTCACAAACAAATGGAAGCAATTAAATGGTTAAATAATGTTGCTTTATTTTATGTATGTTTTTAACACAAATACCAAAAAAATATTAAATAATCAAAATGTGATTTCTTTTTTACATCTCTAACAAAGCTCATACATAAGAAATTGCCTTCTATGCCTAATTATGTTTTTATACTATTTTTCCCTAAAAATCACACCAGAATAGATGAATATACTTAGTCAATAACTGATTATGTGTTATTTCTTTATAAAGAGATGTCTAAGGACCTTTGAAATCTATAAATTTCAACTGAGCTAGAAGACTCAGGCTTGTGAAGGAGATAATAATATCACTTATGTTTGAATATGGTCAGTCAGAAGGAAAACCAGTCAGAGTCAGAAGACCTGGATGTAGTATGTTATACTTGCGTGAATACATACATACTTTACTTTCTACAAATCATTTTCACTTTCATTATCTCACTTGATTTCCAAGTACAGGTAATAAATATAATGTAGAGGGACATTTGGCCAAAGACAATTTAAAAAACAGAAAAATACAGACTAAGTGGTTTACCTATGACCACATATTTAGTAAGAGTTGGAGCCAGGCTCAAATTCACTTCTATTTCCATACATTACATGACATCAGACCTGGAATTATGTCTTCTTAAGTGACATGGAGCATTTGGTTTTATTGATAGTTAAAAAAAAATTTTGATCATATTCTTAAAGAATAACTTAGCACCAGAAGCAACTTGGCATACTATTGACTGACTCTTGTGTGTCTGAAAAAAATATCTTAACCTCTGCCATGGGAAATGGGAAGCATGGATGTGTTGATTGTATCTGCATATGTTGGCAAAAAAAAAAAAAATTAAAAAATTTTGGACTGTGACCAACACAAGTCCCCTCCTAACTAAATTTCTTTTCCAGGTTGGTCTTAATTGCTATTCTGTGAACAAATATTCCCTTGCCTTAAGTTAATTGAAAAGAGTTTCAATGTAGAGGGTTAACAACATAGGAAGAGTGGATTTGAAGAATGGCCCCTTTTAAGATTCCCTGGATAACGGGCAATCTTCCAGGTATCCTAGCAGGAGGGCAAAGGGGAACATGGTTCCTTGGAGGGCCTCAGGACTGGCACCTAGTGAAGTATAGAGAAGCACCCTATTTTCCTGAGAAATAGGAGCAGGGAAATAGACCAAGCTACATAAAATATCAGACATGAGTTGCCAAGTTTAGACACAACCGGGTTTCCTATTCCACATGAGGTTAGAGCCTGCATTACACATGGCCAAATGTGGCCTTGCTCTGACCCAAATCACGCCACGAGGGAAGGACCAGTCACTCTGAAAAGGAGTTCTCTTTCTGTTTTTTGAAGCCCTACACTTCCTTAGAGTGGGTACACTGAGCTGTTAAAAGTCTTAAGGAATATTTTTGTAGTGTCTCTTAGGTGAAGACCCTCCTAACACACTGTAATCTAAAAAAACAAAACAAAACAAAACAAAAAGGACATCAAAGAGTGAGATATTTTAAGTGGTATGCTTAGAGAAAAACTTTCACCGCCATAAACAGCCATTGACGTGCTGTTTATTGAATCATATGTCTGAACAAATACATGTTAACTCTTGTAGATAATGGAGCTTAAGAACGCAGTTTTTATCTGTAGGCAGAATAAGTAGAGACAATTTCTAGAGGAAACTAAATTTATATCTGCTGACTCTCAAGAAAAGACATATTTACCATATTTCGTTTATGGTAAAATATTTGCTTGACCACACGCCACAACTTCCCAGCAAAAGGTCACACTTCTCATAGTTCCCTTTAGTGGTTGCGCAGCATCTGCTTGCTGGAGTGTACAACGCCCGTGCATGCCCGTGAGTGGGGCAGAAAGCATTGGTACTTAATTTGTCAGAACAGTGGGGTCAAGAATTTGACATTCTTTTTAATTCCATTTCAATAATTTTGTCTCAGATAAAATATCAACAGCATTTTATTAAAACAGGCTATAAATTATGTAGAGAGGAAGGAGAAGGTTAGAAGGAACAATGGACATCAGCAAACTAGGATTAATTGTATTTATTAAGTGTTAGTTGTGTCTGTTATTTACAGGAAAAGAGACCACAAACGCCAGTTTGTATCTTGACGTGATAACGATAAGTAGTATGTGAGGTTGCGCATCCATTTATTTACCAGATGATGACAAGGAAATGACTACACTGTCCAACACAGTGCAGATAGGAGTTCACTGCATCACTTTTCTTTGCAACTATAGAGGAGCTAGTTAGTCAATGTGGGCAGATGTAATCCAGAAGATAAATCATCTCTAAAGGATTTTGAAGAAATCATTCAAACGGAACACATATTACCTCCCAAACACGGAGGCAATAAACATCTGCAGGTTACGTTTTAAAGCCCAGACTTTCTGAGCAGCAGCACTCTCTCCTGAAGGGCTACCTGGAGGCCGTGGTGGTGGGGGACACCGCGGTCGTGGTGGACACCGTGGCCATGAGTCTGGTGGCTCACTGAGTTCATTCAAAGAGATAGGAGGCAGAGCAGCTATTTGTTCCGCAGCCTGCAGATCTTCCTCTCTGTCCTTCTCCCATTGACCGGCCAGTCCAAACGTTTTGCTCTATTGCAGAAAGTTTTATCACTGTATTGACTTACCTCTTCTTAACTAATGGGTTTTGTTATTGAAATTTATTTTGTTTAAAAATTGGATAATTTTTTCCCAGTTACAAGTGTTCTACATGCCAACTATGGGATACCTGTTCACTCTAGAAACAGAAGGTGCGAAAGACAGTTGTTACTTTTTTATATGTAGTTACTTTTCCATCTTTCTAAAATCGAAAATATGACGGAGGGATCAGGAACAAATATGCCAATACGTTAATTATTGGTTTAGTCTTGATGGTGAATACCTGAGTGCATACTATATAATTTTTTTCCTCAAAAGTTAAAATGCTTATATTTTAAAACTTTTTAAATCCCCAAAAGCTCATTGTGGAACCACTAAAAATTTAAAAAATGTGAGAACTAATTCATCTATATAGCAACCACAAAGAGTTACTTTAAAATTTTGAGAATAAGTCTTTTTGTATTTATTTTTAAAATATACATTGTCACAATTTTTTGTTGGTTTGTTGTGCTTCTAACACATTTTTGATATATTGTATAATTTGATATTTCAGTCTTTTTTTCTTAAGCATTCATGTCACAAAACCAATTTTGCCACCAGAATCATTTCCAATGTCATTAACCAGACTTAAAAACCATATTTATAATCATATTGCATTGAATCATTTTGCAATAATTATAGGCCAGTCTCCTATTATTGACATTAACATTATTTTCGATGATTTTTCTGCAAAAAAGAACACTGTTATATATACCCTTGTAAAGTCGTCTTGATGACTTCCTTAAGACAATTTAAGATGTTAAATTGCAGGGTCAAATACAGGGTCAAATATAGCTCTTTACATATAAGAACTATACATATCAAGCTGCTTCCTAGGATGTTATAATTTTTCCTAGAAGAAGAATTATGATAGTGTTTAATTTATCACACCCTTTTAAACTAAGGAAAATAAGTAGGGTTTGGGATATTTGTCAATTTAGGGGCAAAAATATTAGCTCACTTTTATTTTGATTTATTTGATTCCTTTTCAGGGTTATTGTTAAAATATTTTTTTTCATTTTTTGGTCCCTTGAATTTCTAATTTTAGAAATAGCCTTTCTATAATCAGGGTGTTAATAATGTGTGGTGTGTGTGTGTGTGTGTGTATACACATATACATACACACACATATAAAATTAACCCTGTGTTTTATTTGTGTCAAAGCAATATTAACAGTGTGTATTTTGTTATTGGTATAAGTATTTGTAAATAATTATGTAGTCAAGTGTTTGTTTGTTTTACCATTATTCCCTTGGCTTTGTGCTTGGAAAGTCTTTGAATTAGTTCCCTAGGGTTGCAGTAACAGCAAACGTGGTGTCTTAAAATAACAAAAATTTATTCCCTCATAGTTCTGGAGGCAGAAGTCCAACATCCGTGTTACTGGGCTAAAATCAAGGTCAGCAGGGTCACACTCCTTTTAGAGGCTCCAGTAAAGAATCCATTCCTTGCCTCTTAGGGTCTCTGGGGCTGTCTTCCATGGCTCACACGCTTTCTTCCATATCGAAACCAGTATTTAATATCTTCAAATCCCTCCTTCTGTTTCCAGCTTCACCTGTGTACCGTCTGCGTGTGTGTCTGATCTCCCTCAGCCTCTGTCTTATAGGGACACTTCTCATGGCATTTAGAGCCCACCTGCGACACCTCAGGGACTCTCCTCATCTCGGGCTCCTTAGTCCCATCTGCAATAATTTTATCACTTAAGGTAACATTTACAAGTTCCAGACATAATGTTCACTTTTGTATTTTAGGCATCTTAAATACAATGTATTCTCTCTTTCTCTCTTTCTGCATTTCAATATGATATATTTAGACTAGTTTTGGTGTTTGTCTTTTATATTTATAACAAATACTGTTATTTATTTTTGGATTCTGAATATTTAGCTACCATTTGGGTATAAAATGCTTATTTAAAATACTTTAGAATCTATACAATATATTTGTATTCTAGTTACATATACTGCTCTTAATTTAAAAACTTATTATTTCAGACTAACACTACTGGAATAAAATATGTGTACTGCCTAAAAAATTCTAGAAAAATTAACTATTCAACCATATCATATCAAATCTTAATATTTACTTGGAGGTGAGAAATGTTTTTATAACTACTATATTTTTTTACCTCAGAATAGTCCTTACCCAGATTCATAACGATGAAGGCGCTGATGGTGTATGAGTGCCTGTCATGAGTGTGAGCAACTTCATCCAAAATGGCTGCACAAGATGATGGAAGGCAGTAATGTCTTGTCTTCAATTCCAGCTCTTCAGATTTAGTGCCTCAGATCTGATTGTATTTCTAAAAATATGTAAAAAAAATAGTATAGCCACAGATTTTTTATAATCCAATTTTTAAATCATAAAAACAAATTGAGCCCTGACTGATATGGCTCGGTGTGTTGGTCATCATCCCACAGAGCCAAATGTTGAGGGTTCAATTCCCATTCAGGGTGCATGCCTGGTTTACAGGCCAGGTCCCCGACCGAGGGCGTGCAAGAGTTAAACAATTGATGTTTCTCTCACACATCAATGTTTCTCTCCCTCTATTTCTCCCTCCCTTCCTCTCCGTCTAAAATTAAATAAATAAAATCTTTCAAAAATCGCTACCTATAAAATACAATTGGTATTGCATTTTTAGTCAGAAAGATAACCAGATGCTTTGAAAAATGAATTCATTATACAAGAATCTCAAAACTTATTCACCAAGTAATTATTTAATCAAATAACAGTTCTAACATTTAAAAAACATTATTAATTACCAAAGCAATAAAATATGAATTTCAAGGGAAGGTTGAAATGACATCTTTGAGAAAGGACCTGGAGTATCAAGCTAGTAATATTCTTTCTCTCTTGCAAAAGGTCATCATCACAATCAGCTGTAGGAGCCTAATGTTGATGACTGTGTGACTGAAGGGAAAATAAGCTAGAAATACAGAGTAGGTGCCATTTTTGGATATCTAGTAGAGAAATTATTAATATACAAAGTAGACATATAATTGGAAGTATAAAAGAAATAGGACCTCATCCAAAACCTGGCTTCATTTGCCCACTGACAATATGTGATGGTTGTGTATAGTCAACACAGATATGGTGATTTGCTGAGGCATAAGAGAGAAGAAGTTCAACAAGTCTGGAGTTTTAAATCCAAGCAAAGGAGACTAATGCATTTAAAATTGAAGAAATAGGAGAATAAAAATTTGAAGGGGAAACTAATGAATTAATCTGCTCTTAAGGAGTTTGAGGCTGGTTACTTCAAGTCTGTTTTGTGTAGTAAACAGCAAACTGTCAGGCATGTAGTTTTGATGTTTAGATCATTTGAGAAAGATTCAGTAGGGGTAATATTTGATATTGTGGGAGAAAAGTAGATTAGTGAAGACTATGTAGTCCTGGCCAGGTGGCTCACGCAGTTCTGGCATCGTCCCATACATGAATATGCTGTGGGTTCGATTCCCAGTCCAGGAACATACCTGGGTTGTGGGTTCAGTTGCCGTTTGGGGAGCATACTGGATGGAAACCGGTCAATGTTCCTCTTACACATTGATGTTTCTCTCTCTCTCTCTCTTCCTCTCTCTTTCTAATCACTAATAAATAAATAAATAACACCAATCACATCCTTGGGTGAAGATAAGAAACAAAGAATATATAGAGTAAAAATGATGCAGTCTGAACACATGACCTAGAAAATGCCTGTACTTAGAGGACAAGTGGAATAAGCTAATGAAAGAGCTTAAGATGCCATGGTATGAAAAGTGTTTTAAAGCAGTCATACTGTTAATGAAGACTGTATACTCAACCATTTCAGATTGTGGCCCACGGGTAAGGCATCAGAGGATACAGTGATATGTCCATTGATAATTGATCTTTACAAGATCCATTTAATAGCATAGTTGAAATCAGACACTAGATTTTATTTGTTTAGGGACAAAAAGGAGGTGAGGATTAAAACAGTTATATCTAAACTACTATTTTCCTAAAATTAATGTATTTTAAATGTTATTTTTTTCTTATTAAAGTAATACATATTCATGCAGAAATTTCATGCAATACTGAGAAGTATGAAGAAGAAAATTTAAGGAAGAGCAAAAGCTATCAAAATTTTTTAAATCAATCATTAATAACTCAGCATTTTTCCAAACTTGTATGTAATTACACAGAAGATGCATATACATGATTGCATGCATTAGCTACACACTTACATATATAAAATTGTGTGTAATATGCCACTTTATAATATTTCATTCCACTCAATTTCACTTAGTAAGGATGTAGCTGTAGTAATTAATAAAAAGTTCATTTAATTGCTACATTCTCGTACATTATTCTCATATAAAATTATTTAACAAATTCATTATGTATAAACAAAAATGCATATTTGTGTATTTTTTTGAGATTTGCCTTTGGATTATGTTAATAATGAAATTGTTGTTTTAAAAAAACATACATTTTAAATCATTTTTGAACATATTATTAGATGACCCTCCAGATTATTTAAGTTAAATTACACTGTAGGCAAGTTGAGGTAAAAGGCTTTCTGAATGCCCAATGCAGACTAGAAGGGAAGCACTGCAACATCGGGATACTAACTGTTATTAATTAGCACTTGTTTGTCATTGCACAATTACCTTTGTTACTTTGCCCTCTTCAGCAATGGTCAGCACTCAGGAACGAAAATTCAAAAGATTATGCTAGATTTAAAAATTGAAATGACACACATGGAAAGCAGAAGTGAGGGAGAAAGAAGCAAATCTACCCTCATGTGAAGTCATTGATGAATCTGCCGGCTATTGAATCTAAAAGGGGCAAGGACGTAGTGAGGGCTGCAGGGGAGCTGCAGGAGTTAAAGCTCAAAAGAACTGGAAATGTTGGATAAAGAAATGCATGTGCATAATAAAAATGCAGTTCTCTTGAGCTGAAGAAGTCTAGACACTATGAAGTTAGGGTTAAAAGGCTCCTTGACTTGAACCTAAGAACCAGACCAGACAGGAGTAATAGAAGAATAGCTTAATCAAAGGAGGCTTATGTCAATGGGGAAAAGGGAAGAGCCCCAGAAAGTTGGTGAGGTAAAAACAAATAAATGGGAATCAAACGTGGAGCTCTTATTGATCCATGTAACAGGCAATGGTCTCTGGAGAGCCATGAGCAATGAGAACACTGTCCCCTCTTTGAGTGTTCACGGGTGTAAATGTGGGGGAGGGTTTCGGATTAGACAGCGTTACCAGGATTTGGTCACATTTTATTTCAGGTGAGGAGATGGAGACACTGCTCTAGAAAAAGGTCAAATCATAGGTTTTTTTTTTTTTAAGTTTTCTAAGAGATCTGTAACAGAGCCAGAATAAACCCATTTTAGAAGTGTCTAGAGAATGAAAACAACGTGGTTTACTTGCCACCACAACCCCCAACCTTCACCCCAAATCAGTGTATTTACTTTTTGTGCTTTTATTGATTACTTAGGCTACATTATGACTATGAGATCAGATTTAAAACAAATGAACAAGCCTAGTAACTGTGGTTCTACAATACTTTATAGACATGAGACAGGTTTTTTTTGTTTTTTTTTTTTTTTTACTGTGGAATCTAGCATTCACATAATACCCACAATATTTAAGATGTATTATTAATTAAATATGTCACATGCTTTGCACAGACACTTAGTGCTGGGTTTCTAACAGTGCCCGGGCTTCACTAAATTGCTTTTGCACCTTCGCAACACAGAATTCGCCAAACTATTAGGCCTCTTAGAAAACACAGCAGAAAAATTACTTTAAAGATATTTTTACTTCTTGATTTAGTATAATACAAGTAAATCAAAAAGAAAATAGAAATAAAAATCTATTCTGGTTACAACAAGTGTTCAGGGAATGAGAGCATTTTGGTATTCTTAAATATATAGTTCTATAATTGAAATATTTTTAAAGGCTTTAAAATGGTTTTGGTATTCTCTTTTATTCGCTTAAATAAAAATCCCCCCATTAAATAAATCGTATTCATTGACAAAAAGCCACTGTTCAGTTTTCATCATGTGCAAATGTTGCATCCTTGTGAATTCGCCTGTGAAAGTTTACCTCAGAGAACATCCTATAGTAGATAGTCTGTATACATTTAATCCTCACAACAACCCTAAAGAGTAAATACTATTTTCCTGGGATTTTTTTAATGAAAAAAATGCAGAGAGGTTAAATAAGTAGTGAAAATCACATACCCATTAAGGATTGGGTTTGGGGTTGAAAACACATTTTAAAACATTTCTGCTTGTTAGAGTATTCATTAGAAACATAATTTTTACCCAAGAGAATAAATGTATGCAAGACAAATTTTGTTCTTCACCAAGGGGTCTTTTAACAATCAAATAAGAGAATCGATTAAACTGAAGAATAATACATTGTATGGCTGAGAAATTTCATGTTGCCCTGACTTTTATCTTTGGTCCCACCAAGTCGTTAGGTCAGCAAATAGGACATAGAAAGTATACAAAGTTATTGAAAAAAAACTGAAAAAAGAGTAGCACAATTCCAAGAGAACAGCTCCGAGAGCATTCCACGTTAATAACGTGTCATTTTCCTGTCTTAACCAATATTCTTCATTAAATTAATTCTTTGTTACTTAGTGCATACTAAGAAGGGACTTGAATATATCAAAAGCCACAGAGGCCGTTCTAAGGAAAGAGCTGACCCTTGGCACAGGCTCCTGGAAAGAATCTGAGGTGGCGCTGAGACAGGAAAGCACCTAAAACAGCAAAGATGACTAAATGTTTGTGAAATATGAATCTGTGTTTGTGTAAAGCATTCCTTTACATTTAAACAGAACTTGGAGGCATTTCAAGAAAATGAATAAAAATACAAACATCAAGTGAGTTTTGTAAGAAAATTAAAAGGTAAAAATAAGAAGGAAAACATCTCTCAGACAAGTTCTGTGGGGTGGAATTCAATGTTTTCCTAGGTCCTGGGGTTAAAATAAAGAACATTTCAAAAGAAAGGATAGGATCACTCTTACAAAGGGATGGTTTGCTGAGCACAAACTTGTTATTATGTTGTTGAAATCTACATCTTTACTGGCTTGCGTGTGCGTGTACGTCTGTCAGTATCTGAATGAACAATGTATCAGAGAGATGTGCTCAAATCTGTTATTCTGGCCATGAAATTGTACATTTATATTTGGAAAACTTGAGGATTTTGTTTTTTATGTTTTGAAACTATACTTTCAGACAAATTTTAAAATATTATGTTTATTGAGCCAAATATTTTGTCATATTTGGTGAACCTCATTAAGTGATGCTTTTTATCTTGCCATATATTAATAAAACTATAAACAGTTTACTTTAAATATTGTATTTAATGATTACAATATATATACACATATACACATATTTATTTAAATCCTTTTGTTATCAACACTTTTCTGTCTGTCTTTTCTGCCAAGAATGGTAGTATTAGAGGCAAGTTCTTGTAAGAAGCAGCTGGCACACTCAAAGTGGGTAATTTGAGGAAAGTTCCATAAGGGACATTCACAGATATGTGGGCAGAGTGGAGAGAAATCACAAAGGATGGTGTGACACAGTGCCCCATGCCTTGAAGATGCTATTATCAACCAGAGACTGAAGGGAAGGAGGAAGGTGGGAGTGTGTACCAAACCTGGAAAAAGAGGAAGAAAGATAGAGAAATGAACATCGGACCTCTCCCTCCTTCTCCCTTTTTCTGACCCATTGTATCCCCATGCTGGTCATCCCCCCTGGCAAACCCCAGACAGAAGCCGGGGTACACAGGAACCAACTGACTGAGCTTATACCTATACCATCCAGTTCTTTGAACTCAAGAAGATAAGAGAGTATTTGCAAAGGCAAATAGGTTTCTATCACATATATTATTTCTTTTAACATTAAAAACTAAAGTTAAAACAATGTAGCATTTAATTTAAAAAACTCAGTTTCTTATTAATCCTAATCAATAAATGCTACATAAATAATGAAAGAATATCAGGTAAGTGGGGTATTGCTGCAGGCTCCTTAGGTCCCTAAATCTTGGTTCAGCAACAACTAGAAATATTTTTATTTTCTCTCTAGTTGGACATGTACTCCACAGGACTAGCTGTCCTCCACAGTTCCCAGTCTACCCATGACTCATCTCTCCACTGGCTCCTGGCTGGGCAGCTCACACAAGCCCATTCAGTCTCCATCGCCCCGTCTTAGGGCGCACCGAGGCTGCCCTATCTCTGCATGCCACAAACCCCAGCCATATTTTGCCATCCATACAGGCAGAGCAGAAGTCCTCGTCAAAGCATTAAAGGGACGTTTATGTTTAAATGAGCTTTTCCTTACCAATCTTATGCAAGATTTCAACTACTTCCTGCCCCTCTCACACACACATCACCTACTAGCTGTAGTAGGTTGAAAACAAACAAACAAACAAACAAACAAAAAAGGAAAGTGCTCAGAGATGAGTATTTCAAGAACAGAAGGGAACATTGCTATAGAAGTCTGGTGGTAGAATTACTTTGCATAGGCGGGGTCTTTCTTGTCCATGTAAATAAAATCGCACAGGTGGTCCTGCACAGTAAAGAAATAATCCACTCTCCTGGGCATCAGGACTAATACCTTTAAATGGAACCCATGTGGGGTTTGCTACTCAGCGTTACTGGAAAAACACTCCTGACTATAGGAGTCCTGTTTTCAAGAGTAAAATTAATGTAATAATAAGGTGGCTTCGGTTTACCAGAGTTCAATCAAATAAATTGAGGGCATGGATAGAATGAAATTTCTACTCAGATATTTTATTAAAATTCACTTGCTTCTTCAACTGTCACACAAGACACACTTATTATATATATAAATACACACACACACACATATATTTAGTTTTGCTCTTGTTCCAAGAAAGCAGATAGCAAATACTGTATTTTTCAGACTATAAGTCACACCAGACTATAAGTCACACCTAGGTTTTAGAAGAGGAAAACAGGGAAAAACCCACTCCACCACCACCCCTCCCCTCAGCGAGCCAGGTAATCTGCATTTGGACTGTAAGACGTACCCCCATTTTCCTCCCAAATTTGGGGGGGAAAGTGTGTCTTATGCTCCAAAAAATATGGTAAATACTTGCGTCCAAGTCCGAACCACAAATCTCGCCTGCCTTGAGATTGAACACATCCTGGTGAACTTCTCAGTTTCTCTTGAGAAACTCTGTACAGCCACCACTTGTATTTTCTTCTGTGCTATTAAACCTCAAAAAAAAACTGAACAGAGAAAACTGGTTTTCTGCCAAAACCTGTCCAACTTGTAACCTATGCAGTTCATTTGAAAGCACTCATTTATCATTCATAAATTAACCTTGTACAGGACAGTTGCTCTCATTTCCATTGCCTTTTTGTCCTACAAAGAATAAACCTCAAACATTAAACAAATAATGAGAGTCGAATCTGTGAGGCATATTTAATGCAAAGAGGATTTTGATGGCATCTCTATAATTGAAGGCATTAATAACTGACTATAAATCTTCATTCCCAAGTGCCATAGCCATTAAGAATAGAATGATATGTAATTTGTACTGTTTTTAAGAAACTTATTCCAAAATCATCTTGCATTCCTTTAGCTTCAAATATTGGTTATTGAAGAGTAGTATCAGATATTGATTATAGAATATAGCTATACATATACTAAGCAGAATAATTTTATGTTTGAGTCTTTTCTTTTTAAATGAAATATGGTATCACTATCTTGATATTGGCTCTAAATCTTTGCCCAAATATTAGCAGCATTTTAAAAATCATGCTTATTTTAAATAATAATATTATATCAAAAATCTTGCTTGCTCTACTGGGCAATAAGCTACATTGAAAAAATTATGGATGTGAAGATGTGATTGTTACTGCACAAACACATGTCATTGTAAACTATGCCTTGGAACTTTATTGTAGACAAATTGTAAAGTGCTTCAAAAATCCTCTGGAACATTTGCAAGCCTGGGTTCCCCCAGCTCCTGCTTTTAGTAAAGCTATGTGGGCTCACCTTGTTCATTCAAGGACATTTTCTTTAAAGACTTTCTTTTAGGGGAGTCCTAGCAAATGTGTGATTTCTGACACCTTTCCTGTTCCCAATAGCACCGTTCCGAATTTATGTTCCTAGTCCTGGATCCTGTTCTCTAGGGACAGAGACAACAGAGCGTCTTATTTAATAGTTAATTTCTGATTTGCCACCCTGTGAATATGGAGCACTCTAAAATATTTGGGGAGATATTATTTCACCCTTAGACTTCAAGGTGATTTATTATCTTTCCAAATGCTCTCATACAATTAAAATCTACCATATATGCAATGTGGATATTGAAATCAAATAAGAAGATACAATTCTGTGTGGCTTTTAGTCATGCTCTCAGGAGAAATGTACCACATAGCCAACTAATAAATAATAATGCTTAAACTTGGCATCCACTGTTTAAGTGCTTCTCAGAAATTAGCCTATTAATCTTCATGTGACTGCTTGTAAAATAGACAGCAAGTTATCTTATTCTTCCTACTTTCTCCTACTGTTCCACTCCAGCTGTCTAGAATTCTAAAGTGCCGAACCCACAACCTTACAGGTAGGTTTCTTGCCTGTATCTCCGAAGAACAGAGCACCCAGTGTTGTGCCTCTGGGCCCCCGTCTGTGAGATAATCCAGGAGTTCACATCAGGCCTTTGGGGTTCTGTTTAGGTGGTGAGGCACATGGTTGGTGCAGGCAAAGTCATCGAATATATTGCATGAGGTCTGAGTTAATGAAAATCATTTCTAGTTTATAACAGAGCCTCGCTTCTCTTAAAGGAAGCCCTGCTGGTTGTGAAAAGGATTTTCACTGATGATAGAACAACATCAGGCTTAAAAGCCTGTTTTGTTACTGTCATATGGGTCAGTGGAAAAGAATAAATGCTTTTTGAAATAAATAAACTTGTTTGGGGATTTTTAATTTCTTACCACAACTCTGGATGTATTATTCTTGTGTCCCAGAAGAAGAATATGTAACATATTGAGATCCAGCACAATGTGTGAGATATGGTAAAATGTTTATTTACTTTTGTGCTGTTCATGTTCAGAGCTATGATCACAAACTCGGACCTTCTGGTCATGGTGCATTGTTGCTTTACAGTATGTGTGATGCTTTTCTGAAGTTATATTAAATCTGAACCTGAGAGTGATAAGACATACAAATATTAGAAGTCATTGATTGACTCTAAATCCAAAAAATTAATTCCATTTTTTCTGTGAAACATAGTAAGTATAATTTTCCAATATTTCCTACTAGAGCTATAAGAAATCTGTTCTTATTCTATTCTTCCTGATTCTTTCACTCCACAACTTCCTTCTAAAGATTTACAGTTCCAGTACCTATTCCTGAACAGAATATAAAGCAGACTCATCTTATTTTCATAATAGAAATTGGACTATTACCTTATTACTTTATTATACAGTATGGATGACTCACATTCCCCATACATTTCACAGATTCAAGGGGAAACCAATGACTCCATTAACTTCTACTTGAGTCGTTACCAGCTGTTGGGAAAAAGGCCTGGGTATTAAGGGAGGCATTATTCAATCAGAGAGTGACAAATGAATAGGCATGAAGTCACATCCACCTCCCAGTGAGTGATGTGACAACAAATATTATTTACTTTGTTAGCAGTACTTGAAAGGGTGGTCAAGGTGTCCCAAATCTCTCTCTCTCTCAGTACTCACACTGCCTAGGAAGAAGCCAGTATGGAATGGACTTTGTCCTGTTTAATGGATTGTGTATAGTTCTTACTGTATATTTTCATGGGAATGTTTTAGTTCTGTGTCAATGCTCATTCATCATGCTATTGTTTGTTTTTCAAAACCTAAATAGAGCAAAAGATTAAGTGACCTTTTACTCTTTGGTATATTTACCAGACAATGTCTTATAAATAATTAAATCAGAGAATGTGGGAGAGTTCTGAAACACACCTTAAATTCCTTTGTGTCATACAGAGAGTACAATTAGTACTGCAGTGCTTAAAATTGTTTTCTTAATATTTCTATAATGCATGAGATAGAAGCCTCGAATTGTATGCAGAGCCCATGTCATTTAGGTTAAACCTTGTGATCAAGAAAATATGAATAATTTTCTCAGAAGCATCATCTCTTACATATGTCACTTTTATGCTTTCCTCTACCCTTTGGTATAAATAAGTCACCTTTAAATTAATGTGAATAGAACATGAAGGACCGAAATGCAATGTTGCCATCAAGTAAATGATTAAGGTAAATATACAGAAAAGTGCATGTGAAAATAAGAACATTTGTTTACACTTAGCATCTGAAAACTGTATAGTTGTGGTAAGTTATTCTATAATCTTTTAAAATTTTTATGTATTTCTACAGAAGCCTTTTAAGGTATTTCTTGGGCATGTACTTTTATTCACATATTAGTCCTTGCTTTTGGCAAGATCTCATTTTTGTGATTAGCTATGTATATACCTGGATATATATTTCAACAGAATTGGTAATACAAGTCTCAAGATTTTCTTCTGGTGAACCCCGCAACTGGGTTCATTTAAGATAAGATTTCCATTTTATTTCAAAACTATGATATCATCTTATCCTTCCTAAAGTTCATGGTATCTGAAATTCTCTAGATGTCATGTTAATTTTATTATCTTTATTCCCATATTGGTTTCATATGTTGAAGCCTTAGCTTTTCACATAGATATAAAGTATTCCTCTTCACAGCCTGTGTCATACAGTTTTTTTACATCTCCATTCTAATTAGAAAAACCTTACATTTAGAAACATACTATACAAGGTCTGTCCTAAAAGTATCCACCTATGTACTATGAAAAATAGAGACATTTATTGAAGAAGATACAAGATATAAGAAACATTGTACACAGGACAATGGTGCCTTAGTCCCCTTTAAAGAAGGCACCTTGGGACCTCACACAGTTCTCCCAATTACCATCAGCTTCCCCATTGTATTTTCCTGAATTTCATTGTTCATTCCTGAATTTCAAGAGATTTTCCTGAAATCTCTTCCCTTTTGAAGGTGATTTTAGTTTGGGGGAAAGCCAGAAGTCACAGGGCACCAAATCTGGGCTGTAGAGGGGCTGAGTCACCTAAGTGATTTGATGTTTCACCAAAAAATTCTGCAGGAGACGTGATACATGAGCAGGCATGTTGTTGTGATGAAGCTGCCGACCCCCGGTTACCCATAGCTGTGGCCTTCTGAATCATCTGAATAGTTTCCTGAGGAACGTTCAAGCTTGATGCAGTATTTGATGCAGATCTGTTGTTCTACTCACTCAGTCATTTTGAATGCGACAGCCACACAGTGCACATACTCACTTAAGAGCATTACCAGCCCCACTGGCTACTACAGTGAAGTCATCGTTGTTCGTACATGTGCACTCCAGTCCACTCTCCTTGGCTGCCAAGTTACATCGATATCTTGCTAACTGCTTTCATTATATTCACAATGGTTTGACTTTTCCTGACAGAACTCATATATGTAATCCCATCAAATGAGTTTATTTTCCCCTAAAATATAAAAGAATCATAATATTTAGAAACAGATTAGTAGTCAAATTGGATATTCATCAGTGGATTAACCTCTGTATCAGTCACAAAAAGAACAGTTTACAGACCGAGGTAACATATCAGACAAGTGCACAGGCATGCACACCTGCACACACATTTATTAGAATGGTGACAAACCAGTTTTAAACTCTAATGTTTTTTTTTTCCTGCCCTACTTCTGAAAACATTAAGTAAAGCTTGCTATGACTATGACCTGTGATGCTTTCCCAGCATCAGCTTTCCTTCTTCCCTACTCTGTCTTTAGTTCTCAAACGTTTTTTAATGACAAAAAAGTAAGACTTTAATCAACATGTACATAACAATTCAGTAAAATACATATGTGGATAACAAAATAAATGAAAGAAAAATTTTATGAGTGATTTTTGCTTCTATCTAAATTTCTGAATTTTCTTAGTTTTTATGATGAAATTAGTTTAGTTTTTTTAACTTTATTTTTATGGCTGACACTATTACAGAGATCCCCATTCTCTCCCCCTTTGCCCACCTCCACCCAGCCTCCTGCCCCCCATCCCTCTGGCCATCACCACACTGTTGTCTGTGTCTATGTATCATGCACGTATACTCTTTGACTAATCCTTTCACCTTCTTTCATCCAGTCCCCCTCTCCTCTGACAGCCATCAGTCTGGCCAACGTATCTATGCCTCTGTTTCTTTTGTTCATTAGATTTCACATAAAATGAGATGTATGCTATTTGTCTTTCTCTGACTGGCGAGAAAGACAAATTTCACTTAGCATAACAATCTCCAGGTTCACCCAGAGTGTCCGAAAAAGTAAGATTTCCTACTTATTTGCAGCCACATAGTATTCCATTGTGTAAATATATCACAGCTTTTTTATTCACTCATCTACTGATGGACACTTGGGCTATTTCCAGATCTTGGCTATTTTAAATAATGCTGCAGTGAACATTGGGGTGCATATATTCCTTCAAATTAGTGTTTCAGGATTCTTTGGATATATCCCCAGAAGTGGGATCACTGAGTTAAAAGGCAGTTCCATTTTAATTTTTTGAGGAACCTCCATAAAGTTTTCCAAGGTAGCTGCACCAATGTGCATTCCCACCAACTGTGAATGAGGGGTCCCTTTTCTGCACACCCTCGCCAGCACTTGTTGTTTGTTGATTTACTGATGACAGCCATTCTGACAGGCATGAGGTGATATTTCATGGTCATTTTAATTTGTATCTCTCTGATGACTAGTGACATTGAGCATTTTTCATATGTCTATTGACAATTTGTCTACATCAAACTATTAATAAAAAGCTTCCACACAGCAAAGGAAGCCATCAACAAAATGAAAAGGAAACCCACTGTATGAGAGAGCATGTTAGCTACTGATACATCAGATAGGGGGTTCATTTCCAAAATATATAAAGAACTTAATATAACTCAACACCAGGCAGATAAACAATCCAATTTAAAAAAGGGCAAAGTTTTCACTCTTTTAATGAAGGTGCAAATCTCTTCTCAGTCTATACGTGCTTTCTAAGTTGCCGTGTTTCTGCCAAAAAATACTTATTGCACAATGTTTTAAGATTCTGTTATGATGAGATCCCATTTGTTTATTCTTTCCTTTATGTTCCTTGCTCTAGGGGACATATCAGTGAAAATACTTCTGTGTGGAATAGCTGAGATTTTCCTGCCTATGTTCTCCTCTAGGACTTTTATGGTGTCACAACTTATATATAAGTCTTTTATCCACCTTGAATTTACTTTTGTGTATAGTGTAAGTTGGTGATCAAGTTCCGGTTTTTTTTGCATGTAGCTGTCCAGCTCTCCCAACACCATTTGTTGAAGAAGCTATTTTTACTCCATTTTATGCTGCTGCCCCCTTTGTTGAATATTAATTGACCGTGGAGACTTGGGTTTATTTCTGGGCTCTCTATTCTGTTCCATTGGTCTATGTGTCTGTTCTTATGCCAGTACCAGGCTGTTTTGATTACAGTGGCCTTGTAATACAGTTTGATATCAGATTTTGTGATTCCTCCTCCTTTGTTCTTCTTTCTAAAATTGCTGCAGCTATTCGGGGTCATTTATGGTTCCATATAAATATTTGAAATGTTTGTTCTATATTTGTGAAATATGCCATTGGTACTTTAATAGATATTGTATTGAACCTATAAATTGCTTTGGATAATATGGACATTTTGATGATATTAATTCTTTCAATCCATGCTTCCATTTGTTTGTGTCTTCCTTAATTTCTTTCTTCAGTGTTGTGTAGTTTTCTGAGTACAAGTCTTTTACCTCCTTGGTTAGGTTTATTCCTAGGTACCTTATTTTTCCTGTTGCTATATCAATTGGTATTAGTTTTCCTGATTTCTGTTTCTGATGTTTCATTGTTGGTATATAAAAATGACTTTGATTTCTGAATATTGACTTTGTATCCTGCTGTTTTACCAAATTCACTTATTAGGTTGAGCGGTTTTTTTTGGTGAATTCTATAGGACTTTCCATGTACACTATCATTTCATCTGCAAACAATGACAGTTTTGCATAAGATGTTATATTCAGAATTATTTTTAGTTGATTTAATGTGTGTCTCTGGTATAAGATACATCTGAGAAAGTTATTGAAAACACAGATGATTATGCTTCATACCTCTGGATGCTGAATCAGAAAGTTTGGCCCTGGCACAATCCTAAATTGTGGGTTCAATCTCCAGCCAGGGTGCTTATGGAAGGCAAATCAATCAATGTATCTCTCACATTGGTGTTTCTCTCTCTAAAAGCAATGCAAATATGTCCTCAGGTGAGGATTAAAAATAAAAGCTCAGAGTGATTTCTACCTATTTGTGTGTTGAACAAACATACCCAGCGATACCGACACACAGGCAGTTTTGAGAGCCATTGCTCACACAGGTGAACCGAGGGGTAGGCATTATGTGCTTGGAGACTAATTTAATGTTAATGAAGAAGGCTGAAATGTTAGTGTGGAACCAATAAATCTTCCTATACTGAAGGCAAATATAATGCTTAGATGAAATTTTTACATCATTCTTTGGAAAAGTCTACCCTATGCTCACAGTTACTATTAAGTTTTGGAACAAAAGTAAAATTAATTCCTTGTGGATTGCTTTGTCAGCAACTGTCATTTCTATGCCTCTCAGTTATGCCAAATTACTAAAGGCAATATGATATTTTAAGCTTTTTGTCATTTTATCTTCCCTGCTCATTAAATTACAAATGATGAAACGTCCATCTTGGATCTGTTCTCATGCGTCCAGTCCTCTGTATTTTATTCTGCTGTGTGTAAGAAAAGTTTTGGTGACTGGGTTCGTACCTAAATACTTATCACTGGTAATATGCCCTTTCTCTTTATCCCTAAGTATAAGAACTGGAAATGTGGTGTCATATTTCTAGTTTGTAGGCTGCGGTTAGCCTACAAACACAGGTATACAACTTGAATCTAACTTCCTTTACATATTTCAGTTTGAGTTTTGTTTGATCACTTTATCATTAGATCGCGTAGAACTTAACTATCAGAATTAATGTATTGCTAATTTAGTGTTTTTTCTTGATGTAAATCTTGTTATGTTCGGAGGCTTCTCAGAGATATAAAAATAAGTTTTGACAGCAAGGACTAGATTATACTAGTAACATTGCAGAGAATCATATCATCATGGAAGAGCCTTATGGTATTGGCATATATACGAAGCCAAGCTTCAGGAGGGAGTTCTATGTCTGGTTTTACAAGTGCTTCAGTGGAAACTATGGCTATCACCTGTGCAACTTACATTGTGTCTCTATACACTTCAACATTCATTCAGAAAAGTTCACACGCTTCACACTGAGAACTAGTTTTAGGCACCTTCTGCCAGACATTTTTACCTCTTCCTGTCCTGGCCCTACATAATTAATTCTTTTTATTTGGGACTGAGGTGGAAATATAAAATTCTTAGAGACAGCACACAAGTAATTACTTAAATATCTTTACCCAAGGCCATTTGACTTTCCACTGAAGATGCTCCCAGTCATATGTCACCCTCCCTGGGTTCTCAGTCTTCTGCTGGTGAGGCGGAGCCATTGCTAGAGCCCACTGAGTGTTTTGTGGGCTCCAATGTTTTTGTAAATAGTTCCTTTGCAAGTAAAGTCTATTCAAAATATTTTATTTTGTATATGTCATCAATTTGCTGTCGGCATCCTAAGACAGGGAGGTATGACATGAACATAATTGAGGATAGGTGAGAAAGAGTAATATGTTGAGGAACTTAAGTATAAAATGTAATATTACTTTACCACTTAGAGTGTATTTGGTTCTTGTAAGCTATGAAAAATTAAAGGAACAGGCCATAGGAAAGTAAGATCACACTAAAATCACAGTTATATTACAGTCTACTGTTTAAATCCCTAAATATCATCAATGCCTTATTCCTTTATTCTTTGTGTCTATTTTTTTAAATTATGCTAATCAATAAAGTAAATAAAATGTATTTGTATTATTTAATGAACACAAGCTGAATAGTATATAGCTTCATTAAGACTACAGAATAGTTAGCAGAAATTAAAAAATATTTAATTTTGTTTGAAAAAATCTAGAAATTATGAAGTATTATCTCAAACTTACAAAGTGTTAAACTATTTCTACTCCCTAAAGTTAAACAATTTTTTTTGATTATTTTATTTCTGGTATTCATCATTTTGTACTGGAAAGCAAGAGAACTAGTGATGACTTACTAATAATCCTTACCTTGCTTAAGTGCAGAAAGAATGATCATATAATTTCATATAAATGTTACCAGGTCTAAGAATACTGCTTGTCTTCATTCAGCTTTCTACATGATAGTGTCATATACAACTGAGTTGTTAGGACGCAAATCTTTTTGTGGGGATTAAGCATTTCAATTGTTCTACTCACCATTTCTTCAAATGCAGATTTAGGAATCATACCATGAGTGTTTCAAACTGTGTGTATTCTGAATGGAAATAATGTAAAATAGGCCTAGTTAAAACTACAAAATGATCTTCATGTTGTCTAGGATGGGCCAGTAATAGTATGTCAGTCATATTAGGCTAAAAATGCTGCTGTAATAAAAAAAAATCAAAAAAGATTTACTTTTTCTTCAGTTAATACTGTTTTGTGATCTGTGTCTGTCTCTGTTCCAAGCCTTCTCCACTGGGGTTACAAATTGAGGGAGCCACCTCATCTGACACAGGGAGACAGAGATGGTGGGACCAGGGGATGGCTCTAAAAAGCCACGTCCCCAGGTTGCAGCAGGACTGCTCATTTCTCATTGGCCGAAACAAGGCATGTGACTAAGCCCAGTATCAGCAGGGTAGGAAATTATGATCCTCCAATAGGGAAAGGCAGCAAATAATTAAAAACCATTCTTCAATTTACTTTAAAAAATATCTCTGCCTGATGGCATTCAGAAATACGCAGTTTATCTAAAACTGTCATAAAAATTCAACATTTTTGCAAGTAAAAATTATATTAAATTATGCATAAAGTGCACCTGAAGAATTTGATGTAAAGATGTCAATTAATTAATATTATGTGAGAAAAATGTTTTTTGTAACCTGATGTAGAAAAAAACTTGTATTTTACTATTCCATAAATGTATGTACACCTCTCAGACCTCATTTTAATAATGGATTACCTTTATCTCAATTTATTCACACTCTGAGATAAAAGCAGAAATGTGACATATTGTTCTTCTAAAATATGCAACTGTAACTATAGTATAGCACAAATCTGTAATAATACTAATAATGATAACAGCACATATAAATGGAGACAGCAATATTAATAAAAGTATGTAAGTTCCAAAGATTTGGGATCAAAGTAAATTTGCCAATAAATATTTTCTTGTTATAGAAATAAAACTAAATCTTCTCTTAATTTATAAAAGTGACCATATTTTTCATCATTAATATTTCTCTAAGATTAAGTTTTCTTTTGAGATCTGTCAAGAAAATATGCCATATAAAATCATATTTCTCTATTTTTCATCCCATTAATTATTTCATAATTAAATAAATAGTTGCCATCATTCAAATAGTTCTTTATTATTAACCATCACTGGGTTTTCTTTAATTAAAACCTTCACAAACTTTGCCCTGGCAGGGTCGCAATATTTGGTTGGAGCATCTCATACACAAAAAGGTTGTGGGTTCCATCAATCCCCAGTCAGGATGTGTGAGGGAGCAACCATTCTCTCTCTTTCTCTTTCTCCCAAATCAATAACTATATTTTGGGGTGAGGATTTAAAAATGATAAAAAGAAAAGAAAAGAAAAAAATTCTTCAGCCAATTTCAAAAATCCCTTTAAAAATATTTTTAATTTTAGGCTATTTGCATAACACATGAGTGGAAAATCTTTTAAACTTGTTTCCATTAAGTAATAATAATGGCCTTTTACTAGGTATGGAAATTAAAAGCTCTATTCAAAATCACAAATTTAGGTGTGAATTTATTCAAAACTCCATTCTTATTTGCAAGAAGAATGGGCAAATAAAAACTATGAAGGATATATCTAAGATCCCAAGGGAAGATTTTTTAAAAATCAAGACTCAAAACCTTGCATTGTCTGTCTACACCCTCCTTTCCTCAGTCCTTCTGTGCTCCCCCCACCCCGCCAGCCTCAACCTCCGTCCGTCCCTCTTCTTGGAAATACCTATCCCATTAAAACACCCCAGCACATGGTACAACTAGCAAGCAAGATTATAACAGAAAATTCAGGATGGAGGCTAAATTTTTTACATACTTGAATTTTTACAACTATATTCATTACCATAAAAATACACAGGCCTACAATTCGGAAATAATGACTTAGTTTCCTTTTAGTGATAGGAGGCAAAGCACATCTCCAAGCATTATCTACATGTATTTGAGAGTTTACTTTTTAGGGCTAATTTCTCCTAGTCTGAAAATATGTTGCTATTTTTAAATTATTAGAGAGAAGGAAATTATGGGACAAATGAATTAATTAATTTTTGCTAGAAATACTTATGAATGAAATCAAAATTCTCATCTGAGTCTATCAAAGAGAGGCATTCATTTCTCTGCCTTGAATATGGGTTTCAGGACAATACGTAATACACACTAAGATGCATTACAGCTGTGCCAATCTTTTTTACAATTATTTTGAACAGTTGGCTATTTGCCCCATTTGACAGTTTGTGAACATGGTGAATAATTTAGCATTCATGCTGCTGCTGTTTTGGCACAATTAACGTGAGTCGCATATCCACTGCTACTCAAACTGATTACAATATGGGGGGAAAGAGAATCACTGCCTCACTGTTCAGTTCTTTGTACTGTATTTTTCCAAAAAGGTCTTGCAAGGCGATCCTAAGTGAAACACAATTCATACCACTTTGTGTGATGACCTCAAAGTCTCAGAGGACATCCCTTTTTATTAAATTCCTGATACCAATTTAGATCTGGTATCTAATTTTAGAAGTTTCTTGGAGAGCCTGTCAACTGGACGTCCGTGTATTCCAAGCATGTGCAAAATATTTATGGACCTCTGTCCAAAGCCAGAGCCTGCCGTGTCATTATGTGATCACCGTCCATTTGTCACTCTGCCTTACGTGACTCACAGGCTATGCTACACCCAGTGTCTTCCTGCATCTCAGTGGCATAACTTGAATTCAGTCTTCTGTTGTGCTATTTTAATCTGACCAAAAAATATCAGTGTAATTCAAACTTGAAAAAAGATCTGAAAAAATGCTTTTAAAATATGTTTGCCGTAGATTCTTAATACCTTAATACAAAGAGCTGCCTTTTCCTTCTGCTCTTATGTCTCATAAGAAAATCTGAGGATAGATTATTTTTCACTATCAGGAGAGTGACTTTTAAATAAAAGACAAAAAGTTATATCATAAGTAAGTATTTGTTCAAAGGATGTGTATTAGTGTTTAATGATTAATCTGTAGGTTCAAGGTAATAATATGTTTGTAAAACTGTTACTACAGTTTTGTCTTGGCCCACTTTTAAATGATTGCATGTTCTCTGTATGGCATAGAAAAATTATTTGCTTCAGAGTGAATGAAAAACGAATTCAATAGTTTTCCACAGCTATACTTCTGGATGTGTTAAAAATTCATGAATTCAATAAATATTTAGTTAACACCTACCATGTACCAGGTACTATTCCAGGTGCTTGGGATACAGAATAAAACAGATTAGCCATGAGGAACACTTTCTAAAGGAGGGAGACAAACAGAACCCACATAAGTAAAATGTGTATGTCGGATGGTAATAAGGGTTCCATCTGACTAAGAAATATAGATTTCAGTTAAATAACAGAAATAGGGGGTTTACCGTTTTAAGTTGGATGGTCAGGGTTGAATGCGACCTCACTGAGAATGTAACTTTGGAGTGAATCCATGAAGGAGGTGAGGGAAGGACATTGCAGCTACTGGGGGGAAGAACACGCCAGCAAAGGGCACAGCAACTCTTGGCCTTTGGTTATTGATGTCCAAGAATGCAGGGCCTAGAGGAACCCTTCTGAGGTGAGAAGTTGACTCTCATATAATTCAGCTATTCACTTGTGGGCATACAGTTGGACTAAAATATTCTCTCATTATCCTTCCAGTGTTCTATCACTTTTATAAATGTATTTGAAAAAAAGGTAATATTGGCAGCATGTTTGTCTACTTTTATAATGCAAATGAATTTTAAATAAACCTAAAGTCTTTATATATCTAATATTGTCATCATGTTATCTGACTAGATATACCAATATAAGTCCATTTGGGTTGTAACTGTATAGAGAAAAAGTTTAAAAATGCAATGTGAATTACTTCATTCACATCACTTCGTTTGCCCAAGACTCAGTTTTGTCATCAGTTTAATGGGAAAACCATTCTTGTCTCGCAGGGTACTGTTGTGAGGATTAATACTGTCACATGCAAGAGTGTCTAGTCCAGCGTATGGCTTATCGTGGGCAATAAAAACCTAATGCGTTTCATGAGTGTGTAATCAAGCAGAATATTTATCGTTAAAGTATAAAAGGAACTTAAATGCCACACAACCCATAAAGCTCATATTTTTATGATAATCACATTCTCTCCTTATAAGCAGATTGCTTGGAGACAGCAAAAGGGAAAGTAGTAACTTAGGTACTTGGAGGTGGAAGGTCACCATGCTGAGGGCATAGCGCGATGCAACTGTTAGGTCCCACGACCCCTTTTCAGGAGGTGAACGTCCAGGGGAGATTCAAGGCTATGCACTACAACCAGTTGTCTTTGGGTCTTTTTCCTTAGTGCTTCCACGGCTGCTCTCTACCTGCTTGTGATTTGCACGTTTTTATACTATGCTAATACATTCATCAGATTCAATTCAAACTTTCTGGTACTGGGAGTTATGTGTTATTTGTTTAAATTTTTTTTTAATTTTTATTGTTATTCAATTACAGTTGTATGCCTTTTCTCCCCATCCCTCCACCCCACCCCAGCTGAACCCACCTCCCTCCCCCACCTCCACCCTCCCCCTTGATTTTGTCCATGTGTCCTTTATAGTAGTTCCTGTAATCCCCTCTCCTCACTGTCCCCTCCCCACTCCCCCCTGACCATTGTTAGATTGTTCTTAACTTCAATGTCTCTGGTTATATTTTGTTTGCTTTTTTCTTCTGTTGCTTATGTTCCAGTTAAAGGTGAAATGAGAGTTATGTGTTATTTTAAAGGTAATTTTGCATCACCACTCCAGAGCATTATGGTGATTTAGTGTTGGCTTAATAGGACTCAGATTTATTTCCCAACTTTTCCAATTCTTCCTGGGACTTTAACTTTTCCCAGAGGGAATAATTGGGATAACTGTAATAATATAAATGATACAATATTTTAAAAAATAATAAAGTAAAATAGCAATGCCTGGAACCTCTCCCTCAAAAAATGAAATAAAATACTATCAGAAAGTAAATTATTTTAAATCCAGACTGACAACTCATTATCCCCATTTTTCTGCAGTTTTCACCCAAATGTCTGCTTCATTCTTTCTTACATTTCAGCTTTCAAAAAAGTCTTTATTGAGTACCTACTGTATACTTACTTTTTTTGTTGTTTTGCAAAAACATATAATTTCTTTCTGTGAAGACAGAAAGCTGACTTTTAAATAAATCATTTTACTATATTTTGACAAGTAGTATCAAAACTCCAGAAAAAACTCCAGAAAAAAAATGGGTACAGACAGTTGTCTAGAGCTTTGGGAAAGGGTTCAAAAAGAAGGTGACATTTGAGACAGGTCATGAAGAATGGGAAGATATTTAACTAATTAGAATATTTGGAGATTTCTTGTAAAAAGAAGCAGCTTTTGCTAGTCCTCAGGGAATCCCCTTCTAAAATTCTCACACCTACACTCAAACCGTGAGCTCCCATGACTTTGGGTATGTTTCCTATTCTTTTATTCACACCTGCCACTCCTCACACTGTTCTTACAAAACGCTGTTTGGGAAAAATGACAAATAAGAGCAACACACACACAGAAAGGATGCTTGCTGTTGGAGGAGAATGTCATAAAATCAGCTCAAATTTAGTCACAAACTCAAGACGTTCTAAGTTCAGCTAAATGTGAGAAAAATCACCATGGATATTTGTATTCATTCGTAGCAGGCACAGGACTATACGATTAAACAATAAATATAAGCAAAAATAATTCAATAGTTAATGCTTTTCAAGCCAGAATTGAATTCTATTATATGTCTTTCTTTCAACTAAGTGTATGGAAAAAAGGAGAAAATAATTGATAAAAGAAAAATTCATAGAACAATTTTAATTAAAATAATATAAAAATACTTCTTCAAACAATACATGCATGGATTTGTGTGGAAGGGAAAAAGGACCTTCAAGAGGAAGGAAGAAAAAAGTGAAATGAAATGCCGACCAAATACTTATTACTCTCATTTTTATTGTTATTGTTAAGTGCCCTTCTTATTCTAATAGCATTTATAGAGGACTTCAGTAAGCAGGCACACACGTGGGCACACAGACGTGATTACATTAGCACAGAACGAGAGAACTCACAAAAGAAAAGAAAAGGTACTCTCCAGAAATCAGCTAGGAAACTAGAAAAATCTGGTTCCTTCGTGTGAGTATTAAATTTCACTTTAAACTTCTCATCAGCTGAAGATAAAAGGGAAAACATTTCCGTTGACTGATAAAAAGTATATCAGTTCTTCAAAAAAGAAAAACTTTTCCTGGCACTTAATTCTGGGAGGAATTTATCATGTGTATCATTATTTGAGATGTTGACTAATATAATGAATAGTGGTTTTGCAGACATTGGAAGAGTATTCTTCACAAGATTATTCATTATATCAGTCTACAGTAAAAGCCAAGGGCATAATATTACATCGTGACCCTTGAATCAATTTCTATGAGGATCCTGCAAAACAATTTGAGGGCAAATGGAGAAATAAATCAAATCATTTGCAATAAAAGAGAATTATTTTTCCCAATGGGGTGATGATAAATGAAAACTGTTACATGTTCTAAATAATTTCCATTTTCAGAGATGTTTCCCTTTTCATTGTGAATCCAAAATTCCATCACAGTAAAGAATTTTTCAATGTCATTTCATATTGAGACAGGGATAGAACTGATTAGCCAAAAACCAGGTAATTATTACTTGATTATTTCTCTTGCAGTTGGTCTTCCCCAAACCCACTGCGATTTGGCTTCTATTCCCACCACCCACTCTGTTCTCGCACAGAGCAAGCGTGACTTTCATCCCAGAGCTTCATATAGAACTTGCATTGCCCATCTTCCAAAAGCCCTCTCCCACATTGGCTGACCTTCTTAAAAGTTACTTGGCTGTCCATGGCATTGCTTCTCTGCCCTTCCCTGGTTATTTGTCTCATTCGCTTGTGTAGGGTCCTCCTTTTCTTCACTGCCACCCAGAGTTCTGTCGTCAGCCTGCTTTTTACCTCTGAATTGAATTTAACTCTCACACATATCCCAATCTTTGTCTGCAGCTTTTGAGCTTTAAAGTAATTTACCAAACTGCATATGCGTACCTAAACTATATACTGTGTAATCTTTAACCCAACAAATTCACCGCTGAACTCCCTCCTCTTTCCTCAGGCATACCTGCTCCTGGTCTTCTCTTGCTAGTATCAGTCAGTGGCTCTAACCATCTGTGCCATAAGCATAGGACTCATTGTAAATAGTTGTACTATTTTTCCGATACAATATTTTCCATATTATAATAACAGTGTGGGAAATGTAAAACCCCACTTCTCCACCCTTCTCTTATCAAACCTTTCATCAAGACTAGCATGCCTCTTTTCTGTTTTGCTCATGTGATTTCTCTCCTCTTTTCATAATCTGCTGCCATGTTTCAAAGCCTTGTCACTTCTGGTCTAGACTGTTACAATGGGAGCCTACCTGGCCTTTCTACCTTCATGCTTGTTGCTAGTAATTATATCCCTCACACTGCAACCAGGCTCACTTATCTACAAAACAAATCTATTTATGGCTTCCTCCTCTTTAAAGTTCTTCTGTGTCTTTTCACCACCCATATTAGAATTACAAGCATGACTACATAGAAACTTTTTGATTTGGCCCCTGCTGATTTCTCCTTCCTCTGGCTTTGCAGTTCACACCCTGTTAATAGCAAAATTGCTCCCATTTCCTGCACTCACACATGCGTTCCTCTTTTGTGGCTTTGTGCTTTGGTTGAAGCCCTGGCAGGACCTCCTCATCTTTCTTCACCTGCTCTTACTCATCATTTAAGACCTGGCTGGGGCACTGTCTCCCACAGGAAGCCTCTCTAAAATCCCAGTTGGGCTAATGCCTATCATCTGTGCTATCTGAGCAATTAGCATATTGTGTTTGTATTTTATTTTTCTGTAACTTTCACTAGATTGGGATCTCCTTAAGGGCAAGATCACCTCTTATTCATTTTATCTTCTCTAAAGCAACTACTTTAGTATCTCAAAATGATTGCTAAATAGCAAATGAAATAAATTGAATTATTATCAGTAGCATTATTTTCCTTTCTAGCAAATGTATATTTCAATGTAACCAAATGAGAATACTGTAAATTGAACATAACTATTTTGGTTTCTATTAACCTTCTCTGAGGAAGAAATTTAACTTTTCTTCCCAAAATGATAGTAACAGAAAACACTCTCCAGAAAGCTTAATTTCAGGCAAATTCTTCTGTATCGTGGCAACTACATTTAACATCAGAACCATGTAATTAGATTTTTAATCCCAAATTTCTTCTTCAGAGACGGGATAAGAGGAACATTAGAAATATATTTTATTTAATAAATTAATATTTTTGATATTGTGGCAATCATAGACATTTCAAATGTTTTAATGAGAGAGTATTACATATTTTTACATTTTATTCCCCAAATGAAATTTACCTGGAGAAAATTAAAGTCTTATTTCTAACTAAAATAATTCAATATCATTAATATTCTAAATCACAGGTGGCAAACACAAGGCCCAGGGGCCAAATCTGGCCTGCCACCTTGTTTTATCTGGCCAGGCACCTTCCTTCTACCCAGCAGCAGCACGGAGCTCCTTGCCCCTACTTAAGGAGTAGTTACATTTATACAGTCCTAAAGTTACATTTGGCCCTTTGAAGGCAGCCTCGAGGCTGATGTGGCCCAGGGTGAAAATGAGTTTGACACCCCTGTTCTAAAGGATAAATCTCACACTATGGTTTGGAAGTACACCTTTGAATAGAGCTTTTGGGGCACTGGATAGAACCAAAGATAGTATATGTCTAGTCCAGCTAACTCACTTATTGAGAAGAATATTGAGCTCCTCCTTCCAAATTATCTATTGAACATACTGGTGAGTACCCAATTTGGAGATAGGGCTCACACTGGGTTTCTCTCATGACACTGGACTGTCTACTTAATTATTACTTAAAAATGTAATCCATGTATTTGAATCAAACATAAGCCTGCATAGACACACACACCACTACACACAGTGGTTAAATAATGAAATCTTTTTATTGTCATTTCTACTTGGACCACTGAGCAATGTGAAAGGCTCATCTCTAAAATTAATAGAATCAGTAAGAAGTGTTACAGAATGTTAAATTCTGTTTTGCAATTTCATCATAGATTCTTCTGAGGTATATGTAACAAAGTGGATAAGTGGCATTTCCTCTCCAGTAAACGCGAAATAAAATACTCAGAAGAAAAAGAGATTTAAATTGCAAATGTTAGTCACAACAAAATAGTTTTATTGATATTTAAAATTGAATCAGGGTGTGCAGGCCACTAACCCATTAGTTGTAAAACAACATGCTATTTAGATTTTGAACATTATATTAGAGTATTAAATACACATAGTATCCATTTCTTGTAATGAAACTCAGGTGACAGTATGTATGTTTAGACCCATTTACAATTCAGTAATCAGAAACCTGCACTTTTCTATATCCTGAGTCTGATTTCTGAACATAGCCTTTATCACTTTCTCCAAGACTAAAATCTGTGAGTAATTCTTCAACATAAGGAAGTGGGTCAAAGTCAACTGTTCCAATTGTACATAAAATGCCAGAAATCACACCTAAGTTTATATTGTTCAAGAAAGAAGAGATATATTATACTTTACTGAAAACTACCCCAATCTAGCTAAATACTTCAAGAAGACAGAGTAATGACCTATGTTTTAAAGTTTGTACTTGAATGGCATCTAGGAGATGGTTGGTATGTACTTCTAAAAGGCTAGTCTTATATTCTCTCTCCAACTCGAGTGAAAATCCTCGATGGTAGGCAATGTATGTGTTCACTTGTCTTTGAATTCTTACAATTTTAGCACAATGCCTGACACAGAAGTTCACTACATGTTTGCTGAATTCATTTCATGTGTGTGTATATATGTGTGTATGATTTATATATACAGATATATATGCATTTATAAAATACATAAACTAAATGCTTTACAAGCTTGGAGAAAAAAGGTTTTGACTTAACTGCAAACTCTTCCTTGTCTCACTGTTTTAAGGTCCTCATCACATCCAAAGTCTTATTTTCTCATTGCAGTATTACTTCAGTGTAGAGCATTTGAAGGGAAGCCTGCCTCCCCTACCAACAGCCCTACCAACAGCTCCACCAACTTCCTTGGAAAAGGGTGACACATTTTTCCCACACCTACTTACACAGGAAGAAGACTTAGCTCTTAAATGTTGTAACACCTGATATTTAGCTTATGGGTCAGAGAACTGGGCAAAGGAAAGCCATTTATGTCAAACCTGTACCTAATGAAATTCTATTATTTAAGAGTATTTCATCACCCTACTACAACATACTTTTCTACATATTCCAAACTAGAACATCATAATTTCTACAGTTAAATATAGTTTTAAAATCATATTTTTTACTCTTTTTTCTTTAAATAAGAAAATGGTTATTGACCCGGTTTTTTGAATTCTGGGATTTCTTTTTCAAACCAATCTCTATAGGTTCAGGAATATGTACAATTCTTTGAATCAGTTTTTAATAGAATGGGCAGCACTCTTCTGAAAACCTTCAGATTTCTTTCAACTATAGTTTTTGCTGTTCATCTGAAGGTCACAGTTTTGACAGTCAGCTTGTGCCTTGCTGCCAACCCCACCATCCAGGAGCCATGACAATAGTCAGGAAGTCATTGACTTGTATTTATCTGGGACCCACTGTGTGAAAGGAACTGCACCAGGAACTTCATGGGAAACCATCCCTATGAGCCTCGCTGTGGAAGACACCCTGTAATGAAAGCACTACTACAGACAAACATATTCATGATATGTGCATTTTATTGACAGAACAAATTCATATAACACGTCCCAAGTAAAATGCATGTGTAAAGATTTAGCTCATAATGCATAATGAGTGTTGGAGTGACTACAGTTAGGATAAATTATTTTGCAAAACTGCAGAGAATTAAACATAAGGAGGGGAATAAACAGATTTGAGATAGAATGAACTAAGGAAGCAATACTATTGTATAATATATTTACTGAAATATATACACAGAAAAATACATATTACCCATTTTTTACAGTATCCAATCACTCATTTTTGCAGTTGAGAAGAAGTTGGAAAGTATCACGAAGCCTGTTTAATGAAGGCAATAAATATATTTTTAAAAAGTAACAGCGATTAGGGAAAACCTTTAGAGTAGAGGTCATCCGTGTTTGTACAATAAACTGAACTCTTTAGTTAAAAAATCATCAAAATAAGATTGCTGGCTTATTTCTCTTTCTTTTCTAATATTTTAAAGCATAAATGTGCTGTGGAGATATTAACATTAAAATCAGAATGGGAAGAAAGTTTTATTGTCAATCATGCAATTTTTATGAAATCATTCTGAAATTGCATGTGGCAAAGGAAATCGGCCCTATCTGCTGGGGTGGCAGATAGCCCACCGCTGGGAGATAGCTGAAGTGCCACATCCTGCGTCGTGTTAAATGTAACTCAGTCGTCTCTCTTTCAGCAGAGGGGTCTTTATTTTCATCCTGGCGCTCAGTCTTAAAGTACACTAAAGCTTAAGTTTGTTTAAAGCTGCAACATGATTATTCGTGTAAAATAGTTAGTGACATTTGGACCACTTTCTGATAGACTCAATTTGGTAGGAGACTAAGTGGCTTTCCCCATTTATTGAATTCACATTGGAAAATGCTACCAAATACATTTCAAACACAGCATTTTTGAGGGAGCACACCATGATGAACTTTTACAATTCTTTATAGGTGTATAAAACATGATTCTTTCTTTAAAATCTACATTACGTATCCCATTACTTCTTGCCAATAAATCTAGAAAGTTTTGCCATGGACTGATACATATGCAAAAATACAAATTGTAATTCTATTCAGATTGTGGCAATTGCATTTTCATCTTTTGTTATGTTTCAACTTCTGGCAATTATAGTAAAAAATAAATATGAAAATTAGCTTATTTTGTAAATTAACATATTTGCAATTCATTTTGTGAATCTAAATCATATTTTGTGGGTATCTGTTTATAAATTTGAGAAACTGTTCAAAGATAGTTGTGCAATATAAATCATTATCATACTTTTGTCAGTGTATTTTAACTGTGGTAATAAAGGTAAAGGGGAAATGTTTCTGTTGAAACTATTATAGTAATACATTCCACTAGGATGGAAAATTAACTTATTTACCAGCCAATCAAGATTCCCTAGTGTTCTGAAAGCAGCATGAAACAAACTTGGTGAACAGTTAAAATACTAAAGAGTGCCATTGACCTATGAGATGTAATGACTTAAAGTATAAATAGTAGCAGGATATATTCCCATAGTAGTTGTACAGGTGTTTCACCTGTTGACCTAAACTTCTCTGCTTCCTAAAGTTAAGTATAACACTTATCTGGGAAAATAATTTGCTCTGAATCATAAATACTAACCCATGATGCTTGCAATTCAGGTTATTAAAAACCCCTTGCATGTTGGAGATTTAGTGCTAGTAATGGGCCCTCCACTAATTTAAGGCTTGATTTACCATAAAAGATGCATTTCTTTCTATACGGTGCAAGCTGTGAAAATGGAGGATTTGAAATCCACGTCTGGCCAAGTGAGTTACCAGCAAATTGTTAATAAGTGAAACACGGCTCTCCTTTAAGTCGAAGTGGCCTATAGTCACAGGGCTTTTAGAGAACACAACCTCATGCTCCTTTGTCTAAGCCATGGTTTCTCTGCTTCCTACTGCCTTCTCTACTCCTGACACTTCAATTTAGATATTCTTTTCTTTTAAGGATTTTTAATTTATTTCCAGAGAGAGGGGAAGGGAGGGAGAAAGAGAGGGAGAAAAACATCAAGTGGCCGCCTCTCCTGCACCCCAAGGGGGATGCCGCCCACAACCCAGGCATCTGCCCTGACTGGGAATTGAATCAGTGACCTTTTGGTTCACAGGCCCGCACTCAATCCACTGAGCCACACCAGGGCTAATTTAGATATTCTACGTGGGCAAAATTGCTGCATTTGATGTGTAAGTTTGGTGCAGTTAAAATCCAACATGTAACACTTAAAGGACAATTTTTCAACACATAAAATGAATAGCAGCCTAGATCCTCCTTTCTTCTTTTTCATCTAACATTTATATGCCTACTACAGTGATTCTCAAGTGGTCGTCTTTGCATTCTCCAACAGAGCTTTTTAGAATCAACCTTGTTGCTTTTTTTGTCTAACAATATCTACATGATACCCTGGCCCCCACATTCCATTCTGATGCCCAGATGCTTGGCCAAATTCTTTGACTGGAGAGTCCAATTCCATGGTGTTCCATGGCGGTGGAAACTTTGCCTGGGAACACTGCCTCCCTGGATGTCCTTGTATTAGGCAGGGTCAAATACAATAGCAGCCATTGGGAAGGGGGGGGGGAGGTAAGCAACTTCATTTCCAGGCCAAGAAACTAACATTTCAATTGTATTTCCACAAATTGTGATCTTGTGATTTAAACCCAGGTGTCCTGGTTCATCTAATACATGCGTTTTCTCTAGTGTAGTGGATTTCTTTCTGGGAGTTTTATAACCACCATTCTAAATTTTTTAAATAAAAAAAATGAGAACCTGTTGCTTTTTGGAAACACTGTGTAATGTTCATTTTGATTAACATCTCTGTTAGCAACATCTGTAATAGTTTGCAGGTTATAGAAATCTGAAGACAGGTCTTTAAATGGAAATAGATATTAGATAAAAATAATAATAACAAAATGAAAAAATTTTCCATGCCTTGAAGGAGAAACAAACATTTTAATTTATGCACTCTAGTGGTTACTTTACAGCATTTTAAATGAACAAATTAGAATTCCCTCTAATGCTGCTGTCTACACTCCTCGATATATGCTTCATATAAGAGCAAAGAAAACTAGTGCAATTATATCTGCAAAGAATTATTTACCTAACTATTAAAATGGGGAGATTTGTGAACTATGATATTTTAACTATCTAGCATGTATTTTGACTAATTAATTAATTAACCCATTAATTAATAGGTTGAACATTACTCTGTGCCAAATGTCATGCTGAGAACTGAAAATAAAGTAATGAGAAAAAAATACTTCTGTTTGAGATTAGAGTCTATTGAGGAAACATTATATGAAGTAAGTAAGAGCTATAACAGATGTATGTACACCGCACCACAGAATTATAAGGGAGAAAGCTTCCAGAATTTTCACAAAGACACTGAAAAATTGTGCAAAGCTTTTTTTGTGTATAAGCAATCTTATATCCTGAGTCCCTAAAGCAATATCCTGATATAGGCAGATCACCTTTAGTGGAATACAATAGTCTATCATCATGAGTAATCCAAGGAAATACGTAGACAATCTGTCATCAGTTAGCGTCTTCCATAATAGTAGGGAAGATATCAGTAGAACGAATGAAAACAGATATAGGCTTTGATGAAAAGAAAATAGCAGGTGAGATGTGTTTAAAAAACAAATAAATAATATACTGTTGGCCAAAATATGTACAGAAAACTTCGTAGATGGTTTTATGGTATTATGGTTTGTGGTAGAAAGTTTAAAAAAGAGATAAATTGGCATTAGTTACCAGGAATGTGTATGGTTTTTCTCAAAAAAACTTGTAATTTGTTTTACAAGTCACAATATTTGACACCCAGGCTAGTCTCAAAATTTTGTTAAATGAACTGGTAAATACAAAAGAAACAGTGCAAGAAGTGTAAATAAAATGTTTTCAAAGGTCACTGGTTTTTAAAGTAAAAACAAAACAAGAATATATTTAAAATTACATCTCTGGTACCAAGTTAGGTTACATACAGTGACAAGCACCTACAGATTTATGCTGAGAGCCCAAGAAACAGATCGCCATGTTTATCTCGATTCATTCAAATTTAGTTTTCTTGTTTCTCAAATTGTTTTTATTTTTGCTTCACAAAATTGCAGTAGGTTTCACAACTCATGAAATCTTCCATAATTATTACATATGTCCAAATACCACCACCAAACTGAGTCTATAACAAAGAAATCAAATGTTATTCCTACAAAGTTACATAATAATACTTTCTGTTTGACACTGCAAGTACAAAAAAATAAGTGTTTTTCTTATGTATAATCCGCATGACAGTTTTTACAATTAATTGCTAATGTTCTTTAACTGAGATAATAGAGTTAAAAACCATGTGAGAACACAATTTGATATAGCAAACATTATTTTCAATGTCTCAAAAGGTATTTTATAAACTCCATCGATTAGATATTTGGAGGGTCTTTAAAGTGCTTTAAGTTATTAAAGTCATGTATAACTTTTAAAAACAGCAAGGGAATAATCATATTGCCATTTAAGTCCTCAAGTGAAGCCATTTTCAACTTGGATCTGTAATTTAAGAAGATTCAAGGCTAGACATATTGGATACTATTTCTTTTTCCATGAATACAATAGGAATGAGAAAATGAATTTATGTTGACTGATTTTCAAAGAGATTAATTCTATGGATATGCCCTGAGGAATAATGGGGAAGGCTTGAATTTTCTTCGCAAATCATTTGTTAATAATAAAAAAAATGTTAACTAATAAACAAGGCATTTTCTAATCACTCCCATAAGGTGACAGCTGCTCCCATAGCCAAGGCAGTAAATGAAACCTGGCATATGATTCTAACTCCACCCCCAAGCCACAAAAGGAAAAATGAGGGGTTCATAGACTGGACCAAGTGATATTTAACACTTGAGAGCATACAGAAGATGAGAGAAAATAATTTAAGTCCCTTTATTCCTTTCTCTTGAAATTTGGAGATATGTGTGCCCTTGAAAAGCAGAATGCACTGTAGTTTTGAGTCATCATCCAACAAACAGTTGCTTTTGCCATTATAATAAACTCTTTTAAAGAGTTTTAATTCTAGGTTTCAGCATTTCTGTTTCCTATTGTTATCAGTTTCAAATTCTTTGAAACCATTTTTAAAAGGTCACTTCTAGATAATAGAGATTTTATTAAACTCACATCTGAGGTGCAGCTTTCTTTTCAGCGGATAACAAAGGGAAACCATACACATTTGCTTTGTCCAAGTCAGATGTAAAGTAATCATTTAAATAATACGGCCTAATTTTTCACTTTGCTTATTTAGTATATATCTGCCTATTTATTTATTCACTGAGAAAGCATGTGATATGTCTTTAACAGAAAGCAAATAGCTAATAGCTTTATACCCTGAAACACTCAACAACCAACCTGCACATTTCATTTGTATTCCACAGATGCCTCATTTTTTCCTCCTCACTGCTTAGCCTGTACTGATCAGTATTAACAATGGGATTTTTGTCTTACTCGAAAACTTTCTTGTTCCATTTGAGTTGAGGTGGAGACACTCTCACTTTTAAAAAACTAGGTATTTTGGTATTTTGAGTGTCTTATTATTTCAATATGTTAATATTCAGGAACACTGCATTCACTTATCAGATAATCTAATAAAGGAGCTGTAAGTGATGACTAGATCTTTAAATAGATGGAAAAGGAAAAGGAAAAATCACATGTTTAAAACATTTTGAAATGTTGAAAAATATGATTGATTTAAGCAGTCAAAAAAGATTCATCAAAACTGATGAAAAATCATGTTCCTATAACTGGATTTTAGCCACTTTTGGCAGCATGGATACTGATCAGAAACACAATTTTACACATCCCCCCCCTTTTTTGCCACTTCTACCATCCCCCACTCAAACTTAGGAACCTAAAAAAAACCTTACCTACTAGCCACACAAATCAAGTTCCTAAGGAAAGGGAAGCTTCCACCTCACCTTACAACCAAAGAACTAAAATTTTTGAAACCCTTACATGTTTACATTTTTCTTAAAATCTACAGGTACAAATAATGTGACTGACCAGTGTCTGCTCTCCCTCTGCGTTGATTTAACATTTATTACTTCAATTAATTTGAAAAACAAGGAGTCTGTTATCTAAAGTACCTACTTACCTTAAAGTATCATGAACGTTGATGATTGATGTCAAAAAGAAAACACGAACTATTTTTTTTTAAACTGTTACAAATTCAATCAAGAAGAGCAAGCTTACTTTACTGAACTCTGTATTCATGGGGGGTGGGGGAGGGAGGAATGAATGCCTCTATAAAGGTTGAATTCCCTTTGTTTTTTTACCAATTCCTCCTCTCAGTTCATGTTTTCACATGTTGCTTATACTAAAGCACTAGGGTCAAATTAGGAAAAGTTTAACAATTTCTTAAATATTACTTTTAACCTGCTGTACCCAGTTTCCAGTGACTACTGCAGTGGTTCTTAAATAGCTATCATTTTTGGCTGAAATGAATAATATAGCAACTATTTCATTTTTCCAATTAATAGGATGTCTTCTGATCTTCTAAAGAATGTGTTCACCCACACAATTCATTTTTAGAGAAAAAAAAAAAAAGATGGCTCAAATTCCCTGCACCAGAAAAACCCTCATTAAAAATGAATTTCCAACATGAGATGTCAGAACAAGGGCGAATGTTCGACTACGACATCTATTTAATTCTGTTATTGTAGGCCTTTCTCATATACTAAGGAAGCATGCCCTTGAAGAAAAAAATAGGAAATAACATGTGTTGGATAAAATCTAATATAGGTTCTTTGTTGTTGTTTTGTTTTGTTTTTCACAAAAGTCAACTGAACAACATCTTGGAAAGGGTACTGGTATTTTTCCGTTTGTTTTCAATGTTGTTGTTTTTTTTCCTTGACGTTGTTTCTTAGAAAAACTGGTGAACCAACTCATTTTGAAACTCTTCACTCAGTGATTTTTCTTACAGAGGTCATGTACTTCTGTCAGGGACACACTTAAGGGGTGTTTCTCTATCTAACCACAGTAAAATGGGAGGTTGTGCATGGGATTGCAGGGAAAGGCTAGGGCGTTTAATGAAAGGTTCATAACTCCAAGTACATTTAATTGACTAAATCTTTTAAATGCCTCTAGACTATACACATTTCCTTATATTCTTTTGTGCACACATATAGCAAATGTTTTCAGCTACCATTCACAGAAAGATTCAGAGTGTTTATAACATAGGGAAGTGCTTGGAAGACCACCTCACAAATTAGAACAATAATTTCTGCTCTTAAATTGCAATACTTATTGTCATCCCAATTTGTTTTGTAAAAAAGAGCAAAATTAGAGGAACATACACATTCGTTTTATGCAATTCATCAAAAGATCAGAAATACATTTCCAGTGGAGGAGAAATGCTTTAATGTACATCTTCTACGACTCCACAGTTTTTACTGAAAAGCGAGAGTTAACCAACTTGTTGTGCAGTTGAAAGTGTTGTTTCCCTAGAAAATCAAGCAAACCACCCAGAAAACTGCTGTCTTTGTAATCTCTTTCAATACAGAGTGGGGCGAGGTTGAAAACCACTGATTCATTTCACAGAAATGTATACAACAGCATGATCATCATACTAGGCACCTGCTCAAATTCAACTCTGTCGTAGGAGTTAATCACATGTGAAAACTTGAAACTTAAGAAGATATTAGGAACTTAGTTGCAAGTAGACTTCATTATAACATATGATGTAGATTATGGGTTAAAGTAATTAAAGATGGAGAGATTGCTTTGAAAAAGAAACAAAATAACATCTTCACCTTTAACTTAAATAATATTAAACATGAAAAGATCAATGTAATTATTCTGACTTTTAAAAAGAGTATATTCAGTAAAATTATGGCTAAGGTGACAAATTTAGCAGGCCTGATGATGTCAAGGCTTCGGCCACAGATTCTCAGAGCAGGGAACGCTGTTCCTGGGAGGGTGGGATGGGGAGAGGTGTGGGGGGGAGAGGGGTGGGGAGATGGGGGAATCAAAGTGTGCATGTCACCCATGCCACTGATTTTACAGGCTCTGATAAACAGCCACCCCGTTCCACCCTTCTCAGCTGAGAAATAGCTTTAACCTTGATTATCGCTCACCTATTTAGTGATTAAAAAAAAAAAGTTGAAAATGAGTTTATTTAACCCTGACCAAAGGCAAAAGATTGGAAGAAGTAAACACATAAGATTCCTGATAGTTTTTAAAAGTATTTTATAATAATGGCATTCTTTTTCTTTATTTTTAATCACATTTCAAATATCAATATATAGTTGTCTTTTTCTACTATTTTATAATTGAATCTTTCCAGAACAGTTATGTTTGCCTAAGTAATTTACTATTTTTACATTTTTAATTAAAATTATATAGATAAATAAAGGTAAATGTGAATTTATTAAATTTTCAAACATCTGAAAGGATACAAAGATCATAAAATGGAGAGTAAGACAAATATCGAATATAATTAAAATATTAAAGTTTTACTTTGTTTTGTTTATTTATGTGTGTGTGTGTATCTAAACTTGGAGGTTCTTGAGTTACCAAATTCTAGGATTCAACATTAAATTATTTGTTTTATAAAATGAAATAAGTTTATCCTGATCTTGTGGTTTGAAATCCAGATTGAATGTCTTTCTTTGCCATGGAGCCAATTTTGACCCTCGTTTAACTGAATTTTACCTACAACCTTTTCTTTTTCCTGGAACACATCAAAATGTATCAGGATTAGTCATTATGCTAGTGAAATGGATACATTTCTAAATTTGTTTATCCTGTTCAGTTTTGACAAATATAAACTTGCTCTCCTACTCTGGAGAGTAAGAGCTAGAGAAAAATGAATATTTTAAGACATTTCAAACATATATTAATGAAAATGGTACAACTATTCCAAGTATTTAAACTGATTATTTGTGATATTTCAATGGGATAATTCATTAGTCCTGTCCTTTAAATAATCCCAAAGTGGTATGAATTCCTTTGCAGGATGAATGTCTATAGAGAGTAATCCATGGAAGACAGACAAGCCTCTTGTCACTTGTAGCCTTAATCCATTGCCTAGAGCGTGAAAAGTCCTCAGGATAACAAGTGTGGCAGTCAGTAAAATCAACATTATTTTTGGATTTTATTTTCTTAACAATACTGACTGATCAATTGGCTTGTGGAAACTGCCAAATACAATACTGGTCTGTTTGATGAATCAATCTAGTGAAGTGGAGAGAGAATCGCTCCCCCCTTCCCCCATTTTCCCCTTTTCAGTCCTCTTCATCCTCCTCTCCCACCTCCTCCTCCACCTACTCACACAGACACAGGCAGGGGATGCTCTTTCTCTATTGGTCTGCAGACACTGGGTAATGAAAGCTGCAGTGACAATGCTCAGATCGTGTTTTCATGAGACTACTAACCCACTTTCAGTGAGTGTTTACGTTTCCAGTTGCGAGACTCACCCTCTGCTTTCAGAGACGAAATGTTTGTTTATTGAAGTAGAGTTCTCTCTTCTGTGTTTCCAGTGCCTATGGTGTATGGGGGTAGAAGCTGAGGAGAGTGCAAGGCAGAAAGATGTGGGGAGTAAATAGTAAAAAAGGACAAGTTCTGTCCTGTTAACTTACGTCTCTCACCCACCCAAATCCTGTAAGAATATCAACTGTGGGGAAAAATAGAAGAAAAACAGAAGAGGAAATGTAAACACCCTAGATGATATATATACTCCCATTCTCATTTAGGGACGAACTAATGTTGTGTGACTGCCTGATTACGTGCATGTATCCACAGAAAAGTTAGTAACCCTCTCAGCTCAGGAAGACACAGAGATATTCTCCTCATGTTGGTCCTCAGCATGGACACTCAGCAGGGACTTTTGTGAACTTTGTCATCTTCCTCTGCCCTTTAAACCAAAATTCTGGAAGTGGCTTTAGTTAATGAGATGTGATGCATTAGAAATGTTAACCAGAGCATTCCAGAAGCTGGAAAACCATCGATGTTTTTAAATTCTGAATATCCTTTTGAGAATACCCTGTTGTAATTTATAATCCTCGGTGGACCTATATTTGTCTTGAACTGATTGTTGAAATGGGCTTGACTAAGAATTTCTTTGCTGAAATTGCAGTGGGGCGGGGAAGGCAGTGGTTGAGCCAAGTGGGCTTGTAGGGAGGAGGGAACGATCTCTAACAAGACTTTAAAACCTTCAGTGGTTAAAGTTATGTTGATGAAAGGATATGCAAATACACCCATATACATATGTGTATGTATATATCTATACATACATATACATACACCGAGAGTAATGCACAAGTTCAGCAGAATTACATAATAAGCAGGAGTTATAAATTATGTAGGTAGCCGAATTCAGATTTTTTAAATCAAAATTGCACCTAAAATGGCTATAAAACAACGCTTGCCTTGGGAAGTAAATTTATAGCTACATGCCTTTCACAGGCACGCTGGAGGGTTCTGCTCCCGGCTCTAATCTCTACGAGATGTTTTCTGCATGTGTTTTGTGACAGGAGGGAAGGGGAGTGGGTTGAGCTCGCCTGTTCTCCCATTGTCAGCCAGTCTAGTGAGTGTTGGGAAAACCTGTCTGTGGGATCTTGTGTCATCTCTCCCTACATGTGTACAGGAAAAGTACGCGCTGCTCACGGTTCCTCTCTCGCTCTCTTTCTCTGTTTCCCTTTCATTCTGCTTCCCCGGAGCGGAATGAAGCAGGGAGCAGGATTAGAGTCCCCACCGGCTATCAGAGGAGCCTAGATAAAAGGAACTGCTTCTTAAGCACCACTGCAGCAGCCCTTGTTAATTTTTTTTTTCTTTCCACACAACAGTTGTGCCTCATTATCCGGTGCCTGCCTCGCTTTTTTTTTTTTTTTTTTTTTTGGAGGTTTTGAAGTTTCTGTGCTTCAGTGACTGTTACAGAAGAAGAGGTGTTAGTGTTGCGGTGAAGTCTCGATTGTCTGCATTTATGAATGAAACTGACCTAAATCACCTGTTACCTCCAGTTTTCAGATTGTTTGAACTTCTCTGGCCGCACAATACAGGAGGGAAGCCTGAAGCAGCACAGGGACCTACAGCGTCTGCAGCATGGGTTGCTTCACTAAGATTGTCTGTCTTTTCTGGGGAGTGTTACTTACAACAAGAGCAAACTATCAAAATGGGAAGAATAATGTGCCAAGGCTGAAATTATCCTACAAAGGTAAATCTTTATTTAATTTTTTTTCTTTTATTGGGCTAGCTTTGTGATTTCTACCCCCCACCACCCCCCTTTTCATCCCTTGAACTCCCTCCCAACCCAAACCATAAAACCTTTGGTTTAACCTAGAGAACCTATATGATTGTGTGTGTCTTTCTGAGATGATTTCAGCACTTTTTAATAAAAGCATGTCTTCTGTTTGATATGACACTTTAAATGCAAACAAAGAACATTTAATCACATTTGCAGAGAGGAGCTGAATGCCTGGTAAATGCTGATTTGTATATGTGATCATATGCTCTGTTAAATTTTTCGGATCCTACTTTTAAAATATTTTTAAAACTACTATTGCAAAATGGTCCCTTTGTAGAATGTGCATGCCTCATCTACAATAATTATGATAAATTGCATTTTCTTAGTTTTAGACACTAAATGGTTAATCATCTTCATGAATATTCAGTTTGTTCAAATCTGACAATCAGATGCTTAACATAAGCAGTAGATCATGGTTTGCCAAGAGAATATAAACTGGATAGAACAGACTAGATTTTTTTTACAGTGTGTTATGATTATACAAAAAAGACTGTGTATTTGGTTAATTGGTGTAGAGCAAAAGCCTTTGAAGTATAATATTATTTTAATTCCATATGTACTTCAATGAGAAATGAAGACACACTACTTCTTAGGTGTAGAACTAGTTGTGTGAACTTCTTTTGTAAAAACAGTACACATTTAAAAAAGAAAAAAGATTGACCACATTGTTGCTAGTACTTTAACTGGTTATAGTTTAATGTGTACACTTGTTTTTTAATGAGGGTTTTAAAGAAACCCTATATTTGCTTAGATACATTTTTTATAAATAGATGTATAAAATAATGCTAACCTGGATTCCAAAATAATAGATATGACTTTTAGTGGAAGAAAATATTTATACAACTGAGGTATTAGTAAAGTGGAATTTAAGATTAAACTATTTTAACTCAAGTAGTTTTACTCTCTAAGGTGTTGCTTTCTTATGCTTCTCAGATTTCTAGAATAGGGGGGTGGGGCAATGAGAAGCTACAATTATATTCCATTTTTAGCCTCCAACGTAAAATGAATGTATTAAAACTATCCTGTAGTGTATACAGTATATTGCTCTTATGCCAGAAAACAGCTTCTTTAATTTTCACATAATGGGAATGATCTCTCTGAATACTCTAGTGTGAATGAGGACTATAGATAGGAAAGAGAGATGTAATTTTCACACTTTGGGTTAGAAAATTAGACACCTATTAAGTGTGATTATTTGGATTTAATACTTGTTGGATAAAATACACTGAATTGGAAAATATATTTATTTTTGGCAGAATATTTTCTTGATTATTAAAATGGGAATAAATTTTAAACATGAGCAAACAGCATTGCAATTGTGCTCATCTGAAATATAAAAAATATATATAGACTCCATTAAATATTTAATTAAATCTCTATTATGTATCTATTTAGTAACTGTCTTTAAATTAATTATAGTGTATGATATTATGGCATCTGTGTTTTCATCAGTTTTTTCTATTTTCACTCTTTTGAGGGGATGTCATCAAATAATTCTTAGGCTGATGGTCCACTTTATGCGAGTTTATATTCCTTATAAGTAAGTTTTGCATGCAACTTTACTTCTTGAAGATGTGAGTGGCTATAATTTTAAAGTAAGTTTGAAACATGAAATCTATTACAATTGCAGTTGCTTGTCTAAAGTGCTAAATAAATTGTAAAATAAATAAGAATTGAGAGTTATCCTTATTTATTTTTCAAGAATTGTATTTCCATGGTAGCAGATTGCTCTCCTTTATAGAGAAGGCACCAATTCTTTCTACATATTAAAAAGATAGTGTTTAATTAAAATAGCCCTTTGTTATGTTCACATGCTTTAAACTTGTCTGATGAAGTAAGCTGTATATACTGACAAGGTGTATACATTTGACACTCTCTTTATGAGCTCATTTTAGCAATGGCATCCATTATAATAATTTTTGCTTTCCTTTAAATCAAAAGCTGCCCTATAGCTATATGACAGTGCTATTGATATACCTAGAGCTTGGCAATTTGGTAAAATAAACTGTGGGATGAGCAACAGCAAGAAAAGGAATGGGCCAGGCAATTTTTCCTGGTATTTTACTGGTCTGTCATTACCTTTTTGTCTCGCCACGTACACTTGTTTTGCCAAAGCAAAGGCCTGGTTGGCAATTATCAATACTTTGTTTCTAAACTAAAGTAGACATTATTTAGCTGCTTCTTTTCCCTGCTTAATTAGATGTCAAACACAGTTAAAACCTCCACTGCATTGCCCTTAAAAATATTCCAGCATGATTCATGAAGAGTTAAATCCCTGCCAACCCTAATTTCCCATGCTCACTGTTTTCAAAGATCCACCATTAACTCTCTCATTGCTCAGGTTGCCAAGACAAAGTTTTAGGCAATCACTATGCTTGCTTTCTGGTGAGAAATAAAAGAGATTTGATGTGTTAAATGAGAAAGAAACAGAAGAACAAGAAGGCAGCTTTTGTAGTGGATGTACATAGATATCTAGTAGGTACCTCTTTACTTTCTAGGAAAGGAATTGAATAGATGTTTGAGGACCATCTGGAGAAGTGATAATATTAGAAAAATGGGGTATGCTGGCTTTTCCTCTGAACCAATCTGATTTAGAACCCTTGAGGGGGTAGCAAATGTGAGAACTCTGTAAATCTCAGCAGTCACGTACAAATTATCCTCAAGAAACACCCACTCAGAGATACTTTTGCTTTCCTTAAATATATGTAATGTAGCTAAATGTTAAGATGCTTCTTTTTCAAAATGGTACGTAGCTTTATTTTCCCTATAAAACTAGCCAAATTCACTTTTCTCATGAAATACTAGAATATCATGCAATCTTCCCTTTGGAATGTGTGGTACTATGAAGACTTCAGAAAAAAGGCTATGGCAATCACAAGGAAATAAATTAGGTTTGGGGTTTTAAACAAATGACAAATGTTCCATCACTCAGTGTAATGAGCTTTTCCAGGACATTGCGTGCTTCAGTTTTAGGAGAAATCAAAGACACATGCAAGTCTGAACAGTGACCGTGTGGCTCCAAAGGTTAAACCAATGCACTAACTTGACCTTCATAGAGAGGACCTAGTAAACAGCACTTAAAAGATGGCAGACATCATAAAGGCTTTCTTTTCATACTCCCTAAAGCTACTTTTCCAAGAGTCAAATAGTTTATTTTTTAAGAATAAGATTATCAGTTAAGTCAAAATTGTCATAGATGTTTCCTCATACTAGAAGACAATATTAAATTAAAAATTATGAAGTAAAATTTACTGAAGCTTTTGATTTGTTATTGCTCAATATATTAAGATCACTTTTAAATTTTATTAATATGAATAAGTGTTTACCTTCTTATTTATTACACTTGCTGACTTTTCAGAGATGTTTTTTACTTCAACCAAAGCATAAACACACATTCACACAAAATAATAATATATATGAATATATGAATATGTAAATGTGTAACTAACAAAACTTTATATTAATATTTTATAGCTGAGTAAAATAATCCTGGCAATCTATAGGTTATGAATTATAGTAAATGCATTACAAATAAAATTTTCATTGATTTAAATGGTACTCCTACGTGTTTGTGTGTGTGTGTGTGTGTATATATATATATATATTTATTTATTTATTTATATACACATGTATGTATATACACACCATCTTCTGAGTCCCATGGAAAGTTTTCATGGGTATCTCAAGCATTTACATAGTGGTATAGAATGCAATTTGCCTTATTCTAAAAATCTCTTCACAGTTAAAACGAGATGTGTAGGGGAATAGATATAGTATATGCATATACATATGTATAGTACATGTGTATATAATGTGTGTATAGTATATGTTTTATACTATAATGTGTGTGTATATATAGCTTACATAGTATAGTATATGGGTGCATAGTACATATATGCATACTATACAGCAAGAGCAAAGAAATGATCAGTTCTTTGCAATACCTTGTATCCAAATGTCACTTCATATTTGGCATCAGTTCTCTCACTTGCTGATTCTTATATAACATGGCCTTTTCTTCTCAAATTTTATTAACTTAAAAAATCATATTTTGATTCTGAAGTCTTCTATTTAAGGACACTGAGGACTAGAATTTTTAGTCATTTATTCTCCAAGTACAAGGTATGGCAAAAGTAGGTTTACAGTTCTGAGTACATGAAACAGTTTATTTTTATATTATCATTTTCTATTATTATTTTTGCATTATTTTTCCATATGAACAACAGTAAACACACGTTTGCCCCACCCTTTGTATCATGGCAAAATAATTGTTGAAAAGAAAAGAAAAGGAAATACTCAATCACACATCTGGTGATTCAATGCTGGTCAGATCCAATGAGGACTGGTGAAAGTCTCCAGTTTGTGGCTTCTCTGTTTAAAGCTGCCAGCCAGATTGGGCTTTGAAATATTAATTTATACCGTGTTGACTTTAGCAGGGAAACAACAGAGACCACAAAACCATTCTGTGTAAGTCTCTAACCCACCAACTCTTGGTAATGATATTCAGTCATTACTAGGTTAAGTAAGCCTGAAAAAATTGGAAGAGATCATTTTTTCAATTCTAACTTTTTATATTGTTATTTCTCTTCATCTACATTATTTCTAAAACTCCACTCCTGTCAGTGATGTAAAACACTGGGATGTGTACAACTAAATGGATGTACAGATCTGTGATAACTAATTTCTCTCTGTTTTGTTATTTTTAATTACCACACATAAATCAAACTATATGTAACAAATATCTTGTGGTGTTTTGGTCAATTATATTTAAATTCCATATTTAAGAATTAATGCAATTAAAGGATATTCAGGAATAAGTTTAATTATAATTAATTAACATGATTGCATCTGTTCCTAGTGACAAAATTAAAATTAAACTGTTGGTGGCAGAGCATAATCTGTCTACGTTTAGCATGAGCATATAATTGTATTTCAGATGTGCCCTCTAACTGACATTAAGTTATCATGAGCTTTAAGTGAGTTACACAGAATTATATGGTAAGGTTCTTATCCTAATTTTTCTCATCTAAACTTCAGTGGCACTTGTACATATCACAGTTCTGCAGCTCAGAACATCACACCTTCGCATCTTCGGGAGATTTTTGAAATCTAAAGTCAGGACTATTTTAAATAGCATTTATACTTGAAGTTTTCTAAAATCTTCCAGAAGAACCAGTACTAAAACACATTTTTGACTGATCTGACAACAGTCACTGACAAAGTCGTGATATATCATGGAAAGTTACATTAAATGATTAAAATATCATGCTTATCAAAACATTATGGACAAAAATTTATGATGATTCATTAATGTAAATTTGTGGGTAAAATCTCCCAAACTCATGACATTACCTGAGTTTAGTGCATGTAGTGAAAACTTATTTGTAAAAGACCAACAGCTATAAACATAAATTAGAGCAAGTGTGAGTCTTGGGATGGGTTTTGCCTCTCATGACTTCTTAGGTTCTATTTAAAGGCATTACCTTTTGATTTGCAGTACTACACTTCCACTAATAGGTGGCACTAGCAATTTGTGACATTAGTTTGGAACTGGGCAGGCGGCTAGGAGAAATACACAGAGTAATATTTGGAGTCAAACTTGGAAAAACTGGTGTAAGTCAGGAGGTGTAACATGCACCAAACAGAAGCATTAATTAAAGTAAAATTTGCTAAAGATTCTGATATGCTCTTCACGTACCCTTGTTGGTACAGTTTGACCCTAAAACAGTAAATGGTTATAAGTAAAATATAAAGCATTTTTACTTGGACTTTACATGTGAGATAGACCTATAAAATGGAAAACAAAATAATAGGTGGAATAGCAGTCACTAAACAATCAGAACATTAAAAGACAGTTTCATGTGTATGAAATATATATTAATATTTCATATACATTCATATATATATAACTTTTTTCTTAAGCCACAATCATTTGGTGTGGTTAACAGGAGTCAGACAGCATGGCTGTGGCATGCAATTGACATCATTTATAATTGGAGAGTAGCTAGTTGAGAAGGCAAAAGAATGTTTAGAAAATTACATTTGATGTATTTTGAAAAGAATAACACCTTTTGGTCTATAGGTTGTTTTAAATTATTTTTATAATTAAACATATGGAAGAATCAATAAATTCTACCTGACACAAATGTCCCAAGTTACTAGGGTTTTTTTTTTTTATTACCAAGACATAAACATCAGTAAAGTAAGGAATCCGTACACTATTTCTAAACAGTAACAAAGCTGGACTCCGTCAAACCCAGGATAAGAAAATATACAATTTATACTTGAATTAGGGAATAAAGATAAGCAAAAGTAGAATTCTGTTGATATGTATGACAAATTAATTAGTCTTACTATTTTCTACAAGCTTTTGGTAAAACTTAAAGGGACCACAAATTTGGGGAGTCTTGTTAGCTCCTGAATGAGTCATTAAAGCTGCATTTCCAGGTTTCCTTTGCTTGGAGAGACCCGGCATGGGAGACAACCTTGTCCAAACTTTACAGTAACTTAAGTTGCTGCTGCAATCACAAACATGTCTCGAGAAAAAGATGCAACATCACCCACTTGAGTCTGCATCCGCCAACTAACTGAAGCTTAGTTCTATTGAATACATCAAATGATTTCTTTAGTCTGTAAAACTACTTATGTGGATTATCCTCTTTGTACCAGATTGTGAATGAGGTTCTTCAGGCCGATCTGCATTATTTGTCATTATTACATTCTCAATGGCTAGACGGAGTCACTCATTGTTGAGTGAGTTTGTACCTGATGTGACACACCTTGTTTTTTAAACGCAATGTATAGTACCTGATTATGAGTGAGTATAAAAAGAACGCAAATTTAGAATACACAATTCATTACAAGTGACTTGCAGAGGAAGTAAACTCGGCACTAGGTGCTAGGGTGGGGGGTTATCAGAGAGGAGAGGCACTTTGGAGTGCACAAAGCGTCTGAGAGTGGTGGTATCTCCACAATGTCCCCTCTGAATCAAGCCTATTCCAGGATTGAATCAGAAAATATCTGGGTCATCTTTGTTTGCCTGCAAGTAAGGATGGAGAATATGTAATAACGCATACCTCTTGGAAGACTCTGGGAACCAGGCTGAGGAATTGTTCCCCTCTTTTGGAGGAATATCCTGATTTTCCTTATCATTGTGTCTCAGTATACACGACCAGAAAGAAAGAGAGACTATTGCAAACCAAATATGGCTAAAGATAAAATTTCTCATCATCAGTCTCATTGTATCTGAGCCTTTGTGTAAAACAAATCAATCTTACCAAAGTTGAGAGTACAATCATTTAAATTTTAAATTGCCTAGATTTCATTGTCCACACTTTTGGGACAATCCTGGCTTTGCTCTCTGGCAGCTTGCTAAGATTTAGTATTGCAGAACCTTCCTGCCTTCTTATCCTTGATTCTGCTTGTTGATAGCAGCCATTGCTTATTGCCCCCTCACTTTTCATTTTCAAGTCAGCCTCTCTTCCCCTGCCTTGGTGCTCTATGACTCAGGAACACCACCCACTTTTATCTTCAGCCCGTGCTTCCAAGCCCCCACTTGCCCAGGAGAATAGATGCGATGGAAAATAGCTACAGAGATCATTGCTGAAGTGTGAATATTCAAAATACATTTTGAGTTCTTTATTGAAGATCCAGGTTTCATATAAATAAGAGGATGGAGGCACATAATAGGTTAATTTCTTTAGTGCATTTATGTCTGTAATTGATGTAGAATAGGAATTAATTTACAGTGTTTAATGTTAGGTTCTTATAAAATATAAGTTAGTCTTATGACAAAGTGGAAGTTATCAACAGGACAGAACAGTAGGCAAGAGTACCATGATGCATAAATCATAGCTATTAAGGGGTATTAAAAAAAGCCTACTCTCAACCCTTAAGGAATATATTTGGGAAAAGCTGAAACAAAGTGGTTTATACCTGAGGTCAAACTGAAACTGCCCAGCCCTGGTCTGTGGGGCTCAGTTGGTTGGAGCATCATCCAGTAACCTGAAAGGTTGTAGTTTCAATCCCAGTCAGGGCACGTACCTAGGGCAAGGGCTTATGAGAGACAACCAATCAATATTTCTCTCTCATAGAGATCTTTCTCTCTCTCTCTCTCTCTCTCTCTCTCTCTTCCATTTCTTCTCTCTCTAAAAGCAATGAAAAAAAATGTCCTCAGGTGAGAATAAAGAAAAGAAGTTAAACTGTTCAAGTAGTTGTGAATCTTATTTTTATGCATTAGAAATCTTAATATTTTCATGTTTAAATTTGAAGTTTCAAGAACATAAAGTCTGTTGTGATCATTTTATAAAAATTAGTTTAAGTGAATTTAGGTTTTCATCAGCTATGCAAATTTAAATTATTTACATATTCAATTATAATTGATAAGTATTTTTACTTGTATTCTATGTGTAAGACACACATATATGAACACACAAACCTACATAAGGCATGTTGTGGATTTCTTCATGAACAAGTAGGTTGCTGGATAATAAAGTGAATATAGTTGGATGTCTGTGGATGGCAGTAACACATCTACCTAAAGACTTCAGAGGGCTTGTGAACATAGGGTACAAGGAAGGTGAACCTTCAAAGACAAGAAGAATGTCAGAAGGCAGAAGTAGAGAAGAGTGGTAATTATCACTACCAAAAAGCTATTTCTTTGTGATAAGTTTTTTTTTCTTTTTAGGAAAACAATACATTTGATATAGTTTACATAGCAATGTAGCCATATAATTCTTTTCTGCATTCAAATGCAACATGGAGACAAATCTGTCTTTAACAAGGGCAAACTAAAGCTGCAGCATATCAGACTGGGAACACTAGGGAGTTAAAATGCACTTGGATGGGTTTAACTAAAAATGACATCAGGAGGGACAAGTGGTACATGCTTGTAAGGACTTTTCCACAGTGGTCGTTTGGCTTACCTGTTTCTTCTTTGGGATTTGTCTATAAAATACATTGGTCAGACTTCTTTCTAGCCAGCGGAAAAAAGGGAAAGAAAGCTGAATTTGATTATCCAGTGTTGAAATACACTGTGACTACAGCTCTTTGATATCATAAAGTATATTGGCTTTTCTTCTTGTTTTCCTAGCTAGTTCCCATATTTCTTTACTTTGTTGTTTTTCATTTGACCTATGAACAAGTTGTGAAGAAAACAGTGTTTCATAAATAATATTTATTTTAATATAAAGATACCTATCATCTACCTGATGAAAATATATATTAAAATGTCTCCGTAACTACACATTCTCGTTGTATACCACATGCCTTCAAATGCAAAGTTATATATTGCATAGATTTTAATTCACTTACCACTTTGTTATCACTCAGGATGTTTCTCTGGATCACTTAAAAATAAGCTGCTGAAATCTTGGAACACTTTGTAATATATTAGACAAAATTGTAGATTTGAGGAATCTTTCAATACAAATTTCAAAAAGTCACTTCTAGAATTTGGGCATATTAATGTAATCCCTTGTACCTTTAGAATTATATATGCTAGATGAAGAACTACGTAAAACACTGTGTTTATATGCAGTACGTGTGTGTAACAAATATAAGAAAAGTTACATTCAGTCATTATTTTTTGAAATTATATTACATTTAATTGTAGTAGTAAAAGTGAAATGCCAATCACTAGAGCACAGGACTGAATCAAAATATCTTGAGGAGAGGTTGTTTCTCTTTGCTTCATGTGAGATCTTGAGTGGTCTGGGACCGTCTGTGATCTGCTGTCCTGCAAAAGTTGAACATCCTCTGCTCTGCGATCCTGCTCTCTAGCTGATTTCTCTTCTCTCTTTTAGGCACTGGACTCAAGCAAGTTGCCAAAAGGCTCATTTCAGCAACCCTTCTATGGAGCCTTCTTAGCATCTTGGCTCCAAGCCATGTGTATAGTGTCATTGCCTCCATAGAAATGCACTTGGTGTCTCTACTCTCCAGTCCTTCCACCTTCAGAGTGCAGCCTGTGAGCTGGATACAAATCTCCTGATACAAAATAGCCTTCCATCTTTCCAAATGTGAATCTGTATATGCATACATATATACACACACACACACATACACACACACCCATATACATATGCATATGTATATATACAACATATACACACACATTTTTTAAATTTAACTGATCCTGATCACTCCCCATTCCCTACTCTCACCCCCCCCCTTTTCTTGAACTCATTTTTCTTGTCCTGTATAAATAAATCTCATTTAAGGCTCTCCTTTTGAAAACCAAATCCTGTTTATTCTTCTCTTGGGGTATGAAAAAAGTTTCTAGGCCTCAAAAATCAAAAGCCTTTATGTCTTTCTTGGAAGGAGGTCAGTAATTTTTATTTTTAGCAGATCATTCTACCAAATAGTAAATAAAATGACAACTTTTAAAGTTAGATAACCTTGACACTTGAAAATTTCACTCAATATCCCTTTTATACACAAATACACCTAATGATCTAAACTAGACACCGTGCCTGATACAGAGAGTGTGGTTCTCTCAATTAGTCCAATGCCTCAGCTTTACAGCTATTAAAATATGCTGATTAAAGGATAAAATAGTTTCCTGGACCTTTGAGATGTAGAAATGTTGCCCAAATGACTGGGAAGGGAAGAGGAGCAGAAGGCTCACAGAACTGGAAGTTCTGTGCTAGTGTTACCCAGGGAGCTCTTCTCCATTTGTCCATGCCCCTACCTGCATAATTACTCTCCCAGATGCTACAAGGTCTGGGGACCAGTTGCTAAGCCAGCTGGGGACTTTTGCATGTATCTCTTCCACATGTCAAAGGGTGCAGAATATCTACACTTGGATTTCTCACAGAGAACTCCTGCACTCACTGTCCTCTCCACAAACTTGTCTCTCCTCCTTAAGGAGAGTGTCAGGGAATGTTGTCATTTTGTTCCACCTGTCCCGGTCAGTAGCATCTTTGCTTCTTCCCTCACTGGCCTACCTGTATAAATAGATTTGCTGTGGATTCTGCCTCATGACTCTATTCCTCCAATCCATTTTATCCTCTCTTCCAGGTTCAGGCAAGCCTTTGTCCTTATTTGCCCTATTATGGCAACAGCCACCTATAATCATTCTCTCTTCTTTCCTTTGTTACTGTCTACAGTTTTTCTGAGTTTCAAATCAAATTATGCCTTTTCCTAATTTTAAATTCTTACTGGCTAAAGTTCAATCTATAAGAATGGTTGTTCTAGAGGAGCCTAAGGCATAAAGAGAACTACTTGGAGGTCCTGTAGTTACTCAGATATGAGAATATTAATTAAAGATCATGATAATAGAAGTGAGAAAGAAAGGCTGGAGATGAAATACATTGAGTGTATAGAAAAAAGTAGGTTTGGCAAATGGTTGTGCACAGGAAGGGTCTGAAGAATTCAAGAACAATAGTTTTTAACTTTTTCCAACTAGGAATGTGCCACAACAGGTGATAGTAATGGGAAAGTGAAACTCTCTTCACCTTGCAGTACCACTGTTCTCCATATCAGTATGTTTTCCATAACAGTCAGCCGTTCTCCATATCTCACCTGTGAACTTTCCTTCCTGTGTGCATAGCCTCCTACCCTCTCAGTTGCTTACTGATGCTATTTTCTCCAATAAACACTGACTTGAGTATCTCCTTTGCAAGGCTTTTGAAGAGGCTCAGAGGTATAAAACATAATATGGCAACTGTCCTGAAGAGACTTACCATTGGAAGGAGAGAAGACGTAGTTTGTCAGTTTTTGCAGTCACACCTGTTCTTTATTCATCCTATATTCTCAGTCAAGTACAGAGTCTTGCACATGATAAGGTCACATTAAACACTTTTTGCACGAAGTGGTTGAAGGAGTAAGTGAGGAGATGGCAGATAATTATTCCAGGTGAGAGGGCTAATGCAGAGAAGTAAGAACACACGTACCCCACACTAACTGAAAGATTTGTAAAACAGAGTAGTGAAATAGTTGATGGGAATAAAAATCCTCTAAGGCTGCAGTTTATATATGGAAAATGGTAGAGAATTTTGAAAGAGAGTTTACAGCATCCAAACTTTTAATTTGAATAGATGATACATTTTTTTAGAATTCATAAATGAGTGGTATGTGCAAAGCAATGCTTTAGGAATCCAGAAATCTGGGTGTTTGCCTTCAGTTCCGAGTTACTGAGTCATCACCTGAGATGATGAACAAGATTTGAAACAAGCGACTGAAGCTCAGATTGGGCCTCACATAAGGACCTGTTCTCCTGGGGTACAAAGATTTCCTATGTAGGCATGTAGCTTGTGCTTCTTTCACTTAGAGTGATAATATTTTCACATGTCCTAAAAAAATCTAAATCATATTTAAGAAAACCTGCAGTTATCTATGCTTTCCTATAAAATTGTAAAACCCAATAATTAAATGTCAGGATACAGCTATCCACCTAAAAATATTTTTTTTCACACACTACTTCCTTCTTATGTTCTTGCACTTCTGAGGATTAGCCCACCAATTTTACTCTATCACAATGACTCTATGTGAACAGAGTAAGATATCAAGGATGACTTTTTTTTTTGTTTCTTTTGTTTTCAGCTGACTCTGTTGTATGGGTTCATCATTCTTTTGATGGACCCTTCCCCCCCCTGGACTGGTGTGCAAATATTCACTCCTTTGCACTTGATTCTAACCAGACACAATTGGAAGGACTGCTCAAACAGAGCAGCTACTCCTAACACCCCACTCCCTGTTAGGCTCTCACACTCTGGCCTGCAGCCATGGAGTCTCTTGTTCCTTATGTTCAATAGAGTCTCAGCCCTCTTTTGCTTCCCAAGCTGCCTATTCAGAACAAAATTAAGGTTCCCTTTGCACACTAACAGAGCAGACATCCTCTGTCTATCATTCAACCTCCTAATGGAGACAGCTTCTTGAGAAAGATTTCTAGCATAACAACAATGTGATACCAAGTGACTAAAAAAAAAGGTTTTTTTTTTCTTCCATACATAAAATCACTGAGCAGGGCAAAATTAGTGTCTGTTTTATTCAATGTTGTTTCATCAGGAATGAGATTAATACTTATCTGATTGGCTTTGCTCTTTAGCTCTCAAACTAGAGAAAACTGTCTACTATATGACAGGATTTCTGTCTACAACTGTATAAACATCAGCACACTAATTTCAAAAGAATATGTTTAGTCTATTTTAAGCAGATGTCATATAAGGAAGTGAAGTTAGTGATGCTCCAGCAATTTGCTTCTTTGTAGAGCTCTCAGTCTATAGTATTAAGCTGTACCACACATAACACACTAAGGACCAGACTCTCCCAAATGGATTCCCAGCTGTACATATCACACCATCATTTTCAAACAATTTGTTTTCTTTATAGATAGAGGTTAATGGCTAAATGTCTCTGGTGTGCCCCATCTAACAGCCATATTTATTGCCTTTTCATATGTCTAAAGAATAACATTTCACATTCTTATAATGAGCAAAATGATAGTACATATTTAGCTAAAAATAAGTATGTTGATAATATACATTACTATTATTTAGTGTTATTGAATATGAAGTCACGTTACGTTTACAGTGGTAACATACTTGCTTGTTAGCCTACTGAAAAATAATGTTTTTTTTTTCTAGTTTAGCTACTGGATCAAAAATTTCATGAGGATAAAAGAATCTTAACATGGAAAAGAAAGCATTGAAATACCTCTGGAACTTTCTAGGTGTAAGGATTTGAGCATATTATTAGCTTTATTAGCCTCCAGTTGTTCTTATCTAATGTAGGAGAATAGCTATTTTATAGTAGCTGTTATCAGATTAATGACAGTAGATATTTAATATGCCTAATCAATGCTTAGTACGTATAAGATATTCATTAGCTATTAATTACTTGAAGCAGATTAATAATTGCATAGATTCTAGATTTCTGTGATTTGCTCATGTGGAGTGGGTCTACACACGTGTTCTCTAGTTATTACTTGAATGTTATATAAATAATACAAAGAAAAATTACAATTGTATTTGTAGTGTGCTTCTTTCAAAGACCTATAATAATGTGAATGTTTAAAAAAATGAATTTTGTCAATATTAGCTAGCCAGTGAGCACGTGAGAAGGCTTTGTGGAAAGCTAACGTTGCAAGTCAACAATTGATGACAAATTGCTGAGTCTCACATTAGGCCTTTCAGTGAAGTTAAATGCTTTGATGCTGACCTATTGATTGACACAGTTTTAAGTGTAAATTCTGTGGAATCTGTGTAAGTGTATACATAAAGCTAAATATGGGGATTGAAGAAGACCTGATATTTGGGTCTTCTGCTATGAATACTTAGGGAGCCAGGCTGAGCAAGGAAGCACCTGTTTTATTAGGAAAGGCTTGCCTGCATCTCACATAGTGTAAGTTTTAATTCATGTTTTCAACATGAACCAAAGTCAGTCATTCAATATTCAGGAAGAATAACCAGGAAATGACTAGTTTTATTTGCTCCTTTAGTTACATCATATCCTCTCAAATGGTGTAATGGTTGCCTTGAATATTATTTTGTTATGACTTGGTTCATGAAGACACAACATCCTTCATGGCAACTTAAAGAGTATTGAATCCACATAGGAATTAACACAATATTCCTATTTAATATGTCCCCATGTCTAAATGAAACTTTGTAGATATAAAGTCTGAGTTGTTCTGACCAATTCTATGAACCACCTGTGATCACAAATAACCCATTTGCAGGAAAGAGGATATGCAGTCACTCAAGAAAATAAACTTGCAGTCTGACACTAGTAAATAGAATGAAGAACATGTTGAGAGTAACTTAAAGGGGCTTTTGTCTAACAGAAGACACTTGGAAGCCAGACTGGGAAATCTAGACATCGTTAGAAAGGAGGTGACATTAACCACAGTCGGCTTTTAAAGGATTTTTCTGGAAGGCAGAATTCCTTTGGAAAACACTTTATGTACAAGCATGAATAAATTTCTGAGGTACTCTAGACAAAGATGAATTTTATTTTATTGTGGCTTTAGCCCTATTAAAATGCTCACAAACTATTTTACCTTATGCCAGACATGTGGAAGCAATCATTATATGTAAATGATATGTGAAGGTGAGGTATAGTTTTAGCTTAAAAACTTAGAATGTCTGTGGTTATAAATTATAACCACATCACAAAGAGAAATGTGCCTTTTAATAGTAACTTAAATGTAAAAATAATCAGTGATGAATTCTTAAAAACTGCTAGGGTTTTAAAATTTTTTTTTAGTGGAGCACAATAAATTGTCAAAGGCAAATATTTTATACCTTAAAAATTGTTAAAGCATTAGTATTTGTAATCAGACATTGTTACATCAGTCTGTCTTTGAAAAAGCACTTTCACCAAGGGCTACATTCTAGTTTTTATATTTTTATTGAGGTATAATTGACATACACCATTGTACTGGTTTCAGGTGTACAACATAGGATTCTATGTCTACATGTATTGTGCAAAGATAACCATAATAAGTTCAATTGACATCTGTCACCACACATAGGTAAATATTTTTTTCTTACAAGAACTTTTCAGTTTTACTCTCTTAGAAACTTTGCAATATGCAATTTGGTACTATTAATTGCCATGCTATACATTACATCCTCATGATGTATTTATTATATAACTAGAAGTTGGTACCTAAGGGTTGCATTTTAGAATGACTAAAGTTATCCTTTATTAAAATAAATGTTCCCCTCCTTTTTTATTAGCATGAATCAATTTGTTTTTTACTGTAATATACTCTTTCTATTTATATATGTATATATATGTGTATATATATGCTTCATAACATTTCATAAATTTTAAACATATAAACCTGAATCAATCAAATTTCCTTGAAAAGGAAATAGATATAATAAAAATAAATGTTTTCCTTTCTTTAAATTCAAAACAGTGAAACTTTTAGTCTCAATATGATGGTGCTATGTCCTTAAAATATTTCTTCCATCTGCTATATGTAAAGCCGGATATTAAAATAACATGAATTCAGAGAAGTGTTACTAGACAAATGCACACACACGTATGCACACACCCAGGTGGACATACACACAGAAGAGGGAAATAAAATAAGGAAAAATAAAATAAATCAAAAATGAGTATTAAAGCATCATCTTATTTTTAAACCACAGATATTTATTTTCTTTTTTAAAAATCTTTTTATTGTTGTTCATTACAGTGTCCCCATTTCCCCCATTACTCTCCCCTGCCCTGCTCACCCCACCTCCCACATTCAATTCTCCCCCCCACCTTTGTCCTTGTCCATGGGTCCTTTATAAACCCTTCTTCTTTTCCCCATCATCCCCCTCTCCCCACCCCTCTGGTCACTATCAGTTTGTTCTTTATTTCCGTGTCTCTGGCTCTATTTTGTCTGCTTGTTTGTTTTGTTGATTAGGTTCCATCTATAGATGAGATCATATGGTATTTGTCTTTCATGGCCTGACTTATTTCACTTAGCATAATGCTCTCCAGTTCCATCCATGCTGTTTTGAAAGGTAGGAGCTCCATCTTTCTTTCTGCTGTGTAGTATTCCATTGTGTAAATGTGCCACAGAGTTTTTTATCCACTCATTTACTGATGGGCACTTAGGCTGTTTCCAGCACTTGACTATTGTAAATAGCACAGCTATAAACATTGGGGTGCATAGGTTCTTTTGAATTGGTGTTTCAGGATTCAATAAAAAAAAGCTCAAGGTCATGTTTTGTTAGACTGAAATTAAATCTTTTATACTCCCAATTTGCTCATAATAAAACAAACAAAACTCCACTCAAATAACATATTTACTTAAGGAAGCCAAGAAGTGAATCATTATACTAAGTATTTAAATAAAAATCACCAATATTTAAAGAAAGAAATAGTCCCCAAACCTTGGCTCGGCATGCCGTCCTTCATTCTAGGCATGTTCTGGGCCAGGACCACTGAGAAACTAGCAGAGAGAGCTGAGACAACCCCTGTGCCAGAGGATCTTACTCTCTAGTGTCAACCCAGGCTAATCAGAGCCCAGCATACCATGGGGCTGTTTTTTTTTTTTTTTAATATACAAGTTTTCAGAAATAGAATTAATTGCACAGTCTACTAGACAAATACCAGTTGCCATTTGGAGTTTATTTCATACAGCAGTGGTAGAGGACTGTGAGGAGAGGGAGAATGACAGGGAACGGAGGAGCAAAGAGAGAGAGGAGCACTGACTGAGCATGCTGGAATGGAAAGTGTAGAAGAGACACAAATCCTTCAACTCGTGTGTGTGTGTGTGGGTGTGTGTTGTTGTTGCAATTTGGTCTGTGGCTCTACTGCAACTCTGATTACTCTTGGTGCATATTTCCCAGATTGTTGTGCTCTTGCTTCTTTAAATATTCTTTTTCTCATCCAGAAAGTTCTTTTTAAAACTTTTACATTTATTTCAAATGGACAAAATTTGCTAAGCATGACTATACACCAGTCATTATAATGATTACTACAAATAGAAAAGTATGTAGGATTACTTTCTTTTCTCAAGAACATCACCACATAGTGTTAGAGAAAGAATGCTACCCAGTGATAAGGCAGTTTGGTCCACCATTTAGATATAAAACAAATGCTATGAAGTTTAGAGGTTAATTGTGCAGATTCATTAATTGTGTGATGGCATGCTATTGAACATGAGAAAATATGTTTTATGAGGAGTGAAAAATTAGGTGGAACCTATGAGGATGAGGAAATTTTGCAAGAAAGAATGAGGAAGACATTTCTTATAGAAGCACAGCCTGGAGACATGAGGCATCAATTTGTACAGCTTAAGTAAGGTACAGCAACATTAATTTAATCTTAAATGAAAAGGTTAGCAGACAGTGAGGCAATGGAAGCTGTTTCTGAAAATCTGAGTATTTCAACCATCAGTGATTCTTCATAATCTTCTATCATTCTTCTAATAACTACTAATAAAGTGTACCATGGAATATACTTTATAGATTATATATGGATAAAGATAGCATGACCCCAAGGAACTGACATTTAGTGGAGAAGGTATACAAGTATGTCAAAACACATATAATAGGACAAACATGCAAAGAGTTATATATCCAAACAAATAACTGTGAGAATTGAGCAAATTAAGATAACACAGAGAATCAAGGAATCAGGAAAGTCCTTACGTGAGAAAAAGCATGAAGGTGGGCACAAAGAGCCTTTTGGCAGGCCTGGGGGAGGGGGGACGGAGAGAGGAAGAATGGAGAATACTTTAGGTGATGGGAGTAAATAAATAACAAGCAGGGGACAAAGTGTCAAGGGAATGTCATAATATGTTCAACATTCTAGTTTGCCTACACATGTTTAAGAAAGCTGTGTAAGTTCAGGTACTAACTGAATAACCATGGGTGGTTGACTTCTCTGAACACACAATGCATGCCACAAAGAGAGACCAATAATTGACTGTTCCATCTTTCACCCTTCAGTTTCCAATAAAAATGACTAAATAACCCATAAAATAGCCATTGTAAGTATTATTAATTCATGTGTTTGAGCACATTTTATGTGCATGGTGTACAAAGCCCAGAATCCAATCTGGTTGGAATCAATAGACCATAGTAGTTAAGAACATGGTTTTAGTAATCAAAGAGTTCTGAGCTCATATCTGACACTTATTATCTGTGTGACCTTAGAAAATATACCTCACTAAAACTCACTTGTAAGATTGGATAATAAAAGCTCTACCCTTTTGAATACTCGTGTAGATTACAACCTTGGCAGGTACCTTTTTAAAATGTATGATGGATGTACACATGGAACACTAAACAACGTAGTTGATGTAGTGAGTATCCAGTAAATATTAAACACTAATAGAATATATAAGAACAGGTCACATTGGGAAGCAATCAGGTCAAGTAATAAAAGTGAAGAACAGGTAATAAGTAGAATAGAAAAGCAAAAGGGTCATTCTTCACAAAGACGTGAGATGAGAGCTGAGGATTGAAGGAAGGGAACAAGTAACATAAGTCAAGAGTTGAGATAATGGTGTGAGCAATTATGTAAATACACAAGCTACATTTTGGGAGGAAAAGATCATTTGTTTGCATGTATTGTCCCTCTATTGTAGTAACTATTGGGCTGAAGAAATCATTTCAGTCTGTGCGGCTCTACTTGATATAGATACTGATTATTGTGTTTGATTTTCTATTGTTCTCCCTGTTTCCTGAAAAGATGGATAACTTGTGACTAGACCAAGATATATATGAAACCAGAGAGAGCTGAAAGAGCAAGATGACTAGACATTCCTGTAGCTACAGCTAACAAGAGTCATTTTGTGTAATGATTTATCCAGATGTTTATCAATATATTAAAGAGATAGGACGGAATTAAATCAGAAGCCTAGAATCAAAGAGAGTATGTGATTAAGAAAGAGAAAACTTTTCTTAAAAATACATTGGTTAACACTATTTTTACAACTCACTTATTGAGATAGGAAATAAGTCTAGCTTATAAAATTATTTAAACTTTTGTAAAGAATATTGAATTACAAAATAATAACTAAATGGGGTATTTTCTGAATGTACACTATAAAAAGGGAACATAATAGAATATCATGCATAGAATGCATAAATACTAAGTTATTTCTAAGTGATTACATTTTTTCACAATCTCATTACATTTCACTTATTACTGAAATTGTGCCTAAGAATATGTACTTTCTTATATCTCAGGAAAAGAACAGCAAGAGAGTTTTAACTTACATGATGGTAATGAGAGATGCTGTAGCTGAAAGACTAAGGTAATATGATATCATAGACATTTAGACCATAAAATACATGGTCTATCATGGAAACCAAACACAAGAAGCCTATGTCTAGGTTGTTTGTTACAATGTGCCTTAAGGTATATAATGGGTTAAATATGCTTATGCAGGGTAGCAGCCACATAAAGTAAAGGCTCTGTGCTGTACACCCTTTCTTTCTCTCTCCCAATATCATGGTTCTAAAGGCATTCCACTGGATTCTAGTTCTATGTTTTAACTATTTTCACTTAAATGACTCATATAGAAGGAGAAGCTGTATGTGAATGAACATGTTTCATATCCTTTTAAATTTTTGAAGTGCAATTTTTAATTTTTTCCCTGAGTATTCCTAATAATGGAAGACTATTCCAGAAATATTATCAGGAAACTTGATAGCACCACTGAGTAGTCCAATTTTATGGCTTAAGGCTAGACATTATTTTGCGAGACTGAAAGAAGGCTAAGTTGGTGCCACTTTTTCCAATTTCCAGAGTCAGCTATCTTCACTACTGAAATTAAATGTTGCACACTCCAAACATAATGCACACTACTAGGAAAGACGACTCCAGGCTGAATTATCTAAATTGCTTACTGAAGTAAATCAAAGTCATTGCTTTTAGTTCACAAACCCAACGTTGTCAGAGTGGCTAGGAAATGTGAGTGAATAGGGAATACTAAGAATTGCTCCCTGTCAGATCTGAAAGTCCTGTTAAATGCTTAAAGAAATACTTACACATTCTTAAACACTACTCTTAAGTCTTGGATGTTAAACATAGGAAGAACAGCTGTTCCCTTCGTTTACAAATACTGATTTTTCTACTTCTACCTTTCTGGAGAAGGGCTCATTCATAAGCCACCATTCTAGACTCTTATGGGCATTAATCGGGTGCCCAAGTGGTTTCCATGCCATCTTTCATAAATACATAAGCTCATATATCTTAGAAGATAATAGATTTTTTTTTTCTTTTTGCTAGGTATACATCAAGCTCATGGTATGTTTTCCATTAAATACAGGAAAAGAGAGCCATTTGTGGTAGAAATCCCAATAGAAAACATATTTACACCCCTCAGATCTTGATTCCAGTCTGGATAATAATTTTTGACTTGGCTGCCTTTTTTCAATGTTCTTATTACTCCCACTAATTGGGACCTTTATTTAAATTGCTTCAACAATTTACAACATACCACAAAGTAAACTCTTAATGTGCCTTCTGTACCAAGATTTGTATCTATGTAAAAGAACTGCATCTAAATTAATTTATAAATTAATTTAGTACATATTCTTAGGCACAATTTCAGTAATAAGATATTGCATATGTTAAAAAGGGAGCAACTAAACAGAAATAATTTTTTCTTAGAAGAAATATTGAGAGTTTTAATTCAGAATTGCATATTTAGGCTGTCACAGATTTACCATTTCCCATGCCAAATAAAGTGATAGGAGTGCTGTGAAAATTTAGTGCTTGTTAGTGTTGGTGAATCATTGTGGTCATAAATAAAAACTGCTATAAAACTTCAGAGCATTCTTTCATGGGGCAGGCAAGGTTCATGTAGAGTTTGCTTCTTTGCCTACTTCCAGATATTTAGGATTCACATGGTAAGCTTTTAATGGTATATTCATTCACCTGATGGAATGATTATCAGACTTTTTATTTGGAACAATGAACATAGGAGAGAGAGAAAGGTGAAAGTACTGCTGTAGGTTTCCAATGTAAACATTTGTAAGCTATCACTTGAATAATCGAAACCATTTATCTGTGTGTATCATGCACTGCCCTTAAGTCGTTCAGATGACTCCAAAAGAAGGGAATGGAATTGGTTCTCAAGAAAATTCCAGCTTTTAATCCTAGAACCAAGGTCCCAAATAACACAGAGTGCTGATTACTAAACTTGCCTGTGTACCTCCAAGTGGTGACCCCTCATGTCTCAAAAGCAAGGGAAGCTGACACTCGGAGTACTCAACCGGCACAGATCCTACAGCGAGGTGCTGGTTTGGGGTCAACCTCCCTATTCCTTTTTACCGAGGATGCTTGGCGTTCCCCAACACTGGTGTTCACTGATGTTTGAAATAAGGTCAGTTCTAAAACAATTATTTTTAATAATTATTTTACTAATAAAACAATTACTTAATTGTATTACTTAATTATAGTTTTTAAGTAATTACTTATAAAAGTAACTCCTAAGTTTCTGTTAAATAATCACTATTTAATTTAATATTTATCACTGGCCAGACACAGTGCTAAAACTTTTGTGTGAACCCTCTCATGTATTTGTTACAGCCATCCTAGGTAGTGTACATTTTTCATCCTTTTATGGGTGAGAAAGCCACAGCCCTAAGTAGAACAAGTAGTAAAGGACACACTTTGGGCATCTGCCTGACATCACAGCCTCTCCCTTTTTTTTCTTTAATTGTTGTAATAGTGCCAAACTTGCGATCTACCCTCTAAATACATTTTAAGTGTACAATACATTATCATTGATTACAGGTACAGTGTTGTATGGCACATCCCTAGCACGTATTCACCTTGCTTAAGTGAGACTTTATGCCTTTTGATTACTAACCTCCCATTTCCCTCAGTAACCACCATTCCACCTTTTTGATTTTATAAATTTGACTATTTTAAGTAACTTATATACATGAGTCATTACTTTTAATTACTGTTCTCCATTAAAAGAGATCTGATTCCAGGTGACTAGAAGAAACAACTATTCAAATGCTTCCACTGTGCAGTTGTACATAATCATGACAGTGGAAAAATAACTTTAAAAATTAATTACAAAATCACAGTCTTAAAATTATTGATATGAATTATTGCTACTGGGTTTTAGATGTTAAAAATTCAGAAACTATTACATTTCCAAGAAGTTAAACCAGAGATTGTTTAGTTTTTCCCAACTAAAGGCACACACGAATACCTAAAGTCTTCGAAAGAAATAAAATAATTTCCTCTAAAGATATGAGCTACATATAAAAATGAACAATTGGGACTACAGGAAGGTTAATTCCAATTTTACATCTTCCTTCATTCTATATCTTTATTTGGAAATGACATGGATGTCCATAAAATCTGTCATTGGTTTTTAGAATTGAATCATAGTGTATGGCATGCCAGTAATGCATAGCTACTCATATGCCATAATATAATTGTTTACTAAAATAAACATAATATATATAAAGCAGATTTTTCAAAAGTAAACTGTTTGAGCCTATGTTCTTTGTTGTTGATGCTTAAGATGTTTCAGCATACAAACCATTATTATATGCTTTAAGAAAAACTTACGCAAAACTCAAGTGAAACTTATATAATATGGGTGGTTGATACTGAAATAATGAGAAACCCCTGTGTTCCACAGGATTTACTCTCTAAACCATAAATCCTTTCCTAACATCCTAATATTACTGGAGCATCACAGGCAAACTCAGACCTGATTTGTATAAAGGTCCCTAAGCTTTTGCAAACTTTTTGACAAATGAATAAAATCAGAGAATAGAATCAATTGTCAAATTCTATTGAAGATGTTTTATTAGAGACATTACTTCTCAGCATAAAGGAAATGGGCAGTTTTTATGAAATGTTATGAGGTTCATCAACCTTTCGGGATGAAAGAAGAAAACTGTGTTTAGATAATGTGGCTACTCTAGTTTAACAGTAAGTGATAAGATAAGAGCAATGTGAAAACTATGACCACCACAGGACATATTTTTGTTTTTCATTCAGTCCTTTTACTTAAATGTTTTGAGTGGTACCCAGACAAACACTTGGAATGCTTAATTATAAAAAGTAAAACACTTGGCTAGACTGTCATGAACCTGCAAACTTATAAAGAATTAGTAAAAGAACAAGTGATGTATCTGGTCAAGATGGAGGCGTAGGTAGACACACTTTGCCTCCTCGCACAGCCATAAAGAGAATAACAACTAAATCTCAAACAAATAACAGCCAGAACTGTCAGAAAATTGAACTGTATGGAAGTCCGACAACCAAGGATTTAAAAAAGCCATATTCATCCAGATGGGCAGGAGGGGCAGAAATGCAGAGACAGGGTGGAGAGGCTAGGAGACTCGGTGTGGCATGGAGAGGTGGCAGCAATGCTGACAAAATGGGCACAGGTAGTCTCATTTTCATGTGTGGTAGATAAAAATCGGGAGGGATACATTAGGAATGAGCAGTTTCAGCCCCAGGCCAGATCACACAGCCCAGGGTTCTGGCACCATGAAGATGAATCCTCATAACTTCTGGCTGTAAAAACCAGTGGGGGTTGGGACCAGAAGGAACTGCCAGATTTTCAGGAACTCCAATTAAAAGGCCTGCATGATCTTTAAATATAAGCCAACCCACCCACTCTGGGATTCAACACCAGGGCAACAGCTTGAAGGGCGCCAGTCACATACAGAGAGTGGGTACAGTGACTGATAATGCGGCTACTGCCAGGCAAATCCCCAGAGACCAGGCAGCAGCACAGTCCCTCTCTGAGCCCTCCCCCTACACAGACCCACAAAGCAGTGAAGCAGGTTGTCTCACCCTGCTTCACTTTATGTAAGGCTCTGCTGCATAAAATTTACAGGTGCCTTTTACAAGGAGTCAAAGCAGTTCTACCTCACATACAGAAACAAACACAGGGAGCTGCCAAATTGAGGAGACAAAGAAATAAGGCCCAAATGAAAGAACAGAACAAAACCCTAGAAAAAAAAAAAACTAAACAAAATGGAGATAGCCAACCTATCAGATGCAGAGTTGAAAACATTGGTGATCAGGATGCTCAAAGAACTCATTGACTATGGCAACAAAAGGGAATAAATGGAGGTTACACTAAGTGAAATAAAGAAAAATCTACAGGGAACCAACAGTGTAGGAGATGAAACTGAGTATCAAAGCAATGATTTGGAACATAAAGAAGAAATAAACATTCAACCAGAACAGAAAGGAGACACAAGAATTTTAAAAAATGAGGATAGTGTAAGAAGACTCTGGGACATCTCCAAATGTACCAACATCCAAATCATAGGGGTGCCAGAAGGAGAAGAGAAAGAGAAAGAAATTGAAAACTAATTTGAAAAAAATAATGAAAGAAAACTTCCCTAATCTGCTGAAAGAAATAGAAGTCCAGGAAACACAAAGAGTCCTAAACAAGTTGGACCCAAAGAAGACCATCCCAAGACACATGGTTAAAATGACAAAAGTTAAAAATATATAATTTTAAAAGCAGCAAGAGAAAAGCAGAGAGTTACTGATGGAGTTCCCATAAGTCTGTCAGCTGATTTCTCAAAAGAAACTTTGCAGGCAAGAAGAGACTGGCAAGAAGTATTCAAAGTGATGAAAAGCAAGGAACTAGAACCTAGATTACTCTATCCAGCAAAGCCATCATTTAGAATGGAAGGGCAGATAAAGTGCTTCCCAGACAAGGTAAAGCTGAAGGAGTTCATCACCAAACCATTATTATATGAAATGTTAAAAGGAATTATCTAGAAAGAAGAAAAGGATCAAAACTATGAACTATAAAAGGCAACAATTTCACAACTATCAACAACTGAACCTAAAAATAAATAAATAATAAATAAATAAAAATTAAAAAAAATAAAACCTAACCAAACAAGAACAGGAACAGATTAACAGAAATGGAGATCATTTGGAGGGTTATCAGCTGGGAAGGGGAAAGGGAAGAAAGAGGGGAAAATATGGAGATTATAAAGCATAATTTGTGGGTTCAAAATAGACAGGGGGATGTTAAGAATAGTATGGGAAATGGAGAAGGCAAAGAACTTATATGCATGGCCCATGGACATGAACTAGGGAGGGGATGCTGGAGGGAAGTGGGGTACCCACTGGAGGGGGGCAAAGTGGGAAAAACCAGGACAGCTGTAATAACGTAATTGATAAAATATACTTAGTAAAGGAATAGATTATGTAATATCACAGTATGTTTGCACCTCAGCATGTGATCTCTGTTTCATATTTCTGCTTGTGAATTTCAGATACATACACCTCTTTGTATCCTAGGCCTCTCTTGGATGTACCAACTGGAATTCATGTGTAATTTGAATATATGTCAACTCGATTGTGTTAGGTCTCCCTCCCTCCCAAATTCCTTCTCTTATCCACTACCACTCGGTATATGGCACCATGTGCAGCTGAGCTGAGAACTCAGATCGTGCTTGGTTTCCCCATTCTAGTAAATGTATTTGATTACATACTTCCAATAAATAAGTAGCAATTTTACAAAAGTTTTTAAAGATAGTTCAGATGGTTAGTGGAAGGCTTTCCCTTTTTTTATGGTTAGTAATGATATCTTAAAAGAGGATATGATAAAAATAGGCCTAAAACCCTCACTAGAGAGAAACTCAATGTAGATAATAACTAAACTATTAATAACTATATGTTTGCTTCAAAAATAATTGCTTCTCCATATATTTTGTCTCTGAAAAAGAGCCATAAAGTGGTGTGAGAAACAAAAACTTGTCCTTTCCCTTCTGATAGGAACAAAGGGAATTCAAAATTCAGTCATCATACAACATTTACCCCCACATATGTTCAGTGTATATATTGGAATATATATCTTAACTTAACAGACTTATACTTCCCTGGGTAAATAAACGTATGTTTCTTTCTGTAACTGAGATACTTTCCAAAACAAAAATAAAACAATAGATTGAATCCAGGACTGGGAAATTTATGGCTAGCGAGCTAAATCCTACCTGCTGCCTGGTTTTGTACATGTTGGAAGCTAAAAGAGTTTTGACATATTTACATAATTAGAAGCAAAAAAAAAAACTAATAATATTTGTGACAGGAAATTATATGAAATTCAAACTTCCATTTCATAGGTTTTGAAATTTGTCAATAAAATTGTTGTTCCCTCTCTTAAACACACAAAAACCTCAATGCCTCCTGTTGGTCTACGATGTCAAAATATTTACTATATAAACTTTGACTGAAAACGGTGGCTGATGACTGAACTAAATTATACTCAGAAATGACTAAGTGATTTAGTTTTGCTTTGTAGAAATCAAAGGTCAGTTTAATCCCAATGACTGACAACATGAAGGCATACAAAATAAATATATTTGGTTAACTCACAAAATATAGACAAATTCTGATATAAAACTTCAGTGTGTTTGAGATTTGAAAAAGTAAAGTCTTCCTTTGATCATTTAGCTTTTTTTCTATGCTACTGAACATATAAGTTGATAGTTTTTTTTTCCATTTTGATTCTTTGAAGCAGCATGATATGACTTCCATTGTTATTCAAGTGGTACAGCAGATGCAGAAAACCCAAAATGATATGTCTTATGTAAACAGAATAAAATATAATATTCGTTTTAGCCCTGGCTGGTGTGGATCAGTGGATTGAGTGCCAACCTGTGAACCAAAGGGTCACTGGTTTGATTTGCAGTCTAGGGCACATGCCTGGGTTGCAGGCCTGGTCCCCAGTAGGAGGTGCTCGAGAGGCATCCATACATTGATGTTTCTCTCCCTCTCTTCTCCCTCCCTTCCCCTCTCTAAAAAGAAAAGAAAGAAATAAAAAGAGAAAGAAAGAAAGAAAGAGCTAATTTTAAAATATTTAAAATGTGTAGCATTAAAATAATTTGGTCCTTTCATAACAGAATATATTTTCCTTATTATAGCAGTTCATTTAAAGTATAAAAAGTATATTTTCTAACAATAATTTTATTATATTAATATCTTTTTTGTTTAATTTCATACAGAAATTACATGAAGCTACTGTTTAGCTGTTCAAGATATTATTTATGTAGACTTATGTGATAAACAACAGAAAATAATTAAATACAATATCAATATCAACATGAAATGAATTTGCCATGTTACTATAAATTGATATATTTATGCTTGTTCAGAAAAAGTAAATTTTTTTAGTAATTTTGTATATTTCCAGGTAGAATACTTTCTAATCTTTTCAGGGCAAAGGTGATAATTTACATATTTATGTACAATTTACCTATATAAAGAAGCTTCACCTATGTCAAAGTAGTGTAAACCCTCATATCTGTGAACATCAAATTGTCAGCTAGTAAGTGCAAATGTCTTCCCATTCTCCAATCCAAACAAGGAAATGCAGTTTAATTTTTTCATTAAGCCAACTGCAGAATGCAACCTTTCCCCTTCAGATGTCGTGTTTTAACACTGGATCGTCATGATTTGAAACTTACCACAGTTCGTTATTGAAAAATTTATGTTGCTTCAGAAATAAGCAGCATGTGTTGAATTTGTACCCAAATTGAAATAACTACTCAGGAGATTGGAATACCATTCTTTATAATTCAGTGTGATAGTGTATTCCTCACCCAGCAGCTCAATTTCTTTCTTTTACCATCTGTTCTTTCTCTCCTTCTTTTCTGCCAAAAATCGATAGAACTCAATGAGAAAAATTAAGCTGTTCCATAACCCAACCATATTGAGATTATTTTGTTCACAATACATTGACCTAGTTGTTACACTGGTCCAGTTTAATTAGGTAAGCCCTCTGTTTATAGAAGTGCATATTTACTAAACTGTAAACATTAAATGAGTGTTATAAAAGCAGCCAAAATGTTATTGTTTCAACAGTCAAGATTTTAAGATGGCAACACTTGGCAAACATAAAGCCACACACTGTCTGCTTCCAGCCTGAGAATCTCTTTATGCAGCAAGAGCTTTTCATGAGGATTGCTTGTGCACATCCAAGATTTGATAATTAAATTTTTAACTGTAAGGAAGTCTGAAAATATTATCAGGGATTTAAACATATGTATATATATATGTACGTTTCTGAAGATAAATATATCATAATATTCACAAAATCCTAGCATAATTATCAGTTGCTGTGTTCCATTTGAAAACCTTATATAAGGAATTTTTTGCACACATGTCAAATTCATCTCATGATTGTCACAGATATAAATACAGCAAATAGAAACAAAAGGCATGATGGTATTTTCTAATTATCTACAATTTTCATAGCATTTGCTATTGTGCAGTTTTATTTGCACAAAAACCTACAGCAAAAGACCCATAAATTTTTCTTAATATCACTGCAATGAGAAACCTCAGTAGTTGCACTCTACGTGGACTTTTCTGTACTTTATGTATTTTGAAAAATCACTTTGACTTTTTGAAATGGAATGTTGTATTCTATAAGTAGGAATATGAACAAGATGTAAAACAATGCATATATAAACATGTTTTATCTCTACAAGGTAGTGAGTCATTGTAACTCGGAGCACCAAGATGTGTTTGCCTTCCATAACTTATGTCAAAGCTGTGCTAACAAAGCTGTTTTCACCTGATGTCTCATTCATCTCTGCAACCTGAAATTGCAGAGTGCTTGATGGCACATATTTGTCATTTTCTTTCTTTTTTTTTTAACTTTTGTTACTAGAACTCTCAGTTGCAGGCACTTTATTTTTTAAATAAAGGTAGCTTAAGAAAAACAGAGCTTCAGATCTTAATATCTGTACTGAAAAGCTTTAATGACTTATACAAATAAATTATTAGCAGTTATGGTCATTTTTAATGAATAGTATCTCATTTTAAGATCGATTTCATCTTAATATGTTCATTAATAACAGCATTGTATTTTGAGATGACATTATTTAGTGTTACTTCTCATAAAAGTGTCATTTTTTGTGTGAGATTCATTCATTGTTGGCTACTCATTGTGACCTAACAGCAAAAAAGATGATACCTGATTTTTTTAGAACAAGGAAGAAAATTCTGGGAAAAAGATTTTTCTTAATATTAATGAATTTTAGTTTTGATATCTGAAGAATAGAAATTTAAATGATTCCCATTAAAAAGCAGTAAAATTATAATGAATCTGAAAAACATTCACTACCACCTATATTTTGCTTCAGTAAGCAAGGCTTACAATGAAGAACATTTATGTAGATATAGAAATGGGGATAATTATCTGCAGTGCCCAAATTTTACAATAGTAAACCAATGATATTAGATATCTTGTAGGCCAATTTATTAATTTTGTTAATTATAAAATAGAAGCCTATGATAATTCATTGGCTTTCACTCAAAGATTTGTGGCAAAGATAGAACTAGGGCCCAGGGTATGCACTCACAGAAAAGTGTTTTTGAATATTTTATGATGCTTCAGTATTTTCATAGATAACAGAATTAATGGAGAAAACTAATGCCCCCATCTTCTCCTCTATTTTGTAAAATGTGTTTATTTAATAGGAATGCTATTTATAATTTACAGTAGATGTTATTTTACCACAATATTGAATGCATTTGGAGACAATGTAGATTTTGTAACGCTAACTATAATTAGAATCACCAGGGGAAACTGATTAAAAAATAAAATACTGGCGCATGACCTCAGTGCAGAATCAGTTATATTAGCCTCAACATTTTTTTAGCTTGCCAGTAGATAACAATGTAAGTTTGGGCTTAATAACACTGCTGTCGTGGTATATGGTGTATATAGTGGTATATAGTGATATAGACTTGAACCCTCAAGAAATAGGTATATGACAGCCAAGTAGAATATTAAACCATTATCTCATAAATTTAGATAATGAAGCTAGTCTTAAAAATGTATATTTTAAAAGATTAACTCAAATGGCAGAAAGGTCATATGCATAGTAAACTGGTAGGTATCATGTTAAATATCCCAGTTGGCTCCCATCAGGTTCTGAAATAAAATTCTATTCCATTAATCATCTAACCTTTCTATGAAATGATATAAATTCCATATTGCCTAATTTCCATAGTAGATAGCCATCATTCATTTCCCACTAGGTTCAGAAAAATGTGATACTCTTATTTCAAGTAAACATTTAATTCTTCTGCTGGTTAAGTTTTTAGAATGTCTCTTCCATCCTTTTTTTTAAGATTATATTTATTTATTTTTAGAGAAAGAGGAAAAAAGGGAGAAAGAAAGTGAGACAAACATCAATATGTCATTGCCTCTTTCATGCCCCCTACTGGGGACCTGGCCTGCAACCTGAGCATGTCCCCTGACTGGGAGTCCAACCTGTGACCCTTTGCTTCACAGTCTGGCACTCAATCCACTGAGCCACAGCAGCCAGGGTATTCCATCCTTTTAATACTTTTATGTAGATTTGTAATACTGTTGTTATTAATAAAAGCAATCAAGCAATCCACAGTACAGAGGCTTAGCTGTTTTAGGTGTTAGAAATCAAAACATTAGAACGCAGATTGCTGTGCCAACCGTGGGCTGCAAACAGAACAAAAGAGTTTGTAAACGCACCATGCACTAACTGAGTAAAAAGAAAGGGTGATATTCACATTCATTGAGTTTGATTCTTTGCTAAAGTCACTTGAATACAGGACAGAACCACCCAGAAGACACGTTATTTTATCTTACTATCTTTGTGTTTATTCTTTATTATCTGTTTTCAGAAGCAGTGTTTTATAATTGAATTATCAGCCTGTAACATAGAATTGCAGAATACTATTTCACTTATGTATGAGTTATCCTTGACCATAAACCAGGGTGCCTTTCTTTATTATTAGAGAATACCTCACTTGGTGAGATATAGTTGTATAATCGATGGGAATGAAAATAGTAAAGCTAGTCAAACAAAGCCAACTGGACTCTGGTACCTATTTCTTCTGGTCACTTAAAGCAGTTAGTTGGTTTAGCCCGTGGCCCACTTCTTTATCTCACTTTCTGCTTCAAAACATTGTAGTCATCCCCACAATGCTTTTCAAAATGAAGCCATTTCAAAAAATAATCTCCAAATTAATAGTTTTTTGTTTATTTCTTTCATTTGTATTTGAGAAGAGGCATAGTAACTTCACCCTTTTGGAGTGCTGTTGAGTTGGAAGTAGAAACAGAAGACATTAGAATTCTCAGACTGTATATCTAAATGATGTAGTAAGATTTGCACCGATTGATTGCCATTTCTCTTATTCTACAAACATTCCTTACAAATTCATCTGTACTCTACTCTCCACCTCATGGTTTCTGCCTCTTCGTGACTTTTATGGTCTTGGCTGTTGCTTCCAGCCTTCTCTGTCTGGGTTTTGCCATACCCAATTATCTGTGTCTCTAGTGTCAGAATCCTGAGCAGAGGAAATTTAATCTTTTCAGTGAGGTTTCAATAGTAAAATGTTCCTACTGGAAAGAATTATTGTGCCAGGCCACCTCAGAAGCAGGTAGAGTGCAGACTAGGGCACAGGCAGAGCTCTCTCATCTTTTGAATTTGGCCGCATGATGCACAGCACGGCAGCAGATACTGTTCCTGTTACTCAGAGGGATGCTCAGAGTTTAATGACTTCGGTGCTATTCAGCTGTAACCTGTGCACCTCAACCGCATGTCCTATAGGTAGCTTGAGGGTCATGTGCGTCCTTTTCTGGGCTCTGTCCTGATTAAGTCTCTTCCCCTTCCACTTTTTTCCCCATTCAATTGTCCCCCTTCATCTTTCAGATGTATTCTTTATTTTTTACCATGTCTTACACAATTATGTTTTTAAACTTCCCACCTTTTCACTATCACATCAATTTGCCATTTCGTCACCATGACCCAGAAAATCCGAGCTGCGTTTGTAGTATTTGTTCGTTCTGCAAATAGTTGTTGACTACCCACTGTATGATAAGCACTGTTCTAGGCCTTGGAGATACAGTAATGAACAAAGGAGAACAAAATAAAAGTTCACAGAATTCCTTATCTAACCATTAACTCAATATTTCTACTACCAATCTCGTCTCTCTTGGCCTATTTTTCACTTTCCATATTAATCACATGTCATATATACACATGTTTACTATAAATATTATTCAAACTTGCCCTGGCTGGTATGACTCAGTGGATTGAGCACCGCCTGTGACCCGAAGGGCCACCAGTTCGATTCCCAGTCAAGGCAGATGCCTGGGTTGCAGGCCAGGTCCCCGGTTAGAGGTACGCAAGAGGCAACCACACGTTGATGTTTCTCTCCATCTCTTTCTCCCTCCCTTCCCCTTTCTCTAAAAATAAATAAATAAAATCTTTAAAAAATATTATGTAAACTGGAGTTTCCCAATATATGTGTATATTAAAATGAAGATTCCATTATACCATAGGAATAAGAAGTGTGTTAAGAATTAAGAATTATTTTCTGACTTATTGTTTCAGGACATAAAGGCGAAGCAGTCTTATGAACAAAAGCAAAGACTCTTAAGCCCATATTCTGTTGTCAAGTTATTAGCCATGTGCAAGTTATTTATAAATTTCTCACTGTAAATTAGGAATAATGATACAATCTACCTCAAAAGATTATTGCCAGGACTAAATATGCTAATATAAGAGGATTTAGTCTATATAAAAATTATATAAGTTGAAGCAATTGTAGTCATCAGAGTATTCTTACCAACAAATATACAAGATTATCTTTTATTGGTAATAAAAGCCCAAAGCACAAAAGACAAATTTTTATTCAGCCACTGAGTTTTATTTAATTACAATTCTGATTTGTAAAAGAAATGTATAATAATCTTTATAAATAAAAGTATCAAATGTATTCTAGAAATTTTGTTGCAAAAATCTATTTTAATAATAATTCAGAAAAAATCATAACTGAATTTGTCAATAAATTATATGAAATAGTTTCACAGCTTCATTTGAGTATCTTTTACAAGTATTTATTTATGGTTTTATGATTTAACATTTCTGTTAAAACAGTACTATGTGAAATTGATTGGATTTCCACATATAAATATAACTCTCCTCAAAAGTATAAATATATACCAGTGGAAAAGATCATTCAATAAGAAAACAATGAACAATTTACAACTAAGGTTTTCCTAAATATTAGTCAACATAAATTTATAAAATTTAGAAATATAATAATATCCTTTATTACAATTAATTTTATTAATTGAGTTCCAGCTCTTTAAAATTACATATAAAATACATTAATTGAATGATGATTCTGTTTTCCTATCTAGTTTTAGGAAATATTTAGATCTTTTTTATGCATGTTTGACATCAGAATGTTCAACATTACTTATTTTGAATTTGAAATCATCAGAATTCAGCATTTGAACTGAGCAGTCCATGGAAATTACAAGTTAACCTAAAATACTCAAACTTATAAAATAAGGAGAGTTGAAATTTAAAAAGCACACAGATAAAGACAGAGCCATGGGGCGGAGGGGAGGTGAAGACAGTCATGTTGGGCCAGAAAGATGGGCCGTCTCTGTCAGCATGAAAAAAATCTCAGTGCTAAAGGAAAAAAAAAAAGAAATTAATTTCTCTTTAAAAATAACGTAAGAACAGTTATTTTTTGGACCTTTTGGTAGATACTTGCTCTCACCATTCACACACTGTACCCCTCTTTAAGTGTGTAGACATACTATGTGTGTGTTTGTGTGTGTGCACACAGACGTGTATCTATATATTGCTTGAAATTTTAAGTTGATACTTCTAAATATAACCTATAGGACTAAGTTATACATATTTAGTTTTAAAATTTTTTAAATATTTTAGTCTAAGTTTTAAATATTATATAAAACATATAAATGATAAAAAAGCTTCCATTTTACAATCAAGAATTTTCTGTTAAAATGCAGTTCCAACAATCGTGTGTGTGTGTGTGGTTCCTTACTCAAGGATATGTTTTTATTGATTTGAAAGCGACAGACAGACATCTGTATGAGAGAGAAACATTGATTGGTTGCCTCCCATGCACAGCCCTACCAGGGATGGAATACGCATGTGCCCTGACGGGATCACATCTACAATCCTGCTGTACAGGAGAACACTCCAACCAACTGAGCCACCGGGCCAGGGTGACTTGTATGGTTTTTGACAACTTTGTCCTTAATATCTTATCTTTCCTCACCTATAAAATAAAGTTAAATGGGTCTCCCTTGCAGATATTCAGAAATTGAGTTTATAAGGATTTACCAGCAATTGCATTAATTAAATACTTGTATTCCCTCGACTTTGATATACAACTTCTAATGCAACATCCCAGCCTCCACGGAGCAGCTATCTGCCTAATTATTTATGAGAGTTTTCAGATTTGATATTGTTAACAAATCTAACCCAATTAGCATGAACTATAGGCCAGGTAATGCTGTTACGTAGCTATGCACCTCATTCTCCTCAGACGCTGTGGTACTACACAGACCTGACTACAACTTTGCCAAGGCATGGTGCACTGAGACCTTTACTGGGACTCTTCCGCAAGGCATTGCCTCTAAGACCTTGAGGTGCCCAAATTCTGGGTCTTTGTTGGCAAACTGATATTAATGGTTTCCTTTTGATCTAACATTCCACTAGAAAGGACTGTAAACCTCTATTTTGAAAAGTGTTTTTAAGTGAAACACTTTTCATGATTTTGCCGGTCCTGAAGGATGTGCACCAAAACACAAATGGAATGACAACTTGCTGTACTTAGAATCATCCCCCAATTTTATCCCTGAAAATAGTTAGGAAGTTTCTCTCCTCTCTCTCTTCCCATGTCTTAAATTAAATGAGAAGCCCTCAACTCCATTTCCTGAAATTAACCAAGCCTGGATATCATTTTGGCTCCAGCAGGGCACTCGGCCTCACTTCCCCAATGCCCTCCCGCCCTTCCTCTATCTACATTTGCACAATCCTACTAAAGTGTACATACGGCTGCGGTCTACTAACCGGTCACAGAAAGTAACAGCATCATATTGCTTCTATAGTGACTTTTTTATATTAGAGAAAAATGGACTTAGTAAATGACATTTTGGAGCAAGCTCCATGCATATGGGAACATCTGCACATTAATATAGAAATAAATTATTAAAATATTATATTTGTAGCATTCAGTTGGCATTATGTGAAGATGAATATCCTTGCTCTTTCAGTAACACTCTGTTGCAAGTAAATCCAACAAGACCCAATGTTAAATACTGTATACTTAAGGAGGCTAAACTCTCAGGATGGGGATTAGGGTCAGGATTAGAATTAACACTGAGCCAAGCAGTCTTTGGCTGTATTGTTGTTGTTTTTAATGATAAACATATAAACATGATAAAAATAAAGTATTAAGAGCATTAAATGCATTTAAATATTCATCTTCCTAGGGTGTTTAAGAAACAGAATATATTAATATTATCTCACCTGACAGTGGTCTTGTCAATATTTTAAACATCTACCTGTTTTTGATCTTAAGTGAAGTCAGTATATAAAGCATTTTGCATGCCTGCCCTGCATCCACTCTGCACCACTCCAAAATTAGACAGGATCCCGCAGTTCTTTCCGTAAGTCAAGGTATTTCTACAATCTCCAAAGCAGGGAAATGTATACACTGTGCAATGAAATCATTTCATACATCACTTCAAGCCACCTATTTCATGGGCTTGTCAACTACTTTTATAGTTTAGGAGAGTGAAAACCTTCTTACATGGCTTTTCCTAACATAGAGGAGCCAGTACCCCTGGTGTCCCATGGGTGTGCTGGGGATGGTTTGGGCTCTAGGCAGCGTTTGTAGTGTGAAGATTGTATGTTCACATTTTAATTTCTGGACTGAGTTGAAAAAAAGAATTCTCATCTACTCATGCAAAACAACCTACTTCTGGAGGAGCGAGTGGAGAAAGCAGCTGTGCTAAGGGTCTGTCGGGACATTAAATTTAGATAGCTTTGACGCGTGCTAGCTCTGAAATCTTAACCATCTTTCTTTACCTCTATGAACAGCAGTCTCCCCATCTGTAAAAATAGTGTAACTACCTACCTCCTGAAGTTATTATAAGGATAGCATATATAAAGGGTCTGAAAGAGCACCTGGCATAGGGTAGAACTAAATACATACTAATTTTTTTTCATCTTACCCCACAAAGTGCTCTACAGTTAAAAATATCTCACTACCAGTATTTGGTGCAATTTCGGCACTATACTCCTTAAGAAGATTTTTTATGCTGTTTACAGTTCCTCAGATTTAACTGAGCTCATAGCTCTCTCTTGAGGTTAAAAACACATGCACTATTTCAGAAAGAAATTTGAATTTTGAATCACATTTTGGGGATCGATGTATGACCTTTGCCCCTGTTTTTGTTCCATCTAGTGTAAAATCGATGCTTTCCATTGTGGGACTCTTGTACTCAATATTTGAGTGTTCCTTTGCTGGTTTCCAACAGCGAAATGTCCAAATCATGAAAGTGAAAATTTAAAACTCATTAGAACACAATTGCCCATATCCGCCTTGCACGTAGGCATTATCTACAGCTAATGGTAAAATTGGGTCTTTCCAGCTCTAAAATTACTAGAAGCATTAATGCTTAGAGTGCATCAGGAGCTAAAACAGCCTAACCATGTTTTTTGACAGTTTATTCTGTGATTGAATTATAGTATCGCTAAGTAATGCACTTCTCAAACTGCAAATTGCCTTAATGTTAGAATGCTTTTCTCTAACTGGTGTGAAGAGGTGGTGTTCTAATTTTATTTCCCCCACAATTACTATGTCAGCTCCCTTGGATATCCAGCAAGGGTAGACTGATAGATTTTCATGTAGGAGTGTAGACTCTAAAGTGCTTTACTCTTTATTCTTTAAGAGGATCTAAGTGTGATATTATTCAAAAAAACATCCCCTTATTTCTTTTAAAGTACTCTAACATAAAAAAAGGAACTACAAAAGGTTGTTTTTCTCTTTTTCTTCTTATTTAAAGTTTTCTGCTCTTGTGAGGTAGAGCAGTTTTGGATAAACCGGCTACTTCTGCTAGAATAGAAATAGTCTTTCAGTACCACCATAATTGTATCAAGTGCTAAAATATGAATTAAAATTTTATGAATATTGTACCTTTAAGACCCTGAAAAATGCAGTGGCTGTTCAATGTGCACAGTGGAAAATTGTTCCAATGGATTTCTATAAAGAGGGGAAAGCACACTAAAGACACAGTCCCTTTCTATGAAAAAACTGAAAAAAGAAAAATATTTTGAATTGAGATATACAAAAGGAATTGTTTACCAGATCCAGCAAGTCAAAATGAGGCTTGTTTTTTAAAATTGCTTTAAAAATTAGTCTGTACAATTTACTTTAGGACCACACTGTGACCTACAACAGATGTTCCTTGACTTACAATGGGATTACCTCCTGAAAACCTCACTGTAAACTGAAAATATCGTAAGTCAAAAATGCATTTAATACTCCTTACCTACCTAACATCATAGCTAATTCTAGCTTAACTTACATGTCCTCAGAACACCACATCTAAAATATGCTGGCAACACAGCACCCTGTAAAACATCTGCTGTTCACCCTCCTGATCACGTGTCTGAGTCAGAGCTGCAGCTCTCTGCACTGTCCAGCATCACTGCGGAGCACAGCACTGTGCACTGTTAGCTGGAAAAAGGGCCACTCATGTTACTTTCACCCATCTTAAACCTGACTCATTGTAGGTCATAGACCATCTGTATGCAACTATGTTATAACTTGTCATCTACAAAGAGTATATGTACAATTTTCTTCTTTATTGTCATCTTGTAGAACTATTATATTCTATCAAAAAGTGATGTTAAATCTTCTAGTAATAAAAAAGCAAAATTCAGGTCATCATGCAATAAGCAAAGCTCAATGGAAGAATCATTGTAATGGAACTTTACATAATTATTTAGTGTTCGTTTTGTTTTCATTGTGGTAAAATATGCACAGCATGAAGTTTACCATTTTAAAGTATGTATACCAATTGTGTGTATCCATTCATCAGTTGATGAATACTTGGGGTAGTTCCACCCTCTGGCTAGTGAGATAATGCTGCTATGAGAACTGGTATACAGGTATGTGTCTGAGCCCCTGTTTTCAATCCTTACGGGTGCATGTCTGGGAGCGGTAATTCTATGTTTATGTGTTTGAGGAACCACCACACTGTTTTGCACAGCACTGGGCCGTTTGCAGCCCCACCAGCAATGCACAGGTGCTCACATTTCTCCGCATCTTCACCAACGCTTTCTTTCTGATGTTCTTTTTACATGCGGCCATCCTACTGCATCTGAAAGCAGTAGCTTGTTTTAGTCATTTTTCTTTTTTAACACACGGCTTTATTTAAGTATAATTTTATACAAACCCTGCACATATTTAATGCATGCAGGTGGGCGGGTTTGGGCATATGAAGCACCCATGAGGCCAGCACCACTGTGAAGGTGATGGATGTATCCACCACCTCACAGACTGCATGTTAAATGTCTTATCACAAGAATAGAAAGGGAGACACAAACACATGTTTTGTATTTTTATTTATATTTTATTTAACAGTATTGTTGAGTACCTACACTGTGCTAGGCGCTGTGTGATGGAGAGAAGACACAAACACATTTAGTGCTACCCAAAGGGAAGTTATTGTTTAACTAATGAGAGAAATAGTGTACAAAATTATGGCAAAGTAAATACATATAGTTCTATCCTATGATAAGTGTTATGAAGCAAACGGGATATCATAAGAAATTTAACAGTGAAACCTATTATAGATTCTCACATCAGGGAAGACATCCCTGAATTGCTAACATTTAAGTTGAATCATAAGGTTCAACTTAGCCAAGTGGAGAGGAGGGGGAGGGGATTGGAAGATTCCAGACCAAAATCATAGTATCTGCTGAATAGGTAAGACAGAAAAACACTATAGCTCTAAGTGTGGTGAGGGAGGAAGGATTTAAGACACTGGCCCTCTCCTGGCAGGAACTTCAGCAGAGGACTTGTGTGACATGGTCCATGTTTTAACAGGCCTCCCGATTATTCTGTGTCCAGTGTATTGAATAGCTGAGCCAAACTTGTTTAGAATTCTCTTGCATTAGTCCAAATATTAGAGAAGCCTATATTGAACTAGATTGCTAGTAATGGCAATTGAAAGGTGTGTATGGGTTTGAGATGTACTTTCAGGGTAGAATTAACTATAACTTTCTGAATTTGGGTGGTTACAACAACTGTGCACTTTACCAATTTCCTAATAATTAAAATATCAAAGATATCTTAGAATAATAAAATTGCTTGAACTACCTATATGCTCTAGATCTGCAGAAAAGAGTGCTAGTGCTGTTTACCCACACACGTGCACACACTCAAACACACACTCCATTAAAGTAGATAGGAATGGAAAATCCACCTTTTCATGTTTCCTAGTAGCTATACCCTTCAGATTCCCCTTAACCTTATTATATATTAGATAGTGTGTGCTCAGCAACAAAGCCTGGTGTTTGGATTCTCAAATTTGCGATCAACAGACCCTGAACACAAGGCTTTTGAGATCCCTGCAGATGTTATTCACTATTCACTAATGGAGTATAATATTTCAAAGGATGTATATATTTTACAGTATGGAAAACAATTAGTAGTTAATAGTTATACCTATGTTTTTGCAGGGAAAACAGGCATATTGTAAAATATCGGTATAAGAATTCTAGAGAAGTGGAGGTACAAGAGTGAAGGAAAAATAGAAACTTTAAATTTTCTTAAAAATGTGAGATTAAAATTCCTTCTAATGCCATTTCAAGAGTATATATTTGTCCCTGCATATATCCCAGGAAATGCGAAATTACATAGAACATTCAATTTGCTCAAAATAGACCAAGCTTTAAAATTACAATTCTGATTGCTAATTTGGGGGGAATTATTTTAAAATAAAGGATTCCATACATGTATTTTAAATCAGTGCTGGCATGCATAATAGATGTTTCAAGTCTGTTTATCCACCTTTAGGTGAAAAGGTTAGTTACAAGTAAGGATTGCGGCTTGCTAATGTTATACAGAGTTCCTTAAAAGAAATTGAGACATTCTTGAAAGGATTAACATTTTATGGGTCAGAATGGAGGACTGTGACTTCCATTCAAATAAATATATAGGGAAAATGTCCTATGGCTAGAACACACAGCTGTTGAAAACATAATATTCCCACATACATTTCATGTCTTTTTGACATGTGTATCTTCACTGTATACAGACTTAGATACATACAAACTTTCCCACAGAAACATGCCACATATGTAGAACTAGAATGTGTATTTTAAAAATAATTCCTGTGCAGACAGTCCAGGCAATAAAACTAAGCAAAGGTATAAAACTTTATTTTTACGTCTACTCAATTATGCAACATTAATTTACAACATTTTTTCTAATAGATTATTTGGAAAATTTCAAGTCACAAAATGACCCAAGAATCCTAACAATTGCATTTTGTTAAGTGTACTCTTTCAGTTACTTGTTAAAGGGAGAGTTGGGAAGGATTACTTTTCTGTGCTAAGATTCACAGGTGGAAAGTTCAAACTTGAATTAAATCCAAGTAACTAAGTACTTTTCATAGTATTTGCAAAAATGGCATACTTCTGTCACTTCAGGTAGCCAGAAAGTATAAACCCCATCATTTCTATTTTTTTTCCTGTTACATTATGAAAACTCTGGTAACATTTGATTCAGAAGATATGAGAAAAGAAAAAAAACCAAAAATGTTCTTATTTTAATTTATAGAACTCCAATTGGAAAGAGTAGTATAGAAACTTCTAAATGTTGGAATCATTATAACACCAGAAGGAAAAGTCTTTAAAGAAATTCAGACATTACATCATTTTTGTTTCTTTTCAAGTTTGCCTGAGAAATATGTAAGGGCAGGTATTTTACATGTGGTCTAACAGAGACAAAGGAAGACAGTATCTTGCCACTACTTCCATCATAAATCGGATGTAGAATTCATATGCTACTCAGACAAAAACTAAGCTTTCTGATCTTCCTTAAACCTGCAGTCAAACTACCTATACTTGATAGTATTTATGATCCTATGGTGCTTAAATATAAGAAAAAAGTATTAGTAGTATAACTTTAAGAAAATCTCAGGAAGTCTCATCAGCAAGCAGAACACATGCTTTAAAATCTTTTATTGTATGTTGGAGTAGAAATATATTTAAGCCATTATCACTTCTTTACCCTCTTCTATATAATTATAAGAAGCTAAAGATTATAAAGAAACATTATAATGATTATAAAGAAGCCAAGAAGACTGCATCTGCTAACCTCTTAATAAAGCAATCAATGTTTGATACAAGTTGACACAATTTCTAATGTTCTACCCAAGAGAAATTCCCAAGGTGGAAAGGATGGCCTAGTTGAGGTCAAGTGTCTTGGTCAAACTGCTCAGGAAGAACAAGGCACACCTGCCCAAAGTACATCAACTTCTTAAAAGCTGTACATTAGGAAGGTATAGAGTTGATGAAAGCTAAAATACATCCAAATTCTCCAGCAAACTTTGGATTAAAATTTTTAAAGCTATAAAATTCTATTGGGAGTTAAACCATTTTTGAGTCTAATTAAAAGCGACACTATTTTATGATGTCCTCAATGTGCTGATCCAGCTGTAGGAGGGTTCTGGCATAATGAAAATCTTGCATGGGAAAGAGTGTTGATAGATAGGTCTTGAGTTGGAAGTATGAGGTCACCGGTTTCTATACTGAGGAGGAAACCTGGATGTATTCCATGAAAAACAGCTGCTTTTGTAAAATGTAACATCTTGTACACAAATGGAATCAAACTAGCTACCGTCATTTTAAGGATTCCAATCAACTCCCAAAGAGAGGTGGACATTTGGACTCAAGTATTTCAGATATGCTGCTTTAGCATGAAAATATCATTTTCCTTGAAATCAATCAGTATCCAAGAATCCCCTTCCATTCAGAGTACACACTTTATGACTTGAATTATTTACATTTATTAAGACTTGCTTTAGGACCCAGAATATGGGCTATGTTGTGTTTCACATTTACTTGAAATGAATGTATAAATGTTCTATAAATGTCAAGATGGATAATAATATTATCTAAGTTTTCTGTATTCTTATATATATGTATGTTGGTCCATCAGTTATTTAAAGGATTGTTAACATCTCAATATAAAAGTGAATTTGCCCATTTCCCTGTGTAGGTCTGTAGTTTTTGTTTCATGGGTTTTAAGCCTTTTTACTAGGTAAATAATCATTTCCTACTGTCACAGCCCCCTCACAAAAGTGTAGGTAGCTTTTCACCTCCCTTTGGGCCTCTGTAAAAGTCCCAGGATCCCGCCAGAGGGAGCTTCCTCAGGGCAGTGAGTTTCTGTGCTCAGCCATCCCACCCATCCTCATCCTGTCCTATGTATATATATAGCCAGCATCCCCATATTCATGATTGGGGAACCCAGACTTTGAAGAGGAGCAGCACAGTAAGTTGTGCCTAGGCATGAGTTCTCACTCACCCACTGCCAGGGCCTGGCTTTAACCCTGGGCATTACCTTCTTAGTATCAGGGGCCTGGCTATCAGCTGGCAGTACCTTCAAGGAATGGACAATCCTCACCCTTCAGCTGGGTCTGCCAGCCGGCCTGCCTGGCATGAGGAGTCTGAGTGCAGTGATCAGTTAACCATGTCTCTCTGGGTGTCAGGAGAAAGGAATGGCTGCAAATATGTTAAGAATTTGTCATTTCCAACCTAAGTGCCTGCTCAAGATCCCTCACCAGTTCTGCCTGCCCACTAGGGATTCTGTGCACTCAGCAAAGCATCCCAAGACAGGGATTTCAGCCAATGGCCAGCAGGCAGGTCTGTTGCCACAGCCCTGTGGAGCTCATTGAAGACTCAGCAGGCCTCAACTGTGCAGGAGCAAGCGCCCTCTTCCACTAGGCGTTGCCCACGCCCACCAGGACAGATGGACACACTCCCAGCCAAGGCCTATATGTGTGTGTGTGTGTGTGTGTATACACATATATATATATATATATATATATATCAGAGTGATATATGCATGCATAAAATACCTGGTATATATTATAATATATGTAATGTTTATACAGTACCTATACCATCTTATAACAAAGACCTGGCCAAAAGTATACAAACAATAGATATATTTTAAAAACCCATTTCCCCAAAAAATTCTCTTGAAATTTACAGAAAAATTAAAGTGACCTATGGGTATTTTTAAGTTTAAATAAAATTTTTAATTTTTCAGTTACAGTTGATAATATTACATCAGTTTCAGGTGTACAACCCAGTGCTTAGACATTATATAATTTACTGAGTGATCATCCCAATAAATATAGGTCTGACATTAATATGATAGTATCTCCCTAAATAGTCCTTGAAAGCAGGAGTAGTTTTATACATTTACTAAGGGCTCTATGCCATACAAGGTTGGGAAACATCGGGTTTAATAGTTGCCCTGAGCAAACTTCCTTACTCTAGACCTCCTAAAGTCTTTAATGTCTTAATTTGAATTCTAACATAGCGCCATAGTTAGTATTCTCCCAAATTCATTTCCTCATGGAATCCTTCGTTTCAGTGAGTGTCAATGGAAACTGATCTTTTCTGGATCATGCCAGTACGAGATCATTCATTCATTAACATGCATGTTTGCTTTCATTAGGCAGAGATACAGCCAGCAGTTCTTTTTTTAAAATTTTAATTGTATATTTTACATTACCATTTAGTCCCCTTAATAATGTCATGTAAATGTTACCAAAATATATTCTAATTTTTATTTTGATTATTCAAGATTTTATACCTCAATAGTTTTCCTGTTTAGTTTCTCTTTACCAACTATAGAAATAAGGTAGAAGGTAGAGAAGAAATAAAAGGCTATGTAATTAAAATTAAATTTCACTAAAGTATAATTTGAGCCTCATATACTATTTTGACATTAAAGGGGAAGTTCACGGTAGAATTGTTTAGTTAACAAAACAAAATTACATTTTAAAAAGGATTAGCCTCAAAAATAGTATGAGACCAAGTGTAAGAGTCCATTTAAGCACAGAGATTAAAGCATGCAACTTTTTATATTTTATGGTTCTTCCTTTGGGAAGAAAATATTCATTTTTTATCCCTATTTTGTTGCCCTCAAAAGATTGTAAGGTAAAAGTTTCAAGGTCAGTTATAACTCTGCTACAGTGTATATTAAATCAATGTGTGTTCTCTTTGTGAATGTTACAAGTCAACTACTGATTGTTCAAACGATCTCTCTTTCTTTGATGTCTACAAAGATGATAACCAACTGTGTGTATGTATGATGTGCTTTTCCGGATACACCCCCTTTTGACTTCAAGTCTGTTGATAATTGGTACTTTTGCAATAAGAGCATTTTCAACTACCTGAATCAAGACTTTCATAGCAATATCACTTACTGCTTCTTGACATCTAATGAAGTGGCAAAGCCAGGCTGATAGACTCCAGAGCCTATCAAAAGGGTGGAGTGTAGCTTTTTTTAGATTCTGATTTACTAAATGAGGTGGAAGTCATTAAGTTCATCAAACAAACTCAGCTATGAACTTTTAAACTAAATTTTTTATTTTTTTAAGCAGAAGTAATTTCTCCCCTTTGAGTGTTTAGAATGATAAAGCAATTTATAATTGGGAAAAGCTAGAATTTTTTCTTAATTTGTAAAATTATCCTAGTTTCTTTTGAGTTTTATCAGTAGTGGCCTTTAGCTTAATACGAAACAAATGCCTTTTAAAAAACAATTCCTTTACAAGAAAATATAAAATTTAAATACATTTTTAAAATCTTAGAAATCATATTACAAAGGTATGGCCACTTAGAGATATAGCAAAATACATAACCTCAGCGTTTAAAGCAAATTTTGTGAGGTGGAAGTTCATAGGTCTTTATTTTCATAACAATTTACTAATTTGAAGAGAAAGCTAAAAAATAATACCTATCATTTCTTCAAATAAATAAACATTTCAATTTTGAAGATATAAAATTATTTTAAATTATTTAATCCAAAATTTACTAATAGCAAAATTGTTGTAAAGAAGTGATTGGCAGTGATAATCTTTTAACTATTTATATGCAAAATAAACAAGTATCAGGAAAATGCAAGAATTAAGAAGTCAGTGACCTTAGGTAATGTTACTTGACTCTTTCCTTGCTCACACTGAATAGCTCTGAGGGTTTCTTTAGAACTTAATAGCACTAACACATTTCCCCCCCTCCTGTCTAGAGGCAAATTTTACCCATGTTATTCTCTGCATTCAGAATAATGGGAGAGTCTCATTTTGAAAATGTACTGTTTTCAGCGGGTATTAAAAGTTCATATTTCACTCTAAACATTTATTACCTATTCTAGCATTGTTATTAGTATTTTCATTTGTTTTTTGTTGTTGTTGCTATGTAAAAGCAAAACGACCACATTTTTGAGGAAGCACAGAAGGCAGTTTAATAAGGCATTGACTGATGCTACATTTTTTGCTCATTCTTGAAGAAAAGGTAAATCTAGTTCTGAAGTAGACATTTGTCCTTGTGGCAATAAATGTCTGTGTGTCCTGCACTGGTCTAGAGAATCTTTAGAGTCTGCTGTCATGTCTGACCCGGGAATGTACTTGATTTAATGACCCCTGAGAGAGCAAAGATTTTCAGCAAACGTGTTGTATTTTTAGTGTCATTCTAGGGGATCACTAAGTTGCCCTTAGGCCTCTTAAGTCAAATCTGGTTCACATTGTATTTAACTGCAATCCTAGAGCAGTTCTGAACATGACCCAATATTAGAATATGTTTATAGCAGAAAGTGTTTGGAAAAGAAAGTAGAATAATTTAAACTTGTCCCATCTTTTATATAAAACTCTTCAACATAAAGTAAATTTTAGAAGTAATACCATCAGATAATTTTTGCAAAAAATTATTTGGGTGGATCAGAATATAGGAAAACTAAATTTGGACCAAATTATCTACATAATAATTCCATTTTCTCCATTTTATTTGTACATTTCAAAAAAGTAAAAAGTATCAATGAATTGTTATGAACTAGTTTCATTAGGATTCTGACTTATAATACTTAATAAATTCCAAAATATATCCACTACAAATTAAACACATTACTAGAGGAAATATTTATAGTGTCCCATCATAAATAGGATAGTATTGTCACTAAAATTAGAATATACCCAGAACACATTGTATGATTTTATCTAGAGATTCTTTGAGTTCATTGGTTTTCAACACTTTTCTCTGTCATTTCCTTCCCACCCCTCCACAGGGACATCTGATTCAAACAAAAATCCTTTCATGGGTAAACCAGAAGTCTTTTAATCAAAATGTATCTATTCTAGTTAAAGAAGTAGGACATGTCTAGACATGTATATGAATGCCTTGTCTTTCTTCTCCTCCCCGAAAAGAGACAATAAAACAACTCTCTAGTCAACAACTTTAATTTTTTAACTGACAAATTTAAATTACATCTGTTGTGACACCCAAACACACTATGCAGTTTAGAGAATGAAGAGACTTGAAGTAGAACATCAGGACAAATTATGGGTTATCTAACTCACATGCACCATTACACAATCAAAAACATGTCCATTTTATCCACCTCATCATAAAGCCATTTATTCATTCATTTGATAAACATATAGTAAACACCTTCTGTTGGCCAGATTTAGGGTTTGGGTACTTCTTATCTCTGGCCAGACACACCTGCTCCTCTGGCGTGGTTCCTGGATGGGTCTTTGAGAATGTCTGTATGATGTCCGGGACTTCCTTGTGTCCTCTCTACATTCCGTCTCCGAGAATGACGGACACTTGTCTCCGTGAACGCTGAAATAATGTGTTCTCCAGTGTGTTTACACTCACATAAATGCATCCTATGATGGAAAAATGCTGATAAAAATACTCACACTCTTTCTTCAAGAAAAGCTCATTTGCTCAGCATTACAACAATTCAAATTAAACATTCTGAAGCAGTTTTTAAAAAATTCGTATAATGGGTAAACACAACAGAAAGCGGGTTACTCAGTGGTTTACAACTACTTAATTCTCTGTGAATATTTTCCACAGTTTTTTTTTACTGGAAAAGAAGAAACGTAACAATTTTTAGATATCAGAAAACATTTACTTTTTTATAGTCATGTGGAATACGATAGTAATTTGAAGAACAAACTGAAATATATGCTGTAGTGTGTGTATGTAGTTGACCAAGACTGCCTGAGAAAAACAGACTTACAGTTGTGTTAATCAGATAAGCCTCCCTTTCCTTTTTCTTTTTTTTAAACTCTGATGATGCTAATACAGTGCTTGCCACTCCTGGGCGTTTCATGAACGCTTGCTGGCGAGCTGACTGGTAATAGAAACTTGCCTCTGAAGGAGCCATATAACTAATTAAGACATAAGACAGAATGAAAAACAAAATTTTGATCTCTGGATTACTAGCCCATCACTCAAAGTTGTAAATTTAACCAATGTGAATTATAAAAGAAGGATCTACACTTTAATTCTAAACTTTTACTGATAAAAGTAACTTAATGGTTTTTTTTTTTTTTGTAAATGGCAGTAATCAGACCTAATAGTCTAAAGATCCTTCTAGATCTCAAATTCAGTGATTAATTGTCTAGTTTACCATTTCCTCCACATGTAATTAGACCCTCATGGCACTGTGCTAACTTTGTATGTAAGAGAAAAGCATGTACCGTAATGTCCATGCAGATGAGTGGCATGCAATTAACGCATTAGTATGTCTTCTGATCAAAGCAGGTGGGGCATCAGAGGAGGCAGCAATACTGGTTAATTCTCAAGGTTTTCCTAGAAGAGATGGCTTCCAACTCCACCCCGAGGTACAAGAGCAGGACAAATATACTAGGAACGAGAGGGGGCAGTCCAGGCTTAAAGAAGAGTAAACTGGCCATTTCTGATAGCATTATGGGAACTGATGGAAACAGGCATAAAATATGGCACCAAAGGAAAATGAGGGACCACAACTTTTATTAGGAAGGTCGGGCTAAGGTAATAGTTATAAATGAAAGTGCTGTTGTTGTTTCTTTAATAAAAGCATTACATTTTTTGAAATATGCTCACATCAATATATATGATGATGCCTTGAAGAATATATTAAAGTTGAGAAAAATTGAATATATGGGGCCAGTTAAACTATTGCTGTAAGTTATAGCTTTTAGTACTGTTGCTATAGGAATGTAAAGCAAGTACTGTTGGTTTGCTTTATATTCAAGGAGTCCAAATATATTCTACCTTTATTTTGTTCACCGTACTATTGCTATGTTTTATATCAATGGTTTAACCAGCCCTCTATCATAATTTCTCTCAAATAATTTTACTATTGTTATTGCAATAGATTTTGTGATTGATGTTATTAGTTAAACTGAACTCTGAAAAACTTGATTTATGTGATTGTGATATATAAAATGACAACAGTGCTTATCACGTAGACTTTTAAAGTGAGCTATTTTATTATAATTTTATAGCCATGTTGTAAATAATTTAGGGTTTAGATTACACAATTATATTGATCATTTGAATGTATGATATGATAGCTATAAAGCTAGTATATAATTTGACATACAATATATGTTGCTACACTTTTTTCCTAGGCATTTGTTATTATGCCTACTTTTTCTGAGTTTTTTGTCACACTTAAAAAAAAGGTGTTTCAAGTAATATTTTTTGAGATACTCCTATATTACAAGACTAGGTATATGCTAGGGAAAGGTTCTAGGACTAGGAAAACAAAAATCAGTAAAAGAAGCATATTTTAAGTATAAAAAGGGAGCTAAAAAAATAAAGTGGCGATTAATTTACATTTGTATATGGCTGTGCGTTTCACAAACGAAGGCATGATATACAATCAAAGGGAAGGCTGGAGAAGTGACAGGGGAGGCCTGACTTCGATCCTGAAAGGTTAGCAGATGCACCTAAGCAGGTGCACGTGGAAAACTGAGAGCACTGGGGGCAGTAGACAGCACTCCGAGCTGGGGTAACTATAGATGGCATGCTACTGAGCTTATGGAAATAATCTTGTGTGTATGTGTAAATATATATGTATATATCATTGAATACATAGGTGTACATGCACTTATACACTATTGGTGAATGAGCAAAGAAAATATGGAAAATATGAAGGGCTTGAATCAAATAAACATTGGAGAATTCTAGGAAGGTTTTAAAAAGATAAGTGATGTTAATATCAGTGCTCTTGATTTTGGTTCATGTCTTATTTGAATGAATTTTATTAAGTTGCTTTTGCTGTAGTTTCATGAATGGGTGAGTGTTTTATATTTTTAAGCCTTGAATGTTTGAGAATATTTGATACTGCCTCTGTTTCCTGAAAGACAGTCTGCTGAGTATAAACTTACTGAGTCACCTATGTTTGCACCTAGGTATTTTCACAATTTCCTTTTTTGTTTTCTGGCATATAATATTGCTTTGCACAAGTACGAAACCACCTGACTACTTCCCTTCTGTGGATGACTTGCTTTTTGTTCAAGGAGTCCAAATACACTCCTCCTTTATTTAGTAAGTTCCACATTTAATCCTTCTGTAAAATAAGATTTTCCTGAAAGGCAGTGACATTTTAGTCTGCGGATATGTATAATTGTAGGTTTTATTTCGTGTCTTTCATTTCTGTTACCTTCTCATTAATCAATTTCATCTCTTTAAGAGAACATTTGACTACATTATTAGTTTGAAATTTGACAGCCAAGATTAACTGTCTTTGCTCAGTCAAGTCTTCTTTTCTGGGCTCTGTAATTGCCTTTGGTGAACTTTTTATCTCCTCCTCTGACGGTGAGGTGAGCTGGAGGAGTTTACAGTTGACAATGGTCATTTTGATTTGAAAACAAGCTCCCAGTTTTGTCATGTATTTTCTCCTGGGAAAATACATCCTTCGTTCTTTCGTATTTTGGTGATTGGTGTGTTTTTTTGTAAAACCCCATCAAAAACACTCTGTGACCCAGTCTGATGTTCACACCCTCCACTCCTTGCCTGCACTTTACACACAGTAGTTTCCTCTGATAAGAGGATAAATATCACGTGTGTGTGTCTCATTAAAACAGCACCTGGCATGCACGTGTTAGTTATGATGATGCTGCGTTTGTACTTAGCTGTTCTTCCACTCTTTACTGATATTTTCCAATAATTTTATAGTGATGCAGACTTCTAGAGTTTGTTTCTATAATAAAGCATTTGTGCATATGAGTTTTATGATTTGTAATCCTTTTATTACTAATTCTATCCTAGCTGAATGTATGGATATGTGCCAGATTTCAACATTCTATATCAAAATGTTTTAGACTTCACTATATTGCAAGTATTCTCTTAAAAATTTGTGGCTTGATATTCCATTGGTATTAGTCCCTCTTTTCATTTAATGTGGATATTTTCTTGCCTCTTTTATTTTTCCCATGAGACTCAAGGGAAGGGGAATAAAGTATAAGTGGTCTCTCTCAAATTTACTGAAAGAAAGCTGTATTTGTTTTGTAGGAAGAAAATTCTGGAAACAGTGCCTAACATCATTTATTGATGTAAACCTAAAGGGGAAGTTAAGCTGGAACATAATTGTAATAACTGAGGGAAGAAATCATGGGGATTTTATCTATGACAGTGACAGTGAATATATGAGCAAAAGAAAATGTAGGAGAACTTGTTATACAGTTAAAAGAAACTGAAGTGATGGATTGGATCTGTGGATAATGAACAAGTTTGCATGATTTTTTTAATGAGTGATATTGGCAACCAATTTTAAAACATACAGAAAGGTGATATCAGTAATGGAGAAAAACGCCAAAGGGAGTGTATTCCATTTAAAGCTCAGACTCTGAGATTTTTGTGCAATGTCTAAATAGAGGTTTCTATTAAGTCTTTGGCCTTTGGGAGGAAATATGTCTTGCAAGATACACATTTGAGACATTTCAAAATACTTCTAGTGACAAAAGCAATAGTTGCAGATGCAGATAAGATTACTCACAGTTATTACTGTGTAAAAAGACCAAGTGCATATCAAATAGAATAGTATGAATAAGAGACTATTAACTGAGAAATGTTATATGATAATGAGAAGTAACCAAACTTCTCACCAGTCACTTACTTGTATTTCCCAAAATGTGTTCTTCCATTTTTCACATATCCTCAACAATCCGTTCATAGAATTCTGAAAAATTCTACCCTCTTAGAAGTAATGTGGAGCAAGAAATAAAGAGCCTAGCCTCTGGTATCAGGAGGAACTGGATATCTGGACTCTGCATCACAGCAGCCCTGTGACCTAGGATATTCCCAGTGTCTAGCTGAGTCAATTTCCTCCCAAGGGAAAATGGGAAAAAAAAAATTCATCTCTGTGTGTTGCTGTGAGGCTTAAATGAATATAGTTATAAACCATGCAGCAGTTTTGGGCACATAGTAGACACTTAAAACTTCTTTCTCTTGTATTTGCCCTTCTTTCCGTCCCCTGGTCTTTACTCATGTTCTCTGCGTGGAATTCTCTGCTACACCTCTTCCTGTTGGGGAAAGTCCTGTACATTTTTTAAGGCTAGGTTTAACTTGCAAGCCCTTTCCCCAATAATTATTCATTTTTCCTTGTGACATTAATTTTTCCCCCTGTTAGCTTCTTTAGTTCTTATTATTCTCTTTGTTGTTGTCCATTTAGTTTTTGCTTCTCTGATGGCTTTTGTATAAATTTCCATCAAGGTTTTATTAATCTTTACACTCCACAACCTTCTTAGCCAATGCGTATGTGTTATACATAATAAGGACTATATATGTGTTTGTTGAATTAGTCGTTGAATGACTTCATTAAATAATAAAAATCTGAATCATCAGATTAGATTGTAAACACATATTTTTTACATTATACAAAGTGGAAAACAGATTAAATCACAGATAGTCCTGCTTTTGAGGTTTTCTGTACATATTTAAGGGAAAATGTATTGCTCCTCCCTCACAAAGTGGTTCAGGGTACTTGTCTGTTATGTGGGATCCAGAAACATGATCCATTCTGTAGGCTTAAGCTCAGAATGGATCTTAACTTGTCCCAAGCTCAATTGCAGGTACATTATACATTGGTCAGGGAGTCTGGCCAAGTCCAAAAGCTGATTATTCACATCGGCCATGAATAAGAAGCATTTGGCAGAGGAAAGTCCTGGCATAAATTCAATGTGATGGAGACATTAGAGATCAGGCTATCAGCAGATACAAAGAAATAGGTTAGAAGAGCTTGAAGAAATGTTCTAGGTAGGGGTGGTGGGACCGTGTTTTATGGAGTGTTGTCATTTCTGGCACAGGCTGGAAAAAGTAGTTTAGGTAAAAGTTAATTTTGGATCAGAATGTATAAGCTTGATGCACATTTTGTGTGTTTACTGCTACTGAGTTTTGAAGATAGATTTTTCTCCATATATTGAAACAACACTCATCAGACTTTGTAAGTAAATTGAGAGAAAATATCCGGCATCACCAAGTAACTAAAAGCAGGTGGACTGTCATTAATATTGGGTCCATCTATGCCATGACAAGATGCACTGGCCAGGAACGCCAGGGGAAAAGTTCGTCATCCACGCAGGTCCACGTAGCGCACTACTTCCCAAACCTCAGTCTGTGGAAAGGTACGTACCTTCTGTGTCACAAGCTTTAAAAACTAGTTGTTGGTGAAATAAAAGTAAAGTAAAAAACATAGAATGAATTTTTCCACAATATAAATTTACCTCTAAAGATAATTCTTTATGTTTGTAGTTTTGTCCTTTCTGCCCTTTTTATTAAATAGCATGACTTCTCTCTTTCGTATGAAGCTATGATAGTAAATAGTACTTGTTCTTGCTATTTTGTTTTTAAAATGGCATAAGAATTTGCCAACTTTTATTTCAGCCCTATTTGGTTTTTGAAAATATTTTCAGTTTTTGAAATTTAAAATATAATATAGGAAGCACTGGAACATGGGGTCTAAAATTTTAGACATTAACGAACTTTCAAATATTTACAAATACCTGGATGTCATCATTTAGTCAAAATATTTTGGCATAATATAGACGCTGCCTTTGACTGCTTTAAATAGGGTCTTTGAGTGGTCTGTGAAAAGCACAAAGTTCCAGGCAAGGAAAAGGACATAAATCAAAAGCCATCTGTGAATACAGGCAATTCATGACTCCAGCAACTGATAACATCTTACTTCCTTTTCTGCTATAAAACAAAGAGACAGAGATGGAGGTAAAGATGGAGTAGAGGGAAGGAGAGAAGGAAAGTGAGACAGGGAGGGAGAGAAGAAAGAGAGAGGAAGAAAGAAATGTAACAGAAATCAGAAATATGAAGAACAGGGTAGCTATTGTTTGGATTTAAAGGTCAAGTATACAATTTTCCATCCTACTATAAAAAGTTTAGTTCTGGGCAGTCTTGCGTTCTAGAAATCAGTACTCATTTCATTGCCTTCTGAGAATCCGACCCAAACATTGTAACGTAAACATTTGTATAAATATGTGTTTATTCTAAAGATAATCATAGTATATGGTACCATAGGAACCACATAAGTTTATTGTGTAGAGTTGAATAGTCATGTATGATTTTTGATATAATTTTTCCATCTTTTTTCTTTTCCTGTGTTAAAAATAAATATTTAAGAAGAGCATTAGGTTTTATAATAATTTTTCAATATTCTACATAATGTATTGATAGTGGCAGCTAACAATGCCTTTTTCTTTTTTTCTTTACTCAAATAGAGCTACATTAAAGCTCATGAAGATTTTAGAGGAAAATGACAAATCTAAACATTTATAAATAAATAAGTAGAATGAAAATTAAAATTGACTCATTAGAAAAGATTATGGTTTACCTCCCATGATTATTTGGGAGGTAATAATTTAGCAGGATATTTTGATTAGTCTATTTTAATTATAATTTATTTTCTTCTTTTGATCTATTTTACTAGATTAAAAATAAATTATTACATGGATTTCATATATAAGTATCTTGAATTTCATAAGACTATTTTTTGGAACATCACAAGAGAGTGCAATCTATTTGTAACTGGACATGGTGCTGCTTGAAATTACATGAGCTGAATTGAGTTTTCTTTCCAGAATATCCATATACTTAAGCTTAGCATCTACATTGCTTTCTCTTAAATAATAATAAGGATGATAATAGCACTTTTTGAGCACAAACTGTTTGTTCTGCCATATGATCAGAATATTCTATTTTGTCATTAAGTAAATCATAGAAACACTAAATCATTTGGTGAATATGGAAAAAATAGAATGCTTGTTCAGCCACATTTAAATTTAAAGAGTATGGAGTTCATTAATGAGAACTTGTTTGAAATGGCACTGTTGATGGCAATTCTACACTTATTTCAACTTTCTCTTCAGAGAATGTCGGAGTCAAAGTAACGTCTCATCCAGAGAAATGCTGAATTACACCCAAAAGGTGTAATTGGCTTCCTGGGGTTTATCATAGTCAAATTGTTTCTATAGAAATTTAGGTTGTTCTTTAAAATTACATTTGTGGCTATTTGACTGATTATGCACATATTAAATATGTTAAAAGGTAGTGGGATATTAAGCATCTCACACTACTGAATATTTATTTTAGTTCTCGTGCCAGTTTATGTCACGGTAAGATTCACATAACAGATGCTGAAAAGGAACACCTAAAATTGTGAAGGACTAGAGACAAAGTTGAAGTTCTTTAATGTCAATTGCAGCTGAATATGTCTACATACAGGAAAAACAAAATCATGCATTTAAATAAGGAAAACAAAATATTAAATAGTGTGAGGCCTAGATTTAGAGAAAAGGTCTCTAATTTTAACCTAGATATTTTTTGACCTGGAAAGTGGCGAGTAAACCCAAGCAATCCAGAATTTGCCGTGGCTCACTGCCATGAGGGTTTCAGAAAGGCTCTTCTTTCAGTACCGAAGCCATGCGAAGAGTCCCTGGGAGAGAGGAGCATCTAAAGAAATTGGAGCAAAAGGAATGAAGACGCAAGGTTAAGTCCATTTGAAAGCAATCAAAAACAGCTGCTGACACGTACTTCAGGAAAATATTATCTTCTTTAATGAAACGATCCAGCAGTAACATGTTTTGAAGGGTACTTTGTTTCCAGAGTGATTTCATTAAAAAAAAAACAAAAACACTAAAGACTTTTAAGTTGTCTGTACCTAGGAACCAATAATTCTCCCGGAACAAATTTGCAAAATTCAAGCTGTAACATATTTTTCAATTGGATAAATATTTTCATTGTTTGGAATTATGATATAGAAAGCCATTATATTTGTCATTTATAATTCAGGATATATATATTGACAAGCAAAAATATTTCAATGTTCTTAAAGTTATCATATTTAATACTAATTTAAATCAAAGTGCATATTGCTATTCTTACCACATAAAATTACTGATGTGATAACAAGTTAGCACGCTTGTTAAGATAAGTTTTTGTCTGGGTCCTAATTTCCTAGTTATACAAACAGGTAAACTTTAATTGAGTATTTACTATGCCAACTATTATTCTAGGTTTTTAGATATATTACCCAATTTCACTTTCATGATAATTCTTGGAAGGTATATTATTAACCCTATCTTCCAAAAACTGAGGCCTAGGTATTGTAGGGAACTTATTCTAGTTTGCAGATCTGGTATGTAAGTATAGTGGTATTGCTAGTGTTTTTACCTATAACTGGATGACTTTATGTTTTATAACTTTAGTATTTATCTTCCTATAGCATTTTCTACTTGATACTTAGAGCTCACTTACATAGATTCTGTGCCTTTCAGATTTAAGTCTCACAGTGTCTCTTAAATGATCTTCCCATTGATTAATCATTGATCTCTGTATAAAAATCTCTTGGTTTAGACTCACTCAGGGCCCCACCTCCATTTGTTTGTTTGTTTGTTTGGTTGGTTGGTTGGTTGCTTGGTTGCTTGGTTGGTTGGATTGGTTTGGTTTTTGCTTACCTACTTAGTTTGGTCTCTCTGGTATTAGGGTAGAATTATAGAGTTTAGAGTAGAGTTTAGAATTGGAAGAAAAACTAAAGGACATCTAGCCTATTTGATGAACATCTCTGCTTAAACATCCATTCAATCAATGAAAGAATATATCTATTGATATAGCCCCTGCCTCTGGTAGTAATCCTTTCCATCCTCACACAGCTCAGAGTATCTGAAATTTCAGTCATATATTAATCTTTTGCAATGATTTGGACACTGGTGAGAGGAATGGCATTTAAATTCAGATGTTATGTAGTGTATTCTCTGTTCTTTCTCTCAGGAGACTATAGCTCTTACTTATTTCAGACATGACTCACATAAATGAGTCTATTAATCTATTCCTTCCTGCTGCCTTCCTCTTTCTTTATTTCTTCCTTTCTTTCTTTTTTAAAAATATTGTATTTATTTATTTTTAGAGAGAGGGGAAGGGAGGGACAAAGAGAGGGAGAGAAACATCAGTGTGTGGTTGCCTCTTGAATGCCTCCTACTGGGGACCTGGCCCACAACCCAGGCATGTGCCCTGACTGGGAATCAAACCAGCAACCCTTTGGTTCACAGGCCCATTCTCAATCCACTGAGATACACCAGCCAGGTATTTCTTTCTTTCTTTTTCTTTCTTTTTGGCAGGGGTAGAGATGAGAAAAGACTATTCTCACTAATGAGATGTTTCTCATGAAATTTAAAGGTATCTTTTAAACATTTTTTAACAATTCCTTTAATTTTATGTAAGCTATGGATAAATGGATAGATGCAGGGGATACACAGATAAATATATAATAGATACATAAATAGATAGACAATCATTCAATTTAATATTAGTAAATTGGTAATATAGAAAAGAAGCCATATGAGTTGAGGATGGTGGTTTATTAATTATATATTTCCTGACATGAGGGAATGTTAATTCTGGAGAAAAGTCATTTATGTGAATGATTGTAATAGTTGACAGTGTGATATGAGTGATTCAAGCAAAATGTTACAAAGAAATTAAATCTGCCCTGGCTCAGTGGATTGAGTGTAGGCTGTGAACCCTAGGGTTGCAAGTTCGATTCCCAGTCAAGGCATATGCCTGGGTTGCAGGCCAGGTCCCCAGTGGGGGCTACCTGAGAGGCAACCACACACTGATGTTTCTCTCCCTCTCTTTCTCCCTCATTTCTCCCCTCTCTAAAAATAAATAAATAAAATCTTTAAAAAAATTAAATCTATGAGAATTTCTTGGAGGTTGCATTTGAACCAGCTTGTAAGGGTGGGTACTGCTGGGTCAAGGTGGCAGGAAAGAGGACATGAGGAAGAATACTGGGTGGAGTCTAAATTCAGATGGTGGTGACTAGATCTTTAATGCTAAGTTAAAGGGTTTGAACTTCGTCCTCTATTAAAATAATATTTTTAATTACATTGGAAGGCAGTAAGAGAAATAGATAAATCAAAGAAATTTATCAGATTGCTAATGCCCTGGGGTTGGGACTGGGATAGAGGAAGGGTCTACATCTCCATTCCCTCTTCTTGAAAGACACCGTCTACATTTTGTGAATGCTGATGAAAAGGTTCTACTATGCATGTGCTGGAAAAATCTGAATCAATGATTCAGAACATAGTTTTGGTGATAGTTTTGTTGATGTAAAGGTGACCTTTTGCTGATAGTCAATAATTACCTTTCTCTACAAAAGTGAACTTACAATTAATGTTATTTTTATATGAAAATATTTTTTCTCACTTAAAGTATAGGTCTAACAGTTCAGTGCTTGCCCAGTCACAGCAAAAGCAAATTGGAGAGCTTTAACAAACAGAAAAATTGAGGCCAAGTAACATTATTAATTTAATTCATGTTTTTACAAAAGGCCAACTCAGCTTCTTTATATATGTCAGTTACAAAATATTACAAAGAATGTGGTTGAAAAGATTAAAATTCTGCAATAAAATGAGACCTCAAACAACCTAGGAAGTTAAACAATGTTTCCTCACACAAACTCTGCTTCAGTGACCCTAATGCTTATCCTTCTAACTAATGACTTGGATCAAATTAAGTCACTTACACCAGTCTTCGTAATATTAAAGGCATTTTATATACAATACTGACCATTCTAATCCATTGCTAAATGCAAGGAGATTCCACCAGACAGGTTGTGAGGACAAGGTATTTCTCTCCCTTTCTTCTATAGCACTGTGGGTCTTGAGAATGATACCAGCAAACTAAAGAGTGTAATTCCCATTTTAATGACATGTAAAAAAGGTTGGCTTCTATATATTTCATATTACTGTGGAGAGAAACCATCGATTGGGAAGTACAGCAGGGAGTAGTCAGATCCCCATGTACCAAATCTATGCTTACACGGGACCACAGATTAACACCCAATGTCTTGCTTTGTTACCTTGCAGAAATGTTGGAATCCAGCAGTGTGATCACTTTCAATGGCTTGGCCAACAGCTCCAGTTACCATACCTTCCTTTTGGATGAGGAACGGAGCAGGCTGTATGTTGGAGCGAAGGATCACATATTTTCATTCAACCTGGTTAATATCAAGGATTATCAAAAGGTATCTTTATTTTAATATATGCACTATAGTTGTTTTGAAACATCTCAAGAATTCTCTAGATATATAACAGTGTGACAATTGAAAAATTGTTTAAATAAATACTTTATCTTTTCAGATACAAACAAGAATAATACATTGATTTGACTATCACAAATCAATGGAGGAAGTAAACCATAAAAATCCTCAAGGAAAAAACTATAGTATTTTCAAAAAATGATATATAGTTATATCATTTTCCTGCATAAAGTTAAATAAATACCTCAACCATTATAAAAATATAATTGACTTCATGTACTATGTATATATATGTATGTGTATATTATATATGTGTGTATATAAATATAAATGTATACATCTTTATATGGCCAGCAAATGCAGAGTTCATCAATCATTATACACATGCCTAATCTGGTATGTCAACTGTGCTTGTAAGTAAAATTTATTGGAAAACTGGCATTCATTTACATATTGTCTACGTCTGCTTTCATTCTACAATGGCAGAATTGAGTTATTGTGATAGAGACATCTGCCTCACAAAGTCTAAAATATTTACTATCTGGCCTTTTAAACAAAAAGTTTGCCAAACACTTATCTGGAAGATCAATTTTCAGTGTCAGATTTTTACATATGTGGTCATTTAGATACTAGTCATTTGTCAGTTCCATTCTCATTCTTTATAGTGTTTCTGGCTTATTTAATTAATAAGGTATACAGTTTGGAACATAAAATTGATTGAAAATTAGTGGGTATTGTGCTACTGAGTCTATGTGTTATATTCTCTAAATGAACCATTTTCCCACAGTTCAATGTTTCCAGTCTTCTTTAAGGAACAAAGATCTTTATGCAACAGCTTTTACTAAAGTGCTAGTTTGACATGCTTTTTAGAATGCATACATTTCAGCATTTATGTATGTTAGTTTTGCTTCTTAACACACAGGGCTTTAAAGTGGTGTGCCTCAAATTCTTATAAACTATAACAGACAGAACAATACTTTTTAAAATAGTCGAATTGTGTAAAAAGCTTTTGTTCTGTTTGGAGCATATTGCTTTTGGGATAAAATGAAGATTTAAATTCAAAGCTGATTCAAATCTTTAAAGATCTGAAGATCTCTTTAGCACTGCACTAAACCTAAGACTCTCTTTGTTTCTCCTACTAAAATACTAAAATTCTGAATATGTATAAAGAGATTTGATTCATTACATATGGTCATATAAAATAGCAATACTGATATATAATATCAATACATAATACTTTAGAATTATAATGTAACACTTAAAAATCACCTTGGATATTTCTTTTCTAACTTTTTCATCTATCTGGTTTTTAAGCCAGCACGGATGATAACAGTATCCTAACATCATCCATTATCTAAGAAAACTGTTTATTACTGTTTTCTGAAATGATAAAAACATTTATCCTAGGGTCTTTCATAAAGGCCACAAAATAAGCAAATTTTTGTTGTTTTAGTGAATGGAAATTATCCTCTAAAAATTAATGAAAAATCTAAGATGATTATAAAAGTTTGCTATTTTAATAATAAAAGTTTATGTCAGTTCAACTTTGGGATGTTTATATTTTGATCATTTTGTAAAATCATATACAAATATAAATATATGTGTATATATCTAAATACCTACAGATAGACAATATAGGAGCACATATCACTTCATAATTTCACATTTAATGTATTTAACATTTTCCACTAAATAGTCTTTTTGGTTTGCATATTCAGTTAGTTTTAAAATTGAGAAGACTCAATTATCATATAAGATAACCAATAATTTTATATATGAGAAAAATCCTAAGGCCACTTGAATGCCCAAGATACATCACAGTGCCCCTTCTACCAATTTGATTTGCTTATAGTATTATTTATTAATGACTGTGTTGTTTTCCACCTGAGCAACTGCAAACCTACACTCGTCCTCCCTCATGCATCCTGAAAGAATGAATGAATGAAAGTCAGGTGGCTCACCCACTGCCGCAGTGTTCCTGTTAAACCTCCTGCTCTTGAGTTAAAATCATTATTCTAGTAATAGAAGGCATACTTCTAATACTAAAACACCCCATTTCAAACATATTACTTAATGTTAATTAGATTTGATAGGCAGTATATCACACTGCCTATGAGAGTAAATACAATTTACTTGAGTATTACATCTGTTTGAATATATTTATATATTATGTCCTTTTTACCCTATTTTTACTGTTATTGAACAAACTTTTTCTAAACTTCTACTACTGTGCTAAATTCTATAGGGTGTAATACAGTGTCATAATTCTTGAGGAACTTAAGAATGATGCTAAAGGTAAAGGTTTTAACATAAAGGCAAACACTAAGCCAATCCTTGTTAGGTAGAAAAACGTATTCTCAGGCTTGGAAGGACTGTGGAAAGATTCTTGGCCATGACAACAGTGTGCAATCTCTTTAAAGCAGAAACAGTTATTAAATAACTAATTAAGAGGGGTCACCTGGATTAGAAGCATAAAGAAGGGCAGTTTAAAATAGATCATGAAGCACTTTGAATAGTATAATGGGTAAGAAATTTAGACATTGTTAGTTAAGTGAGAAATTTTTGAAAATAGGAGAGAAAACATCAACAGGTTAACAAATGTATGTGTATTTGCATGTATACACACACACACACACACACACACACACTACCCTGGAACTCTAGAAAGTTGAAAGTACACACACTTCTCTAGTATGATAGAATTTAGCACAAATATTATCAAAATTATATTAATTTTCACATAATAAGAAATCACAACATGCAGTCCATGCTGTCTCAACACACAATCAAGATGTAGGAAACTATGAAAAAGCAAACTGGCCTTTTTAATTAAAAAAATATGTGTTAATAATCTTTGAATTTTGCACAACCTTACTAGAAAGCTGAATAATTTTAGTTCTGGTATATATTATTATTGAGGAGTCCCAAGGGGACTCCCCTGGGACTAATAATTGATATGTTATCCTCCTCTGTTGTAGCCACTAACTAAGAATAGATCACTGGCCTTTCTATAGCCGGTGGGAGGCTAAGGCCGTGGAGCCTGCGGAACTGCCAGGCAATCGTAGTAACTCCGGAGTCAGGGTGTGCAAATGGGAAGGGTATGCATTTGCCTTTCTTGGGTGTTTTGACTGTGTGACTACTTTGTAAAAACCTTGTGGAACAAGTCAAATAACAGTTCAGATTTATACACTACACACAGACATACATGTAAAGCAAAGCACATGAAAAAGAAAATATGTAAATTAAGAAATTCAAATGGTAAAAATTAATACACATCCAAAAATGTTTAGGGCTTTTCATGGTGATATGGACCTGAAATGTGTATGTCATCATAGGTTATTTCAATATGTCCTAAGTTTGCATTAATAAATGTATTGTATTTTGCTCTTTAATACCCTGGATTGACTATCACAGCCTTTGTCCAAGTTTATGACCATTTATATTGAATTTTCTAGAGGTTCCCAGTGAATGCTAATCAGTCATTTTGAGACTAAAAGTTTTTTAGCTGACATGAATGATTAAGTGCCACCGTCTCTGGACTTTTACATAAGATTCCCCGCCCCCCGAAATTAACTAATGCTAGCAGAAGATAAGGCTGAATAAAAAACATTAAATTTATTGGCCCAAGGAGAGATAAGAGTCATTGGAATTGCTAAGATAAACTAAAATTTTACATTAGAATTTAGATGAGGGTATGTGCACTCACATTACTGAGGGGAAATGTATCCACAGTCCTCTAAGCCACCAGTAACACCTCAGTTATCAGCCACTGTCACTGAATTCATATAACATAGGAACCTTTGGAAGGATGAAGACCAAAAATTAGGGATGGGAATGCAAACAATTATTTCTCAATTAGTCTGTTTTGCCTACAGTGAAGAGGGTGATTATTTTTAGAGCTATTTATTTGCTTCTTCATTCCCCCCTTTATCTCCTGAAAGTGAAAGAAACCTACTCCTACCTATTTTCTCTGTCAAAAAAAAAAAAAAAAAGATTTCTTCCTAAGATGGTTTTTTTTTCTAACCCTATAAATTGTTCATTCAAGCACATTCTGCTGAGATTTGGATTAGGGTAATGAATCCAGAGCAAACAATGTTAAAATTTCAAAATCACTATTTCGAGATACCGATTCACTTAGAAGAATGTAAGCCATATTCTGTGCCTATTGCTGCCTCTCTTTACTAGATGCTCATATCCTCTCAAGATGGTCTCTCTCTCCCAAGCTGCTTTGCAGTTCTTTCCACCACACACTGCTTAGTTACACAGGCATACCTTGGAGATACAGCAGGTTTGGTTCCAGACCTCTATTAATAAAACAAGTATCTCAATAAAGTAAGTCAAAATTGCCTTGCTGGTGGAGGGTCTTGCCTACAATCTGTAAAAAAAAAAAAAAAAAAAAAAAAAAAAAAGGCAAGATATGTGAAGTGTAATAAAGCAAAGCACAAGGAAACAAGGTATGCCTGTATTGACTACAGGAATTTCTGTGTTGCTCAGTTTTCATATATGATGTCTGTTCAGAAGGTATCCAGCCATGTACTATGAATAATAGAGACATTTATTGAAGAGGATACAAGAAACATTGTACATAGGACAATGATGCCTCAGTCCCCTTCAAAGAAGGCACCTTGGGACCTCACACAGTTCTCCCAATTGCCGTCAGTTGTCCTTTCATAGTTTCCTGAATCTCATCAATTTGAAATCTCTTCCCTTTCAAAGGTAATTTTAGTCTTGCAAAAAGCCAGAAGTTGCAGGGAGCCAAATCTAGGCTATAGGTAGGCTGTGTCACCAGGATATTTTGATGTTTTGCCAAAAACTTTGCACCAGACATGATGCATGAATGGGCAAGTTGTCTAGAGGAAGCTGCCAATCACCAGTTGCCCATGGCTGTGGCCCTTTTGCATCTGTCCGCTGACAAAAAACATTGAAGTCACACTGCTTATTAATTGTTTGACCTAGAGGAGTGTTCTCACAATGGACAACACCTTTCCAATCAAAAAACAGAATTCAGATGGTCTTGGTCATGCTGTGACTTTGCCATACCTTGTTCTTGACCATCTTTGAAGCATTGGTGCCACACTTCTATTTGTGTGGCACTCGTTGCATCATCCCCTAAAGCCTTCTGAATCATCCAAATAGTTTCCATGGAGGAATGTTCAAGCTTAACCCAAAATGTGATGCAGATTTTTTGCTCTATTCATTCAGTCATTTTGAATTCTACAGCCACACAGTATACATGCTCACTCAGTGGCACCTACTGTTCCCACTGACTAGTACAATGAAGTCATTGTTCATGCATGTGCATCCCAGTCCAGTCTCCTTGGCTGCCAGGTTACATGGATGTTACAAATCATTATCATTATATTAACAGTGGCTGGACTTTTTCTGGACAGAACTCATACAGCAAATCCACATGGGTATACAAAGAGTGAGTGATTTAAGTTTATACCAATTAACTGATACCACTGAACAGGGTAAACTGAAAGGTTCCTGTCACATAATGTTTTAGGGAACTTTCCTTATCTCAGATTCCCCACCTTGGTCTAACACACTGTCGTGTTGGATCTCGTACTGAGAACTTAATTGGCATAAAATAATGCTCCTTCTCTGCCCTTAGATTGCGTGGCCTGTGTCTTACACCAGAAGGGATGAGTGCAAGTGGGCTGGAAAAGATATTATTGTAAGTATAAATCTATGAAATAATTTTAGTAGTTGCATAAAGTAATTTATTACTCTGTCATCATTTTTGTGCTTGTGAATTTAATCACTCTTTAGAAACAAAATGATAGTTAATTTTGGATACTTACATTTTTATGTAAAGTATTGACAGTTTTATAGAAAGTAGGTTAAAATAACAACGTGCCTAAATAAAACACAACTATGTTCCCTTTGATGATTTTTATTTATGCAAAAGAATGAAATACAATATTGTAGCACATATATTTATATTAAATAATTCAACTTCTTTGAACAGATTGATTTTAATATGTTAATTCCTCCTGAATTTCTTTTGAATGATATGAAATATTTTTAACTCTGAGCCATAATTAAATTACCAGACCTTTCTTCTTTCTATTTCTTCCCTTTTTTCACTTTATATGTGCTCCATTTTCCTCTCTCCTTTCTTGCCTGTCTTCCTCCCTTCCTTCATGCTTTCTTTTCTCCCTTCCCTTCCTCATTCCCTCCCTCCCTTCTTTCCTTTCTCCCTTCTTTCCTTCCTTCCTTCCTTCTATCCTTCCTTCCTTCCTTCCATTCATCCCTTCAGTAAATATGGATTGAGAAATAGCTATGTAACATATTCTAAACATATATAATTTATTAATTAAAAAAATAAATGACTCTATAACAGCATTGTCCTGGTTACTACGGAACAAAAGATGAATGGTCAGCAATTCCTGCAATGTCTTTACCATTGTAAACAATGGTACCCTCGTTCCTGAGGTAAACTTTGGCAGTACAGTTGACTGGGCTACTGGTTTTAGGTATAGCCAGGCATCTGCACAGATCATGAAAGGTGGTTATAATCATTTAAATCAATGAACAAAAAAATCCAGTACTTAAAATACAACTTGTATTATTTTATATTCTATCACACATTTTTGGATGTCTAAAGCAAAAGTAAATAGTTTAAAAGTTTTGTCTATGTATTAACATTTACAAGAAAATTATCCTATGTGCCAAAAGACATAAATCAACCTGTATATATGTATGTAGATATATTGGTATGTTCAAGGGACAACTTGATTGATTTGTAGCAGTTGCCTAAGATGATGCACAGGCACAACGTAGAGATATTTCAGTTCAGTTACGGACCACTGTAATAAAGCAAATATTGTAATAGAGTGGTAATCTTTTTTTTTTTGCTGATGGATGGTCTTGCCTTCAATCTGTAAAAAAAACTGAAACATTTGTGAAGCACAATAAAGCAAATCTCAACAAAATGAGGTATATGTGTGCATGCTTAGAATGATTTAGGTAGAATCGAGTTCATGGAAAAAGAATGCCTCAATCTAGTAGCTATGTTGGCTGCAGGTGAAGGAAGGAAGATAAAGTTGCACTCAGCACAAATGTTCACCATCCTGATTCATTTCATGTCAGCAAACATGGAAAATTCATCTTTGAAAATCCCATTTTACATATAGTGATTATAAATCACATTAACCTTCATACTACAGTAAACTTTTTAGTGCTTATGTGAAATGGGACAAAACATAAGTGTGTTTTATCAAATATTATACTAGCCCAAATGATGAACACATTGGGACTATTGGAAAGGAGTAAATATGAAGTAGGAGTCCAGAGGAGTCAAGAATATTCTGGCGATGCCCCGAGATACTCATTGTACTTGAGCAAGTACCTGAACTCTTGGGGGGCTTTTGTATCTCTCCCATTACATGGAATATGCATATGCACAATTGTGAGAAATTATTTAAAAGTAGAAACCACTCCAAAACCACAAGGCAAAATATGTAACTGAGTATACAAACGTTTATTAACATAGAATGCCATATTTACCACTATTGAGTTACGTTTAAAGATTTCAGTGTGGTGGTAACTAAGGGTAGATAAAAATGGGGATATTACCTGTTTACAACTGTGACTTTTAAAAACACAGACTTTCTCCTTTTCTATAAAAGTTTAACAGGTGAAGACATGCAAACTTATTGAGGATGTTTTCTGTGCCAAGGACTATGATAATTTTATACATAATATTTTAAATATAATTTTAATGAAAACTTTGTAAGGTGGGTATTATTACCCCCATTTTCTTAATCATGTAGTGTAATGATTTAGAATATTTATTAAATGTTTTTTCATTGAAAAGTTTTGAAACATTTTCATTACTGTCCTAAAAGTTGGGATCAAAATTTCTGTGCCTCTGATGAAGAGTTTGGTGTCATGGGCATATATTGATTTGAATTTGTCTATGAACACAGAGATAATAAATAATAAAGATTTGAATAAATACCTTATCCACTCTGGTGTTATCAAGGCTGTGGGGATAATAATGACCGGCTAACAGCATTCCTGTAGGACTCAAGCAATCACAAGTAAAATTAGTACAGAGACTTTAATGCATGACACAAATATTAACTATTGTTGTTATTATTATACATATATGTTGCTTAGACAGTTTGTAAGGGAAATAGTTTTGCCCTCTTAATGATCATGGCCACTCTGAATTTTATAATAAGCGCTGAAAACCAAATATTGAACATATTTGATTTAATGATTGAATTAGGTCATTCAGTTTCTAAGAGAGCAGATATTCTTTTGTGTTCGTGGTTTCCAAAATTCACCTCGGTATATTCTTCTTATCTTTTATGGCTCTCTTCTCCTCTCCCCTCTCCCCCCGCCCCCTTCTCTGCTATCAATACTGAAAAATGAGAGATTCCAGTGTGAGCCCAGATGCAGTTAATTCAGCAGCTGCAATAAAGTCACGATCACCAAGTTCCCTGTGGGTGACTGATTGTGACCTCGGAAGTTTCCACTCTAAAAAGGTCAACCTTATTGTATTTTCCAGGCTTACTGAAAATGCTTATGGTTTTTATAAAACTAAATTAAAAGGAAATAAGACATCATTTCATAACACATAATAAAGATTCTGAAAGCTTATACATGGTGTTTCATGCATTATAGTAGAGATAGATAATTATGTGTCCACTGAGAAGTGGACTTTTGAAAGTTTAATTGTATGAGAATATTAGCCATACTAATCTTTTCAAAATCAACTAATTAATGTAATATGATAAAATGTTTGTGCTGTGGTTATTTGTTTATATTGTGCACTGTCAATTTAATTATTGTGGATTTTAAGTTCTCTTTGTTGACACTTATTTAATGAAAGGAAGAGACAATAATTTTCAGATATTTTAGTTCAAGAAAAAAAATGTAGTATTCCTCCACAGTAAGCACCAAACGTTAAACTGTGTTCAAATAGTAAAAGGTATTTTCTACTATTTTTCTAGAAACCCCTCTTATTGCTTTAATATTGCTTTTTATTGACCTATTATTCAAAATGTATTTTATGCATTTGGGATTTATTTTATTAAAGTGTATTTTAGTTTTTAGGTAGCGTCATTTATGTACTTCTGTTTAAATACCCACTTCATTTAAATAGAATACACGGCATTGATTCTTTTTGGACTTCACATACAGACCCATTTTCCTTTCATTTCTTTCTTACACGATTTTAGAATAGCAGTTGGTGGACACCCCAGGATTTATAACATTTCTTCCTTAATAAACATTCAATCATAAATAACATTAGTACTTTTACCAATACTTTCTTAAATGGCCAATTAGAAAGAAAGACACCCTTAGGTAAAGAGTTTTTTCATAATTTTTATTCAACACCTGATTTTTGAAGTGATATGTGGACAGTCTGGTGGAAATTCTGAACTCTGTCTTGAGTAAATAATAGTCAGCTGTGACTTAGGGATGATAATTCCTTTCAAAGAGCTCTTGTAATGCTGAAAACCACAAGAATGAGGCTTGAGTGGTTTTTGCAGCCATTGGGACTACAGGACAGTATTGTAACCAAAATAGGAACTGACCTGAACAATTATGGAAAAGTAAACTAATGACCTCCTTCGGGGCTCTCTTTGGTTTGTAGAAGCTGAGTTTACCTTTTCCCTTCTGGCTTGAGTGTTCTCTCACAAAGCCCTCTGGAAATATAACTTCTTTAAACAACCAGTCCTGGGGAAACTGCTCTCTTCTTGGAATTAGATTCAGATGCAAGGATACAATAATAAATACAATAAGAAAAGCTGGGCAAAGACACTGGTTAATATTATGTACCTCGAGAGTGGGTGAAGAATGTGTTGCTGAGTGTAACATCATACAGAAAATTGAACACTCTCTCCGTTCTTCCAGGCAGCAGGGAAAATACAAACCATCATTTCTCATGGCACAGCTTTGTGTCAAACACATATGTTAAGTCAGCAACTGGAATTCAAGCAGCTATTCCACAAAGATGGCCTTTGTGGTAAAGAGGGAATCTGAAGCCTGAGACAATTGCTTAATATTCCCTCTCTCTCTCTCTGTCTTTCTAGAGAGAGAGTGCATATAAATGTGTCTGATGCTGAGGCTGCTGATGACATTTCTGACAACAACATTAATATCAATTTCATTTTTCCTCTTGCAGAAGTGAATATGCAGGATATATATTAATATGCCTTCTTTTCTTGGTGTGTAGGCTCTAAACCTATACATTGTTACGGCATTTCTATATTAGAGGAGTGAACTGCTCATGAACCTCTCCATTGTTGTTACTTGAGAGTTGTAATTTTAAAAAATATATATAATACATAATATTATTGGACAGAGACCCTGAATAAGGAGATAGATGCAATCCACACATATCTATTCTGACTGCTATTATCCAATTTACTTTCCTTTTTTTTCTATTTTTCTGGTGCTTAAAATCCACTTTGTTATTCACAATAACATTTCTATTGAGGGATTAACTTCCTTGACCCTGGTTTGCAAATGAAAACGAAATACATGCTAACTGTTAAAAGAATCTGTTTCGAATCAATAGCTCTCTGACTCTTCTTTGTTTATCCTATTAAACCATCTCTCTTTGCACTGTTTCAGTAAAACCAAATGGCAACCGTATGACTGTTAGAAATATTTTGAATATCACTGGAAATCAAAATTTCAACCATCTGAGATGAACAAAAAATCCGATTCTCATAACATCCCTATTGTTGGATACATTTCAAAGTGGAGTATCATGCACCTGAATTTTGGGACATTTTTGAAGTTCTTGAGGGATTTACTTTTATATTTTTGTCTTTAGTTGTTATTCAATTTTAATGCTATAATATATTATAACATGTTTGTCAAAATGTCCTGGCTCGAATTGCAGGACCTCAATACTAATTTTTGCCAAGTGAGTGCAATTGAGCCTTTAAAGCTGTCCATGCATCTGCAGAGCTGTCCAACACACACGTTAGTCCTTGAAGTTCATTTACGTTTTCAAAGGTCAAAGTTGACAAGTTTAATATGTTTTTTATTTTATTTTAGAGACTTGAAGGAATTATAGCAATTTATTAAATGGATAGTTTAATTTACTTACTATTCTACAAAAATTATAAGTTTTTATTAAATTGCTAAACCCTATGTACAATATAATTATTGGGAGAAGAGTTTTCTGAGTTTCTCAAACTTGGGGACATCTGGTGAAGAAAGTCACTAACTGCCTATTTTGCAGAATATTTTTAGAGATATTTGTCCAGGGAAGGGACTTGGAAGGTAGTGTCTCCCTGTGAAGCAAATGACTGGTTTGCAAACAGCCTTGAGAAGTAGAGATAGTGTCTCCTTTGGTGCAAAGGGTAGGCATGCTTACAGTCCAGTACGATGAACATAACATCTCCCTGAAGATCGAGTGTGCGTTTGACTACTGTGAAACAGTCCGATTCCCTCAACCCAGGGGTCCTCTTCTGTAATCCCCAATCAATGCATATGCCGGAGTCACCTGGCTCTCTTTCAACTGCCCAGGGGGAATGGGAGCTTGGAGAACTGGCATGCAATGTGTTAATACTCTGAGTACTGCTGGTTCTGTGAGGAATACAGTCTTTTATCTCTGACCCAGGAGACCTGTATCTTCTGCCAGAGTCCGTGAAACTGTGCCAGGGTAACTTATCTTACAAGTACGGCAAAAATCACAGATGCTTTACAGTTCTCGACAGCATTGACTACAGTTGATTTTTGTGGACAATGGAGGTGCTCTCACAGATGACTAGGGTCAGTGTATTCATTGTTAAACATGACTCCCGTAATGAAATCTGATGGCACTTCAGGTGTTCAGACACCTTCTTTTTTGATGAAGGCCAGAGAATACCTTGTCTTTTAAATTTCAGAGAAATAAACACAGGTTTTCATGTGTATACACATGCAGGTGACTTGCTGCTTGAGGGTAAATGTCAGGAAAAGTAAACAAGAGGATTACAGTTTTAATTTGGCATTCAGAAGTGCTAGTGGTAACAATAATAACTAACACTTATTGAATACTTGCTATATATACTTACATTGTTCTAAATGCATTATTTTTATTAGCTCATTTATGTAACTCGTATTTGGATACAAGATACACATTTCAAAGCAATTGGATGAACCCATTTTGTGTCTTAGGTAAGAGATACATGGGAAATGAAGCTTTCCCATTAAAAATGCTTTAGGAACTAAGTTTTATTCATATTTTTAACTTCCATGTTCTATTGATACAACAAAGTGTGACGGTGCTCATTGCATCTGAATTGCCATGGATCAGGCCCCGTACATATGAACTTCATTTTTTTGGAAATCTTTTTATTCTGCATTAAAATTTAAATGCATTTTAAGTTTATATTTGCAAAGTATTTAGTCTACCACTTATAATAGAGACATTATATAAACAATCTCAGAGGGCTTGGGGATTTTGATTGTGTTCCTTTTTATTAGAAATATCAATTGTATCTTTAAATGGCTGAAATTAAATGCAACTATTTGTCATTGACAAATTATTATTTAGATTTGATTGGACACCATATTTCATCCACACATCAATATACATACTTTTTAGAGTATAGTAAGAATTTTTTACTCCATAAGTTTCATTGGAATGATTCGGACATGTCCTCCGGGAGCAGGATTTCGGCCAATGTTATCTCATGCATAGTTAGCAGATTGTTCCAAGTCCATGTGATATGTAGTTTCTAGTAGTTGTCACTGGTATTTTGTTTCTTTATGTACTTGATAATCTTCATGAATAAAATTCTACTTGTTTCTGAGGATACACATAATGTAGGTTTACAAATCATAATGTAGATTTAACCAAGAACTCTGGAAGTATTTTTCTTAGATACTCTCTTTCTCAATGACTCAAGTCAAATAAGCTTGATTAACTTTTTAACTGCTTAATTTGATTTGGAAATGTAGCAATAAAAAGCCACTTTTTATGTCCACAAGACATCAAGAAACTTTCTTAAAGTTTTATTTATATTTAATTTTTATATATTTATACTTGCTGCATTTTTCAACAGCAGTAAGAAAAACAGGATGCAGAGCTGGTTGG